>NW_020837949.1:61931714-62110929 GCF_003676395.1 Aethalodelphis obliquidens
GTGGCCTCTCCTGTTGCGGAGCACAGGCTCCGGACGCGCAGGCTCAGCGGCCATGGCTCACGGGCCCAGCTGCTCTGCGGTATGTGGGATCTTCCCGGACCGGGGCATGAACCCGTGTCCCCTGCATCGGCAGGCGGACTCTCAACCACTGCGCCACCAGGGAAGCCCTCAACAATATTTTAAAAGATAATATATTGACATTATGATTGTAAGCCTGCAATGAAAAGATGTTAGAGAAAGCAATGCGAAAGCATGACCCTGAGGTATATAAAGGAGGAGCTAGATCAAGATCATTGCAACTTCTTATATACTTACACTCCCACCAGTCAACAGTAGTCTTTTCTCCCCAGCTCCACACACAGGTCCTGCCTCATACATGCTCCCTTCATGTTAGATCCTAGCTCTGTCTTTGTTTACGGTTGAAGAAAATGACCCTTCTCTTTGCACCTATATTTGAATGTTCTCAAAAGAAACAAGCTTTAAAATGCATATACCTAATCATGTTGAGTCTTCATGATTCTCATTGTTTCTAAAACAGGCAAATCACATAATTTGTGGAAATGGTATCACTGGACTAGTGGGTCAACTCCTTTGGAGTGGGTGGGCATTGGCCACTTTTGCCTCGGAAAATTATATTCAGTTAGGAAGTATCTTTGGTGTTTTCAATGTTATAGGAAAAATTACTCTTTGTAGAAAAGAAGGTTCACGATGCTTTGCCTTTTTGGAATTTAGTCAATTAGAAATTGTCAGATTTTTCTTTTGGTCTCATTTTATGCCATAGTCTTTGCCACGTCTGTTATCATTTGATATACTGACGTGGAAGGATCTTTAGGTGACTTTTAAAAAGAAACTCTTTTATTGTGTTTGTAAAATCAATGGTACAGGGTGTTCTCAGTATAAGGGTTTTTTAAAAAAAATGGTATTGTTTATTCAGTAAGGCTCAAAATCGATTTCAATTTTATGTGTACATTTATGTGTTGCAAAAATGAAAATGCTTAAGATGTAAGCAATATAATAGAGTGAGAAAGCCAAGGATTCCTGATTGCATCTGGGAGTAGATGTGTTAAGCTTGCTGCTGTTCTTTGTCATCTTACATCGTCTCTTTACCACTACTGAAACTTGCTCCAAGAAGGTCCTTTGTAGTGAATTCAAAAATCAAGAGGCTTCTTTTCAAGTGTTTATACTTTTTTTTTTAACTTGTTACTTTTGTATTCCTTACAGATGTGAGCAAACTCATTAATTTGCAACTTTTTCCTGCTCCTGCTTAGCCAGTAAATCATCAAGTTGAGTTAATCCTACCTCTAAAATATCTCTTATATCCATTTTTTCTTTTTCTTTTTCTCTGCCACTGCCTTGGTTCAAGCTCATTTACTTTCTCGAATGAAGTATTGCAATTTGTTATTTAACTAATTATTCCCTCAAGTTCTCTCCCTACCAATCCACCTTTCAATGTCCAATCGGTGATTTTTCTACAGCCAGGATGACCTACTTAAAAGCAAAACATGCCGAAATTTAGGGATTCCCCATCATATATAATAATAATTTTAAATGCCTTCACAAATTGACCCTAGAACCTTCATAATTTGACCCTAGCCTACCTTCTTCAGGTTCTGCTGACTTCTTGCAACCTTTTCTTCTCTTTATCCTCCCAGTCAATTCTCCCTAATGTTCAGAGGTAAGGAACAATTTTCCATTCTTACGTGTGACATGTTCCTTCTCAACTTTTTACTTTTACATGGTATGTTCCTTATACTTAGGAGAACTTCTCTGGCCTATTCACTATCTGTTGAAGTTCTGAACCTCTTTTTTATCTGCCAGATCTGAGTATCATCTCCTCTGTTACATCTTCTCTACCTTTTAACTTTGACTATGACTCCAAGAATATCATACATAGTATTGGTTACATCACACTGCTATTTGCTTAACTGATTTCACTATTAGATTTTGAACATCTTGAGGGCAAGAACCATGTTTCATTTACCTTTGTATTACTATTATTTTACTGAATATTAGCGGAATCTCACTATATAGTTATTGAATTAATAAGACAAAATGAATCAGTGTTTTGTATACTGAACAGATCTGGGGACTTTCCTAAGGACCCTCCCTGATTTTTCATGACTGGTATTCTCTTTGAGACATTGCCCTGAAAGGGAAGAGAAGAGAGAATAAGAATATTGAAGGCAGTGTTGATGACTACAACCTGCTTTGATTCTGTACCCAAACTGAGATATTCCAGAGAGGTTTCTTGACTGTCTGCACCACTGGAAGCTGTTCACATCACACCATTGAAGGCTAATACATTCATTGCATTTGATAGTTGAACAGTTTAATAGATGAACTTATGCTCATGTCTTATTAACCTGAGTTTTACTATCTACTCAACTTGTTATGTTTTTAGATTGTTACAGCAGCACTTTCAAAAGTATATATATATTTAAATTGTTTGCTTTAGGTTTTTGGTTATATAAAAGGGAGATTTTCTTATAAAGATACCCTTTGCTCTCAAATCCTACTGTAAGTTATTCATTTACATAAAATATTAGCCAGTGGAATTCAGAGATAAAATGTTTGAGGATGATAATAGTTAGAATACTAATGTTGAACACTCATCGTGTCCAGGTGACTGTCCATTAGTGCTTTAAATGGAGTGTCCTATTTAATTCTCAAAACAGCCATGTGAGGGAAAGCGGCATCATTCTCCTACTCTGTAGAAGAGAAAAACAGAAGTATAAACAAGTTAAGCAACTTGCCCACACTATACAGCTGTGAAGGATCACAGCCTGGATTGGAATTCCCGGGTGTCAGACTCCAGAGTCATAATCACTATAGCTGTGGAGAGTATAATTTAGAAGTAAATTTCTATTCTACCTGAAAATCAGAGGTTGTTCTGCTATCAGAATCTTAGCATCCTCTTCAATAGGTTGGTTCTTTCTCCTTGAAATCTGACACTTCCCTTTTTTTTTTACTCCCTATATGCTGCTGGTAAATGAACTCTAAATCCCTTTTCACTTCTTCTTTGGGACAATTTCATTACTGCTTCATGAGCCAGCGTACCATGATGCATCTCATTACAGCCCCTCTCCTTGATCAACTGTGTTGATGATGAGACACAAGTACCAAGCCATTACCAAATGCATGCTTGTATTTATTCTTTTTGCCACCTGAAGAATGGGAAACTATCTATGTAATTCTAGAGATTAGGATATGTATTCATTTCTTTTATACTAAAGATAAATATAGAGGCTGCAATAAGAACAATGCCTATAGAATTAGGCAAGTACAGATTTGGATGTTTGACCAATTGATTAAATTTCATTGAAACAAAACAAACAAAGACAAAAATAAACTCTAAAATCAAAAGATCTGCACTACTCTTATCAGTTAATGTTTGTCTTCCTAGATCGCATTTTAAATTCCTTAATGGAAACAATTGTCTTATACAGTATGTTTCTTGCTAATAATGGGTGATCATAAACATGTTATTTTGTTTTGACCAGATAAAATATACTACAGCCTCCTTGCCAAACTAACTTTCCTTATGTGACTGTGGCTGTGGACTACCAAAAGCCTATAGTACGTCAGTCGACGTATTTCTGAGAATCATACTATTATAAAGCTTATGGTGATCTTGAAGTAAAAAAGTAACATAATCGTTTGTAAAATTTTATTTTAAGAGTGTTTGGATTTTGGTGCTGAGAAGTAATTACTTTAGTGTGATTTATGTTTGAATTTAATTTGCTTTATTCATGTTAGGTGGCCTTTTTCTCGTCAAATGTTTTTATATAGTCTTTCTGTCATGTTTAGTGGCTTTTATCCACCTACACCCCCTCTCTCCCATCATTGTATGAAATAGAAGTGGTACTTTATCATGGCCTAATAAATATTGGCTAGGTGCTGAAGGTACTTTAATTCCCAGCCTCTGAGAAAGGGCTTGGATCTTTGTGTTGGGTGTTCTCAGATACAGAGATGTAAACGCCATTTTTCTGTTCCATTTGCAGGTCACATGTGCCAATTTAACAAACGGTGGAAAGTCAGAACTTCTAAAATCAGGAAGCAGCAAATCCACACTAAAGCATATATGGACAGAAAGCAGCAAAGACTTGTCTATCAGCCGACTCCTGTCACAGACTTTTCGTGGCAAAGAAAATGATACAGATTTAGACCTGCGATATGACACCCCAGAACCTTATTCTGAGCAAGACCTCTGGGACTGGCTGAGGAACTCCACAGACCTTCAAGAGCCTCGGCCCAGGGCCAAGCGAAGGCCCATTGTTAAGACGGGCAAGTTTAAGAAAATGTTTGGATGGGGTGATTTTCATTCCAACATCAAAACAGTGAAGCTAAACCTATTGATAACTGGGAAAATTGTAGATCATGGCAATGGGACATTTAGTGTTTATTTCAGGCATAATTCCACTGGTCAAGGGAACGTATCTGTCAGCTTGGTGCCCCCTACGAAAATAGTGGAATTCGACTTGGCACAGCAAACCGTGATTGATGCCAAAGATTCCAAGTCCTTTAATTGTCGCATTGAATATGAAAAGGTTGACAAGGCTACCAAGAACACACTCTGCAACTATGACCCTTCAAAAACCTGTTACCAGGAGCAGACCCAAAGTCATGTGTCCTGGCTCTGCTCCAAGCCCTTTAAGGTGATCTGTATTTACATTTCCTTTTATAGTACAGATTATAAACTCGTACAGAAAGTGTGCCCCGACTACAACTACCACAGCGACACACCTTACTTCCCCTCTGGATGAGGATGAATGTAGGGGTGAGACTGAAGCCTGAGGAATTCAAGGTCACATGACAGGGCTGTTACCTCAAGAGGAAGGTCCCATCTGTTGCCTGGAATGTGTCTACACTGCTGCTCTCGTCAACTGGCTGCAAATACGCTCGTGGAAAACAATCTGATGTAATTTCTGCCCAGTCAGCTTCATCTCTCAGTATAGTTGTAAATCACCACAGATTCTAAAGCCACACTTGAAGACATGCTCTCACACATAGATGTACACAGACACACTCTCATATACATTTCAGCTGGCATCCGTCATGATTCTTGTCAAGAGGGCTTTCGTTGTCTGACTCATAATGGTTCAGGATAAACGATCATCAAGCAAAAGGATTAACTAGACAGTGAATGGTTTTTAGCACTTGCTGTTATGGAAATCTCCTTTAAAGTCTTGAGTACATGCTAATCAATAATCCCCACTCATGCATTTCTACTGCTTGGAGTAGCTGTACTGGTAAATACTACTGTAGGAGTATATGCTTGTTAAAATTGGAAAAAAAAATGTGTCTTTAGAGCTCAGTATTCTTTATTTTATGAACACAACAAGTGTAGTAACTTTTTCCAGCATTCAGTAGGCACATTCAAGGTGATACAAGATGGCTCTTTTTTCTATGGAGGGAGCCTGTTCTCAGTAAAGATGAGCAAACATTTGGAATTTACACGTGGGCAGACACTGGATTACAGCTTTCATCACCAATCATTGGACTTTTGCAAAGTTGAGACCAGCTAAGTTGCTTAAAATAAGTTCTGATCATTATATAAGAAGGGAAATGCCTGACAGACACCATGTAAGTTATGTGTCTGTCTTATCTTTACTACACATATTGTAACAAATTCAATATCCTAGTCTTCATTTGTATGAATGGTTTGTATTGTACATAGTTTAACCAAGTGTTATTTGAGCTGCTTATTAATATTAACTATGTACTTGTCTCTCTGCTTGTTATTGGTTAAAAAAGAAAAAAAAAGGATATGAGGAATCCATTCTATCAATGTAGCTGTGAACCCCATTAAAAAGACAAACTTAATGTACAAAGCATTTATTCAGCTCAAGTATTGTTGACAGCTATACATATACAACATTACAGTCTGTCTGTATTTAGATATTTTATTTCTGGACAAATGAAATGTACATAAAAATAAAATGCTTAAATTTGAGTTTCAATATGTACTTGTGTAAGATGGTGATTTAAATGGTTCTGACAAGAAAAATGTGTTGGAATACAGTCATGGTTTTGCATCTCATGTCTCTAAATTTGTACAGAACTATCTAAATTGCTATTAGTTGCCCAGTCAAAACAACTTAGGAGTTTAAGTCTCAAAACTGGGAAACAGTTGTGGCATTCAGTATTACATACATTTTTGGTTTGCTGTCATGCTAGTTGTCCAAGAATACCAAAAATCAATGAACATAAGGAGATGATTGAGGTCTCCTAAATTAATTATAGCTAGTTGTTGTTGTTGTTGTTTTCTTGTACAGCGTCTTTATTTAGCAGAATATTGAGAAGGTAATTTTTTTTTTTCCTTAAAAGAAAGCCAAGATGTCTGAAGATTGTGGCTGACTTTCCCTGATTCTACTGTATTGACTCAACTGAGAAAATTACAATTACAGTGAAGGGCTTCTATGCTCAATTTACATATAGCAAAAGGGATCGATTTATCTATATAGCATTATTTTGGGGCATTAAGCTTTACTTTTTAAAACTAATTACCATACACAACCCCAGCAAAATAAACAGAAGAAAAAATATGTAAAGTAATAACCCATACTTAAGGTCACAAATTGGGGATTGGGATATGAAAATCCTCAAAGGTTAACCAAAGAGGTCAAATTAAGAACATTCACCCATTCTCATTTTCCCTTCATGCTGCATAGGGGTAAGTATGTTTTCATACAGAGAATAATAGAAGTTCTACAGGGAACCCAATACCACAGAGTTCTAAAGTGAGAACTCAATGACTGATTTGACTGAAGAGAGCCTTTAATTGCCAATTAAAGACACATCATTCTGTTAAGTGTCCATCTCTCAAAATCCTCCAACATAGCTAGACAACCATTTATATCAATGTATTAATTAATTTGCTGTGGAATTTAGAAGCTGATGTTACAACAGACTTCTCTGGCACAATTGGCAGGAAGAGCTTCATGAGTCCCAGCTGCAGAACATATTTTCCACAGATTAAACCTTGTTATTCTGGGGTTTATTTATCAAAGTGATCACTTAAGAGTCAGTTCTCTCTTAACAAAAAGGAGGATAAGTAAGAAGGCAAAAATCTTTTCTTTTTTTTTTTGGATCATTTGATTAGTGGCCTGTGACTTTCATTATGTGGTGTAATCTGTCCTGTAATCCAGCATTCAAGATAAGATGAAAATATGTTTCAGAAAAAAAAAAAATATATGCTTCAGTCTTCACCCATCTGCCCTACTCTCCAAAGTTCTTATGAAATATTGCTTTTACATTTTTATAAACATATAGAATGCAGCTAATTAACAATGCATTGAATTATTTTTCTGTAGTTTTTCTTTAGAAGGAAAAAGGAGAAAATTAGCAATTCCCTAATGAAGATTCCAATTTTTAAAAATTTAAACTTTTAAGACTTTTTCTGGGCCTGTACTCACATATCCCTAACTCCTATATCATCAGCACCTCCATCTGTGATATAGAAAAGTTGTGATGATATAGAACTTTGATTCAAAAGATTATTTGTATCTAATATACTTCTGTTTTAGACAAGGAAGAGGATGAAGAAAGATGATGAGTAAGAAAATTCAAAGGTTCGCATTAAAAACTTTACTAGGCCAACTTGTTGCTTCAACAAACTGGTTAGTTAAGTTTTAGTTATGCTAGAAAATCATTTGTTATTTGGAAAAAATAAACTTAAAGCTTCCCTAAGGAAATTGCTTTTTCTAGAGTCTTAAATATTCTTTCACACCTTTGCTAAGATATAGAAAAAAAGTCAAGATGGAAATAGATAGCATCTGATGCAAACATGGGTGTGTCATCATTTATTGTTATTTTCAGAAACATTTTAGTAAAATTGAAATTATTATAAAGAAATGATTATTGCAACTTCTCACCTCATGGAAGAAAAATGATACAAGTTACTGCTTTATCTATTTATGATAAAAAGCAATGAATTGTCATGGTATGGTTTCAGTTGGGCATTTTGGGGTCCATGACTCCTGTGAGAATTTCTCTGCATGAGTAGAAGGGGCATAACTATTAATAGTACAGTACTAAAGTTCTGGAAGTGATTATTCTGGAAGTAATTGAAATACTTGTTAAATTTAAAACTGTGGACAGGAGTCTTCAGGTTCCTACATTTCAGCAATAAACTGTAAGCCATATTTTTACACAGATAGATTAAAAAAATCATGAGAAGCCTAAGAAAGTGTTTGTCTTTTCCCTTTTCCCCACTGCTTTACATGTAAGCAGCAGCTTAACCGATATAAACAGCTCTTTGGAGAAACAATTTGCATCTCCACCATCAACTCTGAATGACAAGTTTTAGCCTGAAGCAAATTCAAATGGCTGTGTTTATTAACTTTGGAAAGACTTGGTTAATGTACTAGTTTCAGACATTTATTGATATTTATTCAATTATCAGTCTTTTTATCTATTTTATATTTATTTTTATCTTTATATTTTTATTCAAATAAAATGAAAATCAGTAGATCAAAAATTAAACATTTAAATGCATTAATTTGCATAAAAAATATTACTATTTACCTAGTTTGTAGGTGACAAAAATTGAGGACCTTAACAGAACTGAATCCTGAAAAACTGATTGCTAGGTCAGCTTTTCTCAGGAGTCACATGCATATCAAAGAATGATTTCAGGGCTTGGGAGCATAAGGAAAACAGTCCTTCTCAATTTAAAATTGTGGTGTATCATTGCTTTTTATATCCAGTACTATCAGAAATACTTTTAAGTAACAAATTTACAGTTACTTTTATTTTTGCTAGGATGGCAAAGAACAGAAATCCCATGAGAGTTTTAGTTTCAATGTGTTTGTGTGAACAAAGTCTAGAGAAATCACCTAAAATTAGGAGAGTACTTGTGCCAAGTAACTGGCCAAGTTTGATGGAAAGCAGTTTAATATTTATAATTCTGCATTTAGAGGATTATGCCCTTTATTACTGCTGGATTGCAGGATGACTGTAAAGGCCCTAAAGGCAAAGGATACAGAGACTTCCTTTCATTGGCTGTAGTGGCTGTCATGGTTGGAGGTGCCAAGTGTACATTCTCCCAAAATTAGACATACAGCCAAAGCTCTGTTCACATCAACCTCACCTGACAGTTGCTGGATTTCTAATTCCTAATTCTGTGTAAGGCGCCTCAATAGACAACTGGAATTACTGATTTTTGATACTCAAATTCCTTGACCCAAACACATGAGTAAATTTGGCCATTGAGAGAGTGACTATTTCAAGAAATAATGCCAGAAAGTTGTTAGAGAGCCTCTATTCTCAAATAAGTTTTAAATATGTATGTATGTATATGTAATATACATATATATCTACCATTGTTTCTGTTACTGCCAAGATTCACTTTGCCAATTTTCTGAAATTCAGTTTTATTATTACAATTAATTTCTTTTATGCACTTTATAAAAGTTTTCGGTAGAAGGCAAAAAAGAAATTTTGTACAGTGTAAGATAGTAGTCCGGTTTTTATTCTTTTACATATGCTGTCCAGTTTTCCCAACACTATTTATTGAAGTTTTTTCCTAAAGAGTTTTTATTTGTATGGTTTTAGAGCTATTTTTGGAGTCATTTTGTCTTTTAGAAGCTTCTCTGTATGATCAAAGACTGCATTCCATTGTCTCTGGGAGGTCTGAGATTCTCTCTTGCCAAGAATGTGCCTCAAGGTAGACTTATCCAAATTAAAGTTCCAAGTGGCCACCACAATTCCAAATTATCCAAAAGTTCACCCATTTTCCAAAAAGGCACAAGATTCTGATCCATAGGGGGTATACATATAGAAAGCAGGAGTTTTCTGAGCAAGATGGAGAAAAAGTTTTAGACCAGGTGGAAACCATCTTTGCATTTAGATTCCCTGAGAGTTCATAACTGCAAGGGGAGTTTCTTAACAGCTGTTCCAAAACACCGGGACTCACGTTTTCCTCACTTTTGAACAGAATGGGGTGACTTACCAAGAAGCTTTAACAAACAAAATAGAGGTATGCACAATAAAGTGGGACAGCTCAAAATGCAAAGGCAGCAGAGCCTGGGCCCAAAAGAGAATTACCCTCAAATTCCAGGGTTGACAAGAAAGCAGTGAACTCAGTGGACTCTGTAGGTACCAGCATGAGTTTGCTCACTAGCCTCAGGGTCATACGGGGTCTTCTTTGGATCCCACTCTTAATGCTATGAACTGGTAAATGTTCAGAAATAACAGAAGTAAGACCAATAAATCCCTGAAGTAGTAATTAATAAAAGTTTATTGTGCACACACCAAAAGGGCAGTTTGCAAACTGGCAGCACTCAAACCAGAACATGGAATGAGGCTCAGGAGTACATTGTTATAAAGCAGCTTATGTAGTGAGAAGGCAGTGACTGTTTATTCTTCACAGTGACTGGTTATATTTGAATTCTCTTCAATGATAGGGCATTAGTTAGCAGTTACCTCATATCAATTTTGGGAAACGGTTTAAGTTTTGCCTATGATTTCCAGAGCCATAAGCATGAAATGACTCAGGTCAAGTTAGTGTTGCAAAATAAGCTAAATTAAGGTTTGGATTACTTAAGTGGTTTTGCCTGCTCAGGGAATTTTCAAGCCTGTTCTCCATTTGGGTTTGATTTTAACAAGAAAAAAAAAAATGGCTCCTGCCTGCTTTAGTGAAGATGGTGCCTACCAGCCTCCATTGCCAGAGGGGATCCCAGCAAGCCCCTGCCCCTCAGTCGACCTGCTTTAAAATTAGCAAATAAGCTTCTTTCACACAAACTATGGCACTTTTCAAAGGGCTGCTTCTGTGCTGGGCACTGTGGCAGGTGAGTCTGTGTGCGGACCCTTTAAGAGCCGTCCTTCCGTGGCCGCAGCCCGTGGTTCTCGCGAGCTCATGGGCATGCGCTCTCTCGAGATTTTTCCAAGCGAGGCCTTTTAAGGGCTTGCCTCTCAGGTGCAGGTCTTAATAGTTGGCGTACCCGCCGTGGAGTAGGACTCCTTCGGTCCTCAGGGAGAAGCTTCAGGTTCTGAGCTCGCTCAGATTGTGGGTCACCGTGGAAAGACTGTGTCTCAGCCTTCTACCTGCGTTGATGCGGTTTCCCTCTGTCTGCTCGCCCGCCGTGCAGCAGCGGCTCCACGAGTTTTGGGGGTTTTTCTCAGAGAAAATCGTTCCCTATGTAGCTGTCGACTCAGTTTGTCCGTGGGAGGAGCCGAGATCAGTATCTGTGTTGCCGTCTGAGTCGCAGTGCCTCATAAACCTGTTACGTGAGGTAAGCAGTTATTATTCTCTCTTACTTTCTTCACCCAAAAGAGAAAGGAGTGCAAGTTTCTGATAATGGCTAATAGTTGTTGAACACGTAAGGATGAGCCCTTGACTGTGCCCGGCCATTTCCGTGTGTCCCCTCACTTAAGCCGAGGTTATAGAGACTCTTCCGAGGCCCCCCTTGCCGTGAAAAGTCTGATGCTTGGAGACATGGAGTGACTTCGCCCAAAGCAGTACAACTCGTGATACATCCAGGAGTCAAATCCCATCTTCAGGACCCCAGAGTCTGACTTTGAAGCTGCTACTTCTCTCTGTTACTCTGTGAAAAAACGTATATGCAAAATTAGCACATCTAGTATGAACATATAGTATAATTATATAAAGAAGAGATGAAAAATTCCTTGAATCCATTTGTTTTTCTTCAGCGGCTTGCTGTTTCTCTTACTTGTCCAGGCCCCTCAGAGTCCCGTGTGGCCCGGTTAGTTGCCTCTGCGGTGGCTGGGCAGCCCAGGCCAGCCAACCCGTTGTGGCCCCCCAAACATGTGTGTGTGTGTGTGTCAGTGTCAGTGTCACCGTCACCCAGTCCCTGCGTCAGAATCTCCTTTCAGGGAAATCTTCCTGTATGTTTAGGAAATTTCAGACCATGGTTTCCATTTTTCCTCAAAAATGAGTCAAGTAATTTTAATATGGTTTTCAGTCAACTTTTTGTATCATTTCAAAATGTGTCTTTTTGCCCTTCTGCTCTAAGCTTTAAAGTCTTTTTCTCACAGAGGGAAAACAAAACCACATTTTATTTTCTATGTAAAGCTTAGTGGATGGGGAGATTCGGAAGGATTTGCTCAATCTTCTTTTCTGACATACTTAGTTTTTCTTTTGCTGCGTCTTACTCTTGAAACAAACACACCGAAAAAATTGTAACAATTTTCTTGCTTTAATTCCTCAAGTCTTTTAAAGACCTAGCTCTAAACACAAAAACAGGGATTTAGAATACTATTAATACCCTGGCCCTCTGCCTGTAACAGTGATATGTGTTCCTCTTTTTTCTCTTACTCATGTTTTGCTCATGTTCAAAATTAGCACACTTTGAGAGAACCCCTAAGTGTGAAGGCAAGTTATACTCCATTGGTTTAACTGTCCTGAAATTCTATCATGTCGTAAATAATTTATGAGCCCTCTCTTCATTGTTAACTGAGCTTGAGCTCCACCTTTTCATTTTTCCACAGATTTTAGGGAAAAATCAAATATATCATTAAAATAACACTTGTGTTTCAATCTGTAATGTTTATAATATTTTACTGTACGTAAGTTATGAAAACTAAGGGATGAGTTGAGTTTACAAATATAGTTCTTCATTTTCTTGAGTTCACAGGTTTTTCCTTCCCTCCCTTTCTCCCTTCTTCCTTCCTTCCTTGGTATTTGCCAGCTATTTTTCATGCAGGGCCTTTTGAAGTAATGCTCCCAACCCCTCCATACATGCATTTACTTCTTTGGACCACGTGGGCTTTCCTTGACATAGGCAACTACAGCTTTCCAACTCGCTGCTTCTGTGAGTTTTTTTTTTTTTCAAAATTTAGCAGAGTTATTGGGTTTGACCAAAAAAAGTGTTTGTTGCTTTCTCTTCTTTTAGCTTGGGTGAAGTATATAAAAAGGGAGACCTTGGAGCATTAGAGCACAAATTCTACTTTATATGTAATAGAAAAAGTTAAGATTATACAGAGCCAGTTCCTCCATGCTCATTTCTCACACTCAGAATAGGTGCTCCTTGTTTACAGGGTGAAGAAAAGGAATTTACTCGTGGAAGGCAAGATTATAAATACCAGTATGATTCTGGGAAAGAGCCTCATGCTCTCGGGCTTTGTTCTGAGAATAGAAATATTTTGGGATGGAATCTAGGGAAGCTGGAAGTCTTGCAGCAGAGTTGAGATCGCTGTGCGGAGTATCTAGGCCATTGGAAATGGGATATAAAAAGTGTCATGAAAACAACGAAGTTTTCTTTTGTTATCTTAGAGTGGTGTAAACTTGAGAGAGCCCAGTATACCCACAAGGCCTTGAGTTTGGGACAGGATTGGCAGGAGCAGTCTACCAGACCTGACTACTGGAGCCCAGATGGATGTGTGTCTCTGGGAGGCCTGTGTGGGCTGATGAGGAATGAGGATCAGGTGTCATCTCTTGCCAACACCATGTGAAAGTTTTTTGTAATTTTGGGAATAGGTTGGAGAGCCCCTAGATAGGCTTAAATTGGCTTCAGTTGGCTGAGATTTTAGTGTTCTCCGTATGGTAGAGTTTGGGCTTAAGATAAAAATTAAGTTGTAGAAAGGTAAAAATTACATCTATTCCACAATTGATAATGTGACTTGAAATTAACATCTGCTAGATATTTTCATTCATTTGATAGAAGGTGTTGATATCTGTTTTGTGGAAGGTGCAGCCCTAGCACACTGATTCTGAAACAGACATGTTTTAATCTAGAGATACCTATACTGAAGGACAAAGTAATTTATTAAAATGCAGGAGGATTTTGTGACCTATATGATGATTTCCATCCAATATAAATTTTTTTTTTATAGCCATGACTACTTAGTCTTCTTTTTTTAATTAATTAATTAATTTTATTTTTGTCTGTGTTGGGTGTTCATTTCTGTGCGAGGGCTTTCTCTAGTTGCAGCGAATGGGGGCCACTCTTCAAAGCGGTGCGCGGGCCTCTCACTATCGCGGCCTCTCTTGTTGCGGAGCACGGGCTCCAGACGCGCAGGCTCAGTAGTTGTGGCTCACGGGCCCAGTTACTCCACGGCATGTGGGACCTTCCTAGACCAGGGCTCGAACCTGTGTCCCCTGCATTGGCAGGCAGATTCTCAACCACTGCACCACCAGGGAAGCCCCAATATAAATCTTTAATTTTATATTGGCTTAAATAACCTTTATAAATAATGGTTTTGGATGAAAGGGATAATTATAGAGATATGAAGGAAATGGTGAAAAGGTAAATATTTTCAACTCATACCTTTAATCATTCTTTTTATCCTCCCTTTCTCAGTCATGTTTTTACAGGTTATGAATAAATATAGAGCTTATTTCCAAGCACTGGCACACTGAAAGGAATAGAATGTTGAGGATATTTTACAGGGCCCTGTCAAGGGAAATGCCTGGTAGTGAGAATAGAGCTCAACCTAACTCAGGCTTCAAGTCTAACACTCTTTCCATTACACTGTAATTATACTTTGCCCACTCTTCTTAGGAGCTCCTGCTTGTATATTTGTTTAAAAAAAAAAATGTTTCTAGAACTAGATTCATGGTTTACAAGCGTGTTCCAAGAATCCCTAAATTTCCAAAGAGGTGCCTTCTGAGCCTTTAGAGGGGGACATGGAGGCCAAGGAGGGGGTGGTACTGAGCCATCTGCTTAACTTTTCACTCAAGTATTCACTTATTCATTTGACACAGATTTATGGAATGTCTACTATGTGTCATGCATTGGTATAGGTCCTGAGGATACATCAGTGAACAATACAGACAAGGTCCCTGCCCTCAGGCAGCTTAGAATCTAGTGGAAGGAGAAAGCATTTACCAAATGAATATATTGTATGTCTGGTGGGAATTAATACTATGAAGACGAACGAAGCAGAGAGAGAGTGTAGAGGTTTATTAGGTTTTTTCTTTCTTTCTTTCTTTCTTTTTTTAATATTGGTGGTTTGGAAAAGTGGCTCATCTGTGGTGATATTTGAAGACAGTGATGGAGGTGGTCATATGGATACCTAGGGCAGGAGCATTCCATGGACAGGGAAAAGCAGTTGCAAATGCCTGAGTCAAAGGCTGGCTTGGTGTGCTTCTAAGGAAAGGCAAAATGGTTAGAGTCACTGGAACGGAGTTAGCACTGGAGGGAACCTTTGGAGGGTTTAGAGCAGATGAGTGACTTGATGTGATTTATGTTTTAAAAGGACCACTCTGACTGCAATGTGGAGAACGGAATATAATGGAGGCCAGGTGTGAAGCTACTGTAATAAAGCAGGTGGGAGATGATGATGGCTCAAATTTAGGACATAGGGGTAGCAATATTGGCAGTGAGAAATCACCAGATCCTGGATATAGAACCTAGGATTGACTGATGGACTGGTTCTGATGTGTGAGAGAAATCAGTGATGCCTTTTTTATTTTTTATCTTCAGGTTACATATAAAGATAGATGCTTTGTAGAAACAAACATTTTAACACCTGCTTTGGAATTAGCTGGAAGTTACAAATAAGCATGCCCCTTCTGATCTTGATTAACTAATAAGTTTGTTCTATCTCTTTGGAACTGTGGAAGGGAAAGGAATTCATTTTATTTTTTGAAAAGTCCGTATACTTTGTGCATTCTGACAGTCACTTTATTGCTCTTAAAAGCATTGTGAGGTTTGATGTTTCTGCCTTTAGATGTTGCATTTTAAAAATACATGAAGAACTCTTTCATATAGTATGACTTGTACTGATCCATTGTGAAAATCTGAGGGAAATATGCTTTGATGTAAATTGGAGGGAACAAGTAAATAGGAAAATGTACCTGTAAATTCATGTTCACTTTTAAGCTCAGTTAATGTCTATGCAGACCTGCATATAATCTGCAAGTAGTGTATGGGTTCCAGAGCTGACTTTTATGGAGGCCAAGAAATTCTGCCAATTGTATATATATTCCTTTTTTATTGGAAGAAAGATCCAAATTTCCATCATATTTACAAAAGTTTTTAAAAGTAAAAAAGGTCAAGAACAGCAAAATTGGGTAATAAGATATTATGAACTGATAGGCCGAACCTATGTTAGCAACAAAAGGAAATTTTGAAAGATGTTATGGAACATTACTTAAAAGTGAATCTATTTTATACTTAACCACTTGCAATTTTAAAAATACTTTTCATATGGCTAGAAAAGGTTTTCATTTTAATATTTAACCTCTGAATAAAAATTGAAAAACTAATTTAAACTTTTAAAATATTACCTCATCCTAAAATGTCTGGAAGCATATTTGAGGCATACTTTAAAATCAGGTGTTGGCACCAGAATTATGTTAATCTACAAGCTTTTTCAAAATCTGTGAGTACTAACATTAGACCTGAACTCAGTTTTTCCAGAAATGTTCAATCAAAACTCTGAAAACTGAGAGTCTACTAATCACGAAATGGAAAGGCTATAGTAATTCATATGTCTAGAAAAAATGGACTGTGTAATGCTCATGTAATTATGTCCTGGCTAGTGCATTTAATCCATATAGATGTACTATCAGACAATTGATTCAAAAGTATTGTGCCTGGAGATTGAATATGTAGAATTTATATTCATTTAGAAATTTAAATATATGTGGTAGTTGAATAGCCAGTTATAGCCATTGGTTGATGCTGACTCTTATGTCTTTAAAAAAACAAAACAATAATAAAAAATCTAATTGTTTCACTTCGAATGTGGGAATTTATATTCTCTTAAGCCTCTGGGATAACATGTAGTGCTCTCTTGTTATAGAATAATTGTTAGCTATAACAGTGAAGTGTCTTAAATACTATATTTCTAAATATATTGCTGTGAATGATTGATCCTGGGGAGGATGTAGGTCTATGCCAAATAAGACTATTGCGGGGAAAAAGAATTAGTATATTTTCTTCACAATGATGTGTATTTAATTTGATGGCTAAATACAATGAATTTTTCATTTTCCAGCGTATTCGAATAGCATATATCTGACTTTGTGGTCAGTTCCTGTGGCTTACATCTCTATATTTGTAAAAAAAAAAATGTGTTAGTCTTGAAAACAAAGTGGAAATAAAAGTATAAAGGATCCGAAGTTGTCCTTAACTCTAATGCCTGTATGGCTAAAATTTCTGAATCACCAATGTATTTTGAATTGTTGAGTGTTCTTTTCTGGTAATATTGTAGCAGGCACTGACGGTGTCCTGCCCAAGTCCATGCTCCCCTACCACTTCAGTCCATATTAGCTCAACTTCCAACCGTCAGTACCTGCATTTTTTTTTTCCCCCAAAGGCTTTCTCTGTCTACTGGAGCCTGCTTTGCTGCTTGTGCAGCAGGTCAGATGTGCCCAGGAACTAACACTCTGCAGGAGCACAGGGACAGGCTTCCAAAGATGACTGGAACAGCCCTCAACCAGTGATCCTCAGGTGGGATAATTTTTTTTATGTGTGCGCTGTACACTGGTTCACCAAATCCCACAGTAGTAACTTACTTCGTGGAGCACACCTTATTGAATTCCCTTCTCTGTCTCACTTTTTCACTCCATTACTGATGCCTTCTATAATCATCTCCAGTATAAACTACTTTCATTCAAACCTTTGTCTCAGGAAATGTTTGTGGGAATCCACATTAAGAAAAAAGTAGATTTCACAACTTGTATTCTATTGTGATATTTGCTTTTGGTCATAAATGTAATATCTTTTTATGAATATAGACTTTAAATCACGTTAATTGAGGTATAAAGTGCAATCATTTTAGGTGTATAGTTCAGTAAGTTTGTGTGCAACTGTAACTGCCACCATCACAATCAAGATACAGAACATCTCCATCACCCTAAAAATCTCCTTCATACCCCTTTGTAGTCAATCCTCCACCACACTCAATCTGCCCTCTCTCATTACAGGTTAGTTTTTCTTCTAGAATTTCACATAGAGAAAATATTTGTCTGGCTTCCTTTGCTTTGAATTATGTTTTTGAGATTTATTTGTTGTGTGTTCTATGAATCAATAATTTTATTTTAATTGCTAAGTAATATCCCATTGTATAGAAACACTACAATTTGCTCATCCATTCACACTTGGGTTGCTTCCAGTTTTGACTACTAAGAAAAAAGCTGCTTTTTGTGGACCTGTTTTCATTTCTAAGCATGGAATTGCTGGGTTGGAATTCCTGGATTTGATGATAAAGTTATGTTATACGTTTTACATTTCTGCCAACATTCTATAAGAGTTATAGTTGCCCTGTGTCTTCCTCAACACAAGGTATTGTCAGTCTTTTTAATCTTAGCAATTCTAGTGGATATATAATAGTGTCTCAATATGATTATGCTTTTAATTTTAATTTGCATTTTCCTTATGATCTCTCATGACGTTGAGTGTCTTTTCAGATGCTTATTGGTTATTTAGATAGTTTGTTTTTGTTAAGTGTCTGAAATACTTGCCCATTTTTAAATGATTGAGTTTAGAAATTTTTAATATATTCTGGATACTAGCTTTTAGTTACATGCACTGCAAATAATTTCCCTTGGTCTTAGCTTGCCTTTTCATTTTCTTAGTAGTGTCTTTAGAAGAGCAGAGTTTAATTTATTGGTTTTTTTTTTTACGGGTAGTGTTTTTTGGTGTTCTGCCTAAGAAATCTTGGTCGGCTTCCAGAAGCATTAGAGTTTTACTTTTTTTGTTTTGACCGGTGATGCATTTGAAGTTGGCTTTTGTTTGTGGTATGAAGTAAGGGTTGAAGTATTTCAAGAGGACATACAGTTTTTCCAGCAACAGTTATTGAAAAGACTATCTTTTCCCCATTGGATTATTAGGACAACTTTGCAAAAATTAATTGAATGTATATATGGAGTCTCCTTTTGAACACTGTTCTGTTCCATTGATTTATATGGGTATACATTTTGTTTTGATTTCATTTTTCTTCATTTTGATATATTTTATGTTTCTTTATCATTTTAGGGATCCATGGTACACTTAGAAATGGTCACCAAATATTTGTGAATTTTTCGGACATTTTTTGTTACTGATATTTGCTTTAATCCAATTACGGTCAGAATATACTCAGCATGGTTTCAGTGTCTCGATTTACTGAGATTTATTTTATGGGTCAGCATATGGTTTATTTTAGTAGCTGGTTCATATGCACTTGGCAAAAGTATGTGTTCTGCTATTGTTTGTTATAATGTTGTATAATGTCATTTATGTAAAGTTGGTTGATAATGTTTAAGTATTCTATATCCTTACCAATTATGTGCATATCTGTTTTCTCTATTACTGATAAAAGAGTATAATAGCCTGAAACTATTTTTTTGAATTTTATTTTATTTACTTTTTTATACAGCAGGTTCTTATTAGTCATCAGTTATATACACATCAGTGTATACATGTCAATCCCAATCTCCCAGTTCGTCACACCACCACCCCCAGCTGCCACCGCTTTCCCCCCTTGGTGTCCATACGTTTGTTCTGTACATCTGTGTCTCAACTTCTGCCCTGCAAACTGGTTCATCTGTACCTTTTTTCTAGGTTCCACATACATGCGTGAATATACGATATTTGTTTTCCTCTTTCTGACTTACTTCACTCTGCATGACAGTCTCTAGATCCATCCACATCTCAACAAATGACCCAATCTCGTTCCTTTTTATGGCTGAGTAATATTCCATTGTATATATGTACCACATCTTCTTTATCCATTCGTCTGTCGATGGGCATTTAGGTTGCTTCCATGACCTGGCTATTGTAAATAGTGCTGCAGTGAACATTGGGGTGCATGTGTCTTTTTGAAAATTATGGTTTTCTCTGGGTATATGCCCAATAGTGGGATTGCTGGATCATATGGTAATTCTATGTTTAGTTTTTAAGGAACCTCCATAGTGTTCTCCATAGTGGTTCTATCAATTTACATTCCCACCAACAGTGCAGGAGGGTTCCCTTTTCTCCACACCCTCTCCAGCATTTGTTGTTCATAGATTTTCTGATGATGCCCATTCTAACTGGTGTGAGGTGATACCTCATTGTAGTTTTGATTTGCATTTCTCTAATAGTGAGTTGAGCAGCTTTTCATGTGCTTCTTGGCCATCCGTATGTCTTCTGTGAAGAAATGTCTATTTAGGTCTTCTGCCCATTTTTGGATTGGGCTGTTTTTTTTTTAATATTGAGCTGCATGAGCTGTTTATATATTTTGGAGATTAATCCTTTATCCGTTGATTCGTTTGCAGATAGTTTCTCCTATTCTGAGGGTTGTCTTTTCATCTTGTTTATGGTTTCCTTTGCTGTGCAAAAGCTTTTAAGTTTGATTAGGTCCCATTTGCTTATTTTTGTTTTTATTTCCATTACTCTAGGAGGTGGATCAAAAAAGATCTTGCTGTGATTTATGTCAAAGAGTGTTCTTCCTATGTTTTCCTCTAAGAGTTTTATAGTGTCCAGTCTTAAATTTAGGTCTCTAATCCATTTTGAGTTTATTTTTGTGTATGGTATTAGGGAGTATTCTAATTTCATTCTTTTACATGTAGCTGTCCAGTTTTCCCAGCACCACTTATTGAAGAGACTGTCTTTTCTCCATTGTATATCCTTGTCTCCTTTGTCATAGATTAGTTGACCATAGGTGCGTGTGGGTTTATCTCTGGGCTTTCTATCTTGTTCCACTGACCTATATTTCTGTTTTCGTGCCAATACCATATTGTCTTGATTACTGTAGATTTGTAGTATGGTCTGAAGTCAGGGAGTCTGATTCCTCCCGCTCCATTTATTTCCTTCAAGACTGCTTTGCCTATTCGGGGTCTTTGTGTCTCCATACAAATTTTAAGATAATTTGTTCTAGTTCCTTAAAAAATTCCATTGGTAATTTGATAGGGATTGCGTTGAATCTATAGATTGCTTTGGGTAGTATAGTCATTTTCACAATATTGATTCTTCCAATCCAAGAACATGGTATATCTCTCCATCTGTTGGTTATCATCTTTAATTTCTTTCATCAGTGTCTTATAGTTTTCTGCATTTGGGATTTGTTTGTTGTTCTTTCTCTAGTCCCTTTAGGTGTAAGGTTAGATTGTTTATTTGAGATTTTTGTTGTTGCTTGAGGTAGGCTTGTATAGCCATAAACTACCCTCTTAGAACTGCTTTTGCTGCATCCCATAGGTTTTGGATCATCGTGTTTTCATTGTCATTTTCTCTAGGTATTTTTTGATTTCCTCTTTGATTTCTTCAGTGATCTCTTGGTTATTTAGTAATGTATTGTTTAGCCTCCATGTGTTTGTGTTTTTTACATTTTTTTCCCTGTAATTGATTTCTAATCTCATAGTGTTGTGGTCAGAAAAGATGCTTGATATGATTTCAGTTTTCTTACATTTACTGAGGCTTGATTTGTGACCCCAGATGTGATCTATCCTGGAGAATGTTCTGTGCGCACTTGAGAAGAAAGTGTAATCTGCTGTTTTTGGATGGAATGTCCTATAAATATCAATTAATTCTGTCTGGTCTGTTGTGTCACTTAAAGCTTGTGTTTCCTTATTTATTTTCATTTTGGATGATCTGTCCATTGGTGTAGGTGAGGTGTTAAAGTCCCCCACTATTGTTGTGTTACTGTCGATTTCCTCTTTTATAGCTGTTAGCAGTTGCCTTATGTATTGAGGTGCTCCTATGTTGGGTGCATATATATTTATAATTGTTACATATTGTTCTTGGATTGATCCCTTGATCATTATGTAGTGTCCTTTCTTGTCTCTTGTAACATTCTTTATTTTAAAGTCTATCTTATCTCATATGAGTATTGCTACTCCTGCTTTCTTTTGATTTCCATTGGCAGGGAATATGTTTTTCCATCCCCTCACTTTCAGTCTGTTTGTGTCCCTAGGTCTGAAGTGGGTCTCTTGTAGACAGCATATAGATGGGTCTTGTTTTTGTATCCATTCGGCAAGCCTGTGTCTCTTGGTTGGAGCATTTAATCCATTCATGTTTAAGGTAATTATCGATATTTATGTTCCTATGACCATGTTCTTAATTGTTTTGGGTTTGTTTTTGTAGGTCCTTTTCTTCTCTTGCATTTCCCACTCAGAGGAGTTCCTTTAGCATTTGTTGTGGAGCTGGTTTGGTGGTGCTGAATTCTCTTAGCCTTTGCTTGTCTGTAAAGCTTTTGGTTTCTCCATCGAATCTGAATGAGATCCTTGCTGGCTAGAGTAATCTTGGTTGTAGATTCTTCTCTTTCATCACTTTAAGTATGTGATGCTAGTCCCTTCTGGCTTGTAGTGTTTCTGCTGAGAAATCAGCTGTTAACCTTATGGGAGTTCCTTTGTATGTTATTTGTTGTTTTTCCCTTGCTGCTTTCAATAATTTTTCTTTGTCTTTAATTTTTGCCAATTTGATAACTGTGTGTCTTGGCATGTTTCTCCTTGGGTTTATCCTGTATGGAACTTGCTGTGCTTTCTCTACTTGGGTGGCTAATTCCTTTCCCATGTTAGGGAAGTTTTCTACTATAATCTCTTCAAATATATTCTTGGGTCCTTTCTCTCTCTCTTTTCCTTCTGGGACCCCTATAATGTGAATGTTGTTGTGTTTAATGTTGTCCCAGAGGTCTCTTAGGCTGTCTTCAGTTCTTTTCATTCTTTTTTCTTTATTCTGTTCCACAGCAGTGAATTCCACCATTCTGTCTTCCAGGTCACTTAGCCATTCTGCCTCAGTTATTCTGCTATTGATTCCTTCTAATGTAGTTTTCATTTCAGTTATTGTATTGTTCATTTCTGTTTGTTTGGTCTTTAATTCTTCTAGGTCTTTGTTAAACATTTCTTGCATCTTCTCGATCTTTGCCTCCATTCTTTTTCCGAGGTCCTGGATCATCTTCGCTATCATTACTCTGAATTCTTTTTCTGGAAGGTTGCCTATCTCCACTTCATTTAGTTGTTTTTCTGGGGTTTTATCTTGTTCCTTCATCTGGTACATGGCTCTCTGCCTTTTCATCTTGTCTGTCTTTCTGTGAATGTGGTTTTTGTTCCATAGGCTGCAGGATTGTAGTTCTTCTTGCTTCTGCTGTCTGCCCTCTGGTGGATGAGGCTGTCTAAGAGGCTTGTGTTAGTTTCCTGATGGGAGGGACTGGTCAAAGCCTGAAACTATTATTTTTAGTTTTGTCTATTCTCTCACTTGTACCACTTTTTGCTGCATGTATTGATATTTTGAATTTCTACTATTAGTTACATACACATTTAAGTATGTTATGGCTTCCTGACAAATCAAGGCTTTTTTCATTATGAAATATCCTTTTATTCCTGGTAATATTCAGGAATCTTAAGTATACTTAAATTTAATACAGCCAATTCATCTTTCTTTTGATTTGTGTTTTCACAGTGTAATTCTTAAAAATCCTTTTATCCTTAACCTATCTATGGCTTTATTTTTACACTGTGTTCCTGATAGACAGCCATGTGTTGGCTGTTGTGGACACTGTGGTGTGTCACCCACATTCTCCTTCAATGAAAGACTTAGAGCCCAGCCTTTGAGAGTGCTGTCAGTGGACAGTCTTCAGCTTTCAGTTTCTTCATGAATTGCGTCTGCTTCAGAAGTTTGCCTCATCATTTCTTTTGAGAAATTACATTTCTGGCTCCAGTTGACATATTAGGAGAAAATAAAGCTAATTTGAGTATTTTGGTTCCTTGTAGAATATGCTTCCTTCTGAATCAACTTTACTAGCCGTAATCGTTTAGTGGTTAGTACTCTGTGTTGTGAATCACCTTTACACTCCAGCTTTGTTTTGATGCTTGCATTAAATTCTATAGAAAATCAAATAATTATCTGCAAATGTGTAAGATTTTAAGAGGCATTTGTGCTATTAAGCTTCCTATTTTACGTTAATCAGTGAAATCTGGCCTTTGTCATGTTGTTTGCGAATGGATCATATGTATTAATCTAGGAAGGGTCTTATTTTCTGTAAAATATACCAGCTCTTTAAGGAATTGACTTATATGAAACAGAATCAAAATAAAATGTCAGAACTTTCTGGCAAAATCTTGTAGATTCTTATCAGCAGCCTCAAAACAGCTGCATGTTTAGTTTATTCATCTATCCTCTGAAAGTTTCACACCAGAATACTTATATGGCATATATGAATTGTTAGTTTTCAAAGGTGGTCAATTTCCAATTTGATAGCTGACTTTAAAAGGTAGGAAACATTCATTGAATGTATACTACGCCTCAGTCACTATCATAGGTATTTTACATCAGTTATCTCTTTTAATCCTAAAAGTAATGCTGTGAGATCCATAGTTAAAATCATTCATGTTTTACTGATGGTGAAACTGAGGTTTAGAGAGATTTAGTCTGAGTCCTAACAGGGTGTTCATCTTAAATACTATTATTTTGTTTTAAATTTTTGGACATAATTAAATCCATGTTGGATGTAAACAGGTTTTAGGTACTGATTTCCTAGACACCTAGAAGAAATGCTGATATATATATTTTTTCTTGTTGGTAAAGATGTATAAAGAGATTTATAGAGAACCACTGAGTTTGTATTTGAAGAAGGTTATATAAACATTTTTTTCCAAATGATGTACGTGAACTATTTAACTTTGACCTGGAAAAATTAATGTAAACTTGTTTCTGAATTATTAGAATTTAAAAATGTACTTGCTTTATATTTATACCCTTATCCTGAATCAAGGGGCCATGATATAATATTTATACTAACAACCCACTAGCAATATCAGAGATTTGACATAACTGAGGTTGTGACTTGAGGACCTTTTCTCTCTCAAGGTGACTATTTACTGTAGCATTTGCATGTATATAGGAATAGAAATGTGTACATAGCATAGTTTGGCATTAGTAAGGCATAATGAGCAAAGTAACAGCGATCTTTAATGCTATGGAAACCAGATAAACTATTTTTTTCCCTAAAGTGAATAAATTGCAAGGAAATACATATGTTAAAAAGCATATGGATTTTCACATAAAGACGATTAGTTTATGACATACCACAGATTTATCTGGCAAGGCTAATGCACGGTTATAATCTTGGCTTAATATTCTGTTTCTAAACTGTTGCTTAGCTTTATTCTACCCAGAATGTATGTCTTTTTTCTTTCATATTAATGATTATTCACTTTATTAGAAGTATTTGAAGAGATCAAATAGTATTTTAAAATTCTAGGCTCTTTATTTGTTGCCGTTGTATTTTTTTTAATTTTTAACTTTATTGAGTTTATTTTTTTAGAATAGTTGAAAGTTCACCAGAAAATTGAAGGGAAGGTACAGAGATTCTCATACCTCTCGTTTCACACATACATAGTCTCCCCCCTTATCAACAGCCCCTATCAGAGTGGTATGTTTGTTAATGATATGTGAATGTAGGTTTATCAATTTTATCACCCAAAGTCCATAGCTTCCGTTAAGGTTAACTCCTGGTGTTGTATGTTCTGTGGGTTTGGACAAATGTATAATGAAATGTATCCATCATTATGGTAGAATACAGAATATTTTCACTGCCCTGAAAATCTTCTGTGCTCTGCCTATTCATCCCTCTTTCCTCCCCAATGCCTGGTGACCACTAATATTTTTACTGTCTTTATAGTTTTGCCTTTTTGCAGTTATACTTTAACATTTCACTTAAGTAATTATTGAGCACTTATATTATTCTAGGCATCATGCTAGGTGCTGAGAAGACCAAGATGAATGTTTTTAAGAGTTGACATACTGTAGAAGGGTAAAAGCAATTTATATCACATGATTGGTAATATAATATGATAATAACATGATATAATATGTAAGGTGTATTGCTTTTGGAGCCATGATGAAGAAATAAAATATTTTGCCTGTAGATAGTATGGGAGGGCATTTTAGTATATGTTCCCCCATTCATAGATCCTGCATCACATGTTTGAATGCAAGTATTTATTTGGAAAGTAGAGAAGGGAGATTGGGAAGGAAGGACAGCCAATAAAGGGAGCTTATAGGTAAGCAGAGGTAACTGTTACACATGGGACTGGAAAGAGCATAGAAGTAAGTTGAGCATCCTCTGAAAGCTGTAACACTAACTGGGAACCTTAATTAAAGCACTCTACCTTGGTTCTAAGACAAAGAACAAAAGATTTTGGGGGGCTCAAACTGAAAACATTACTATAGAAAAAAGTGACCTTAGTGAGCTCTTTCTCAAGATACATACATTTCAGAATTTTCCTAATCAGTCCAGTGCACTTTGAAGGCACAACTTGAAAATATCAGACCAGTGTGAAACTGGTCTCTCCTACAAATAGCTCATCTGTGGGCATGTTCTATGAGCAACTGGATAGCTTTTATTCTTTTCTGCTTAGAATTTGATGAGAATTTGTGAGTCAGATTGTTCGGGTTGATAAGAGACTCTCCCAAAATAGCAACATTCTTTTCTACCCAGATTCTACATAATTTTAGAAATTAAGTAAAGAATAAATTTGGAGGTCAAAGATAAATTCTTACTGATAGCAGCTCTCTATAAGAATGTAATTTATTGTGAGAGCCAAATCCATCAGATATTCATACCCCAGAAAGAGGCTTTTAACCAGTGGTTGGGGCATTGCACTTCTCCACATGGTTGGCCTGCCCAGGGAAGACTGAGCAGGGTGAGAATTCTTACTCTTGGAGGGCAAGCTTATTCTCAAGTAGAAGAAAGGGTACTGCAGACTTGAACGTGTCTAGTTATTTGTCAGGTACACCACTTTGCTCTTCAGGGGTGGAGATAGTGAAGGAGTAGAGAGAGGCCAAGAGTTATCTTCAGAATAGATTTTTCCTTATGGAAATCAGGGTTTGTGTTGGAGTAGTGGCAGGGGAGAGATGTTTCCTCTTTTATAGGGATTATATAAAAGATATTAGAGGTTAGAAAGATTAGAGAATTTGATCTAATATTTTTCCCATTAGAAGAAACAATTGGGGGGTTGTTATTGCTTAGGACAAAATGAAAAAATATTTTATAGCCACTCATGATATGGGGGAAATCACAGTGTCAAAACATCCCTTAAACTGAGAATTTTCTGTTTGTTTAAAATTTGGTCATTACATTTTGGGCACAGTGTTTTTTCTAATTAATAAATTAGAAACTCAGTTTTAATAATACACTTAACTGAAATTTAACTTTGTTCCAAATTAAGCCTAGTTAAAACAATATCACAATAATTTTTAATTTAATGTACTCTACACCATCTTCCAAATTATACTCTATAGCACATCTAAGCAGCAGGATGCTCACAGTCAAAAAGTAGCATGGTCAAATTAGTTGGGGAAATACGAGGCAAAAATCAAGTTTTACAGGTTTCCTCACTATAACTATAGGACTTCTTAAAATATTTGGCATTTGAATATCAACTGTGAATTTCCTAGCATTTTCAAAACTTACTTGACTGCCATCCTTTCTTTTCACACACCACTTCATGGGACCAGTTTTCTTTGCATCATGCTTTGGGAAATTGTGTTTTTAAAATTGTTTCCTATATGTAATTTTATTTTGTTATCACATTTGTCTTCTCAACTGATACTAGGTTGGCCCTAATAGCAGAATATGAGAGATGAGGAAAGTGAAGTGTTATGTCATTGGATCAAGGCATAAGTCTAGAGAAAACTGGGAGTTGAACTTGAGTGTTCTGACTCTCAGTCCATTACCCTTTACACTGTGGTCTTATTTCTTACTAAGTACATTGTGAAGTCCATATACACAGGTCAGTACAGTTAATTAAAAGTGAAAAGAAAAGAAAGTAACTTAAGCACGTTAAGAATGATAATATGAAGGAACTGACATTATTCAAAATAAATGTTATAGACATATTTTCTCTTACTGGATTGAGTTAGTTTGGAGTCGTGCAGAAAGGACTGAATGACAATATTTTGTGCAAAATGGTTTCCTTGAGCCTGAATCCAATTCATGTCTTTGACTTTGAGATAGGGTGCTGAGGTGGCATCAGTTTTCTAGAAAAACTCTAGCATGATATAAATAGAAGAATACCACTCTCTTATAAATATTTAAAAATGTTCTTTCACTTGATATTTGAAGATGAAATGTTCTTTGATATACTTTCCCACTAATCAGTGGATTAAAAACTACTGTAAAAGAGGTTCTTTATTGAAGATTGTGAAGGAAGTAAACATGAACATCCTCCTGATTTCTGAAAAGTGATTTCTTGTGAAACAGGAAGGGGATAACTTGATAATACAGCGTCTCTAAACATGATTTTATAACTTCAGTGCTAAGGACTTCACTCATAAGAGGTTCATCTTCTACTAATTTGCATGACATGTTATGGGTCAAACATCCCCTTTAGCTGAAGCTAGGCTGATGAAACATTTAGCCTGGAGGAAAGATTTTTATTTTTGAACAAATTTTGTTTATCAGTTGATAGTAAAGGATTCTACTGTTTTGGGTCCTTTCATTTTTTTTTTTTTTAATGAGGGTTTTAGTTCAGAGTTGCTATTTACTAGTAGCTGAAAAGTATATGGAAATGCATGGATTTAGGTCTGTTTCTGAGGTGATTTATGTGTAAGTAAGTCATGTAAGCCATCACTCTGGAGCATATTTATGGCTTTAAATAGCTTCCTGTTTCCACCTGTTCTTCAGCAGGCAGGAAGCATCTCATTTTGGACTCAAGCCTTCCAAGATAGGGAGAAAATAATTAATATGAATTTTTGAGGGTGTTTTCTTAAAGTTTGCTCCCATTATTGAATTTTTTTTTTTTTTTTTTTTGCGGTACGCGGGCCTCTCACTGTTGTGGCCTCTCCCGCTGCGGAGCACAGGCTCCGGACGCGCAGGCTCAGCGGCCATGGCTCACGGGCCCAGCCGCTCTGCGGCATGTGGGATCTTCCCGGACCAGGGCACGAACCCGTGTCCCCTGCATCGGCAGATGGACTCTCAACCACTGCGCCACCAGGGAAGCCCCTATTGAAATATTTTTGAAGCCAAAGTACATTATGTTAGCATTTGATTCTTTATATTAATTATTTGAGGAGGACAGTTCCCACACTCTGAAACGTGTGGACTTGATTTCACAACAAGTAGATATAAAGCTGGACCTGTTTTTAAGAAATTGAAGGTAGAATTGGAAAGGAGAGGGAGGTTGGGAAAGATGTTTTATATGGATTTGCTTTTTAAGCTGTTTTGGTTTCACTTAGTATAAATCATTTTACCTCTCTTGAGTTTTGGATTCCTAATCTGTGAAATACATGTGATAACTTACCTCCGAGGGTTATAAGGATTAAATAAAGTTTATAAAGTAACCCAGTATGGTGCTTTACACATAGTGGATTGTCCGCGAATGCTAGCTGCTATTACTGATTTTAATACAGGATATTTTTAACCTGAGAATCCAGATATAATGTTAATGACAACACAATATTGTTTATTTTAAATTTACCACTAAAGCAAGTAAATAAGCATTTGAAGATCTTTGAGTCAAACTTATTCATAAATAACTCTCCTTTTTACCTATGTTTATGTGTCCATAAATGCACCTTTAGTCTAAACCAGTAGTTCCCAACCACCTGCATGTTAGATTCGACAAGGGAGCTTTAAAAATAAAAATACAGATACTCAGATCCCCACCTCACACCACTTAAACCTCTAGGGTGGAGTCCACGTATTGGTAGTCTTTAAAGGATCATCAAGTGGGTTGCAGTGAAAGATGAAAACATTTGGCCTACTGTCCATCTGGCTTCAAGACTGAAATATAAATTGTTTGTAGTAAGACAATTTAGGTTAAGAATATGAGTGACATCTTAGAATGTAATGCCTAATCACACTCCCTAAACCTTTACTGCCTAGGTTATGAGCAAGATTAGAAACTTGCAATAAAGTCAGGTTTAGAAGATCTGCTTAATTGGCTTGTTGGGAAGTAGACAAGGGAATTTTCAATTGGAGAAACACAAAAAATGGCAGGTTATCAATTACTAATATGCCCTTTGTTTTACCATTATTTGAATAAAACGAAACAAAACAAAACGTGGTCAACTCTTAGCTAAAGCTGATCTCAGAAAAATTTAACAGGTGAGAAATAGCAAGACCTGGAGATTTTATATGGCTAGCTGCTTTTTCTTTGTTTTCCTCTATAAATCATTTACCCGGATGCTAATTTGGGGTTTGGTCTACTTAACCAGAGTGAGAGAAGGGAGATGCATGTTCTATTATCAGATCAATTTGGAATCAACCAGGTGCCCAACTTAGTTGATATAGCCAAAGTTTGCTTTGACTCTGAAGCCCAGGATTTGATCAGTTTTTCTGATCCTAGATCATATTAATATTCCCCCAGTCAGTCAGCAGTACTGTTCATTTAGGGCATCAGTATTTCTGTCCATGTTGGCATTGTAAATCTGGACATTATTAGGACTCTTATGACAGTAACTTCAGTGTGGGTAATAAGTGATTTTTTTTATTCCCACGTGATTCAGATAGCTGTCACTTTGTGTAAAACTGGTATACCCTTGATGACTAGAATAACGCATTTCTCTTTGCAGATACATATGTATTATAGTGAATGTATATACCGACATACCTAGATGGCATGCGTAGCATAAAGCTTTTTAGAAACAGTTAATGTGTATCACTTCACCTTCTTATTCCCTCTAAAAAGACTGTGCATTGGTCATGGTAATCGTAAAAATACACTATGCTATAAATTATCTGTGAGCTGAGTAAGAACCACAACTATTTTCTTTTCTGGAATCTATCCAACAGTTGATTACATTAATCCATAATATTTTGTTCAGTGAGAAATGAAGGTGTTAATGCCTAAAGGAAGGATGTGGCATTATCAGGGATAGCAGATAGATTGATATGTGGACTACACTGAGGAGAATGATGGACAAACAAATGAATGTTTTCTAAAATTATAAATCATGGTATTGAAAAACACTTCAAAAAGACAACCCTCAGAATGGGAGAAAATATTTGCAAACGAACCAACTGACAAAGGATTAATCTCCAAAATGTGTAAGCAGCTCATGCAGCTCAATATCAAAAAAACAACCCAATCCAAAAATGGGCAGAAGACCTAAATAGACATTTATACAAAGAAGATATACAGATTGCCAACAAACACATGAAAGGATGCTCAACATCACTAATCATTAGAGAAATGCAAATCAAAACTACAATGAGGTATCACCTCACACCAGTCAGAATGGCCATCATCAAGAAATCTACAAACGATAAATGCTAGAGAGGGTGTGGAGAAAAGGGAACCCTCTTACGCTGTTGGTGAGAATGCAAATTGATACAGCCACTATGGAGAACAGTATGGAGGTTCCTTAAAAAACTAAACATAGAACTGCCATACGACCCAGCAATCCCACTACTGGGCATATACCCTGAGAAAACCATAATTCAAAAAGAGTCATGTACCGCAGTGTTCATTGCAGCTCTATTTACAATAGCCGGGACATGGAAGCAACCTAAGTGTCCATTGACAGATGAATGGAGAAAGAAGATATGGCACATATACAATGGACTATTACTCAGCCATAAAAAGAGACGAAATTGAGTTATTTGTAGTGAGGTGGGTGGACCTAGAGACTGTCATACAGAGTGAAGTATATCAGAAAGAGAAAAACAAATACCGTATGCTAACACATATATATGGAATCTAAAAAAAAAAAATTGTTCTGAAGAACCTAGGGTCAGGACAGGAATGAAGACACAGATGTAGAGAATGGACTTGAGGACACGGGGAGGGGGAAGGTAAGCTGGGATGAAGTGAGAGAGTGACGTTGACATACATACACTTCCAAATGTAAAATAGATAGCTAGTGGGAAGCTGCTGCATAGCACAGGGAGATCAGCTCAGTGCTTTGTGTCCACCTAGAGGGGTGGGATAGGGAGGGTGGGAGGGAGACGCAAGAGGTAGGGGATATGGGGATATATGTATATGTATAGCTGATTCACTTTGTTATAGGCAGAAACTAACACACCATTGTAAAGCGATTATACTCCAATAAAGATGTTATAAAAAAAACTCATAAATTTTGGCTCAGATTCCTTGAAGAATTTATCCTTAGGCAATAATCAAAATTCTATACAAAGATTAAGTTTAAGGACTTTTATTACATCTTTTAACATGCAAGAACACAATGCAAAATGATAAAAAAAGGTTAAATGTCTAATAACATAACTTAAATAAATTATCGTGTATCCATACCATGGGATGTTACTTGCTTTTTAAATTTATATTTTCAAAAGGTATTTAATGGTATGAAGAATTCTCATAGTATGATGTAACCTGCAAAACTCAGGATTGTAGACTGTTGGTAGATATGGTCCTGGTTGTTGTGATGTGGTGGTAGCAACACTGTGAGTGTGGCATTGTAATGTTTTAGTACATTCAGAAAGAAATGTACTGAATGTTAAGAGATTATTGCTAGCTTGTGATACTACAAGTAATTAAGCATTTCTTCCTTATAATTTTCTATATCTTTCCATCTTTTTACAGTAAATATGTATAATTTTGCTATTAGAAAGATGTTACAGAAGAAATCTGTTTCATTCTATGTAGCTTAGCAAAGATAACAACAGACCCCAAAAAACATCATTTAAAAGCACAATTATTTCTTATTACCTGGGGGAACACAGCCTGCAAGGTGACTGCTTCGTAAATGAGAGAGCAGGTCATCCCAGGCAAACAGAGGAAGATGAAAGATATTCAGAAGCCTCCACTGACCTCATGCCAAACTCAAATGCTTTGTGTCAGCTCTGTTATTCTCAAGTTCAATAACCTTGGTAGTAGCAAATATTTGGTTCCGATCAAACAATAAAAAAGCTGATGTAGTAAAGTTTTGAGCATCATAATGTGAGAAAAAATATAACTGTTTCAGAAGCAGTTAATACATATAATGAGCCATAGAAAGGTTCATATTTTTGGATTTACTAATTTCAATTCTGAAGATGAATCGTAAAGAAAAAATCTTAAATATTGAACTAATTTAATGTAAAAATATGTTTAGTGAAGTGTTAACTTTCAGTGGAAAAATATTAGATGTGAGCTAAGTATCTACTGGAATAATCATTAAATTGATTATAGTATATTTACCAATGGACTATTGTGCAGATATAAAAAATACAACATTTTTCTAAATGCTTAAGATATTTTAAGTGAAAAAGCATCTATCAATGAATCTACATAGAGTTTTAACAACTTTGCATGAGGAGCCCTGTATAGAAAAAAATGGTAGGACAATAGGGTAATATTTTAGTTTTCTTGATATTTTAATTTTCTTTTCTGAGCATCCTTTTATAAACCAACACAGGAATCTGTGAAGAGAATGCTCAGTTGCACATTCCTTGTAGTGGGATAGCCAAAGGAATTTTAAGAGCAGCGATACAGAGTGTTCAATTCCTGTTTGCTTATTCTGCTGTGATGTCAGTCTCATCCATTGACTCTTATCTCCAGTTAAAGTCAGTTGCAGACATAGCCTTACATCAGTGGCTATTTTGAGAAATGAAGCAATCAGGATACTTTCCAGGATGGAGCGATTCAGTAAAGGAAAGGGACAGAATATACGGGACAGCAAGAGAAGCTGAACTAATTAAGAGGAAAGAACTTGAAGGCAGTGATGACTAGGAGGGATGTAAGCCCCCAAGAATTCTAAGAGACATTCAGAGAGATACTCCTTCACGTTTGGCTGACAAAAGCCGATTTTTTTTTTAATTTCAAAGGGCAAGGTAATACCACTTGTCTTATCATTTATAGTTGTAAAGAGCAGAATTTGTTATATAAGCCTGGGATCTAAGTAATGATCCAGCTGGTATTGAGTAAAATCAGAATGGCCAATCTCCCTCACCTCTGCTGACTTTCCTTTTACTTGTAATAGTTAGAAGAGGGTTTTAACATCAGAAATAAGGGAGTTTATTTTCTAAAATTAATTCCTTCACCCAGCAATATTTTATACTGTCTAATAAATGTCAGGCACTGTTACAGGCACTTGGGATACATCAATTAACACAAAATACAAAAAGCCTCACCGTCTTAGGATGTAAATCTATTCTAAAGTTAAAACCTCGAAGAAAAATGAGTAACAAAACCAGTGAAATACAGACACGTTATTGCTGATCCAGGTACATTTTAGAAGAAGAAAGTGGTTATTTTGTAGTGACGTTACAGGGACTTTACCAGGTCTGGGAAGTTTGAGCACGTTATCTTTATGCAGCTTTGAGTTATGTGATTTAAGATTGAAAATTCTAGAGTTTTAGGGTCAAAATAGAGTCCTCTCAATTCTTTTAGTTCAGGTAATCTACAGAGTGCCTAGATTGAGAATAATTATCCAGAAAGAATTTACTCCACTCTCTGGTTGGAAAAACGTGGAAGTGGAAGTGGGTTAGAGATGAGCTATGGAGATGAACAGTGAAAATGCTGGTCATAATGGACCTCATGATAACTTGGTATTCCCCTCTAATATTACTGATTTTATTCATTTCCAAGCCAAGTGATCAGACCATCTGGTTAGAAGTCTCTTGACATTATGTTGAGAATTGGCTCTTCCTGAATCACTGCAACATATTGTAATAGCAACTGAAGTGAAACAAAACACAGAAACACAGAAGCACAATCCAATGAAGTACCATGGAGATTGTGTGTTTTGTTACTGTTTGGTCACAAATACTTAATATGGCCTTTATTAGGGAAATGTAGAATAATAGTCTCTTGCGATACTCCTGGAAAAAAGATTTAATGGTCAGATGAGTTTGGAAAACCATTTCTCTCATGGATGTTTTCAAGGCATGTTGGTCCAATAAAGTCTCTAAGATATCCAACAGTAAAGAAACCTCTTTACCTTTGCTTACTCAGAGCTTTCTAAAATGTTTTGACCATGAAATCTAGTTTATTTCTTTTCATGTTTTTTTTGTTTCAAGAAACAGTAATTATCATCTCATAAATATATTTTGAAAACATTACTGTAAAATGGTTTGTTTTATACTAAAAGGATAATTATGTTAAGAGCATTTACTTGAAGTTCATAAATGATGCATAAAGCTGTATTTGGTAGGCATTGACAAACCTGAAAAATATTTTTGATGTTTTTGTGATTTTTTTTTTCTATTGAAAGTCAAAATGATTTGAAAGTAACAAATAGGTTCCTAGGCCATACATGGCTGATGGCAGTTTGTTGCACAAATTTGCACTGGTAGATAATCGAATTTTTATCGCTCGTTTCAAGCTGATTACACTCTTGGAAGATGTTCTACTTTGCCCCGACTTTGCATCCGAGGCACACATTAGCTGGGCAATTGCTTGCAATTTTTGTTTTCCATTCTCTAGGTTTTAATGCCACTTGAAGATACAAAAACTTTCAAGAAGCAGCAAAGCAAGAAAGTACTATTCTACTTGCTAAAAGAAAATAAAACCATTTTCAGGGTATGGTTATTCTTCCAATTTCATGGATGCTGAAATCCATGAATGGGTTCCATCTCAAGGCCATCTTGAGCAGAATTACACTGCTTTGCATCTAATGTTGGGTTTCTCCACCTGGGAGTCTTTTTCCTAGGAGAGTCTTCTTATTAAAGATGAGCAGCCGCATTTCCCAAGATGAGGAAGACTGTAATGACCTGGGTTTTAGATACCTGACAGGCTATGCTAATACAATCAGAACTGCCTCTCTGAAAGAGGAACTGCATCGTATGGGCAAAATAAAATCAGGCTATGCCTTGTTTACTTGTGCTGCTAATTAAGATGTTATAAAGCCAATGAGTAGATTTCTTGTCCTGTATAGAGTTGTTATCTTTTCTTATTAAAATATCATTAACATTTAAAAATTGTATTTCATTTGTGCAGAGAAACCACTTGTTCTAAAGTTCAGATGAGTGGCTGGATCATGAAGGAAATTAATATCAATAATATACTTTGTTATCTCTAAAAATAATCCAGTAAAAGTGAGCTTTGAAGTAAGAGCCAAACAGCTTTTAAATTTTAATCCTATTAAATAGAGGGCCCACAATGAACTTGTTAGACATATCAGCTATCAAAACCAAACAAATTAATATCTGTCAAGCTGACATGTATTCATCTTATATTATGGGAGAAGCATTATGATAGATGCTGGTAAGATAGAAATCAGTGTGATAGTCCCTTTCCTAAAGAGATTATAGTGAAATAGAGGAGAAAGCACAGTAAATAGACAGTTATGCCTGTGCAGTCTCAGAGAGCAGGGAGGGAATGGCAATTCATGAATGTTTCCAGAGGAAATGAATCTGAATTGAGTTTTTAAAGGTGACTGATAGTCAGGCCTGTTGAACTGAAGGGGTAGGACATTTCAGCTAGAAGTTACAGTATGTGCAGTGGGGCAGAGTGAGAGGGAACATGTTGAATTCTGACAGTTGAGATTAGTTAGAACGAGTATGTAAGGGGTTGGCATGGAATGAGGCTAGAGAAGTGGGCAGGAGCCAGATCCTAAGAAACTTTGTATGCCAGGCTAAGGAGTTGAGATTTTATCCTGTAGGCAGTGAGTGTCATTGATAAATCTTATTAAGGGAGCTCATGGGTTGGGCCCTATCAGGCATATGGTCATGGTTAGGGTGGGGGGCATTCAACACATCAGGTGGTAAGGATGTGGGGGGAGGAGGGAGCAGGGGAGGGAGATACTACAGAATTCAGTGTTGGAGGGATTTTTGGGGCTTGGCAGTTGAGCATGGTGGTGGTGGAGAGGGGCTGTTCGAGTGTGATAGGCATACTACAATGCTGTAGATGATATTCACTTTTGTTATTAATAATTCACCATTTGGAGGCAGAGGTCAGAGGTTTTCTCTCCTTGTTTAAGGGAATAGTGGTGATTCTGCTTGTGGCAAGGCAAGGAAGTAGATGCTTCTGGGATCTAGGTCTTTGGGTGGTAAAGATGACTCATTTTCTGCTCATGACACTTTGCTTCTTGATAGACTAGCTTTACTTCTTCAATCATGTGTCTCTTTTATATCTTTAATTTTTTTTCTTGGCATGATGTAATTAAAATTTTTCCCAAAGTGAAATGTATTATACAGTCAAAACTGAAGCTGCCTTGTACTGGGAGTGTATTGGCTTTATTAATCACATGTTCAGACCTTCCCCCCCATTCATCCTTCATAGAGCTGTCAGACTCTTTCCTCTTAACAGTTTTTTCAACCTTCCATATATCTGTATTGATGGAATAAAATCTTCAGTGACCCTTTAATTCATATACAATGCAATATCACTTCCTGGCACATGGCAATAGTTTAGTTTAAAAAAAATCTTTAATACTAATTGGGACCCAAGTTTTTTTAATGCTCCAGTCATGATTTTTTTGGATACAAAGTGTTTTTTAGACATTAGGAGCAGAATTCAACTTACTTAAAAAGAGAAAAACTGAGAGGAGTTTTGGGAAAGGTTCAGGAGTCAGACTTTAAACTCAGGGCCAGGAGTTATTGGCAGGCATGTGAGCTACAAGAACCAGAAATTAGAAAGTCAGTTTTTGTGCTATGTCTTCCTCCAGACCTGCATGATCTCTTAACTCTGCTTTTCTCAGGCACCCGTTTCAGTTCTTCTGTCTCTAAAGACTGGCTCTCTTTACGTGTGAACTGGAGGTCCCAGTCACAGTTCTGTGCAATATCTCCAGTCAAGACCCCAATAAAAATAGCTAATATCCCTGTAACACAATTCCAGAATTACAGGAAAGAAATACTAATTAATTCATCTTGAATCAACTACTAGCCCACTCCCATCATTTAAGGCCAGGGTGCTGGGTCACATGGGCCAGCACCCACTTAGTAGGGATGTAGAGCAGAGGGCCTAACAAGAGAGAATACAAAGGTTCTCCAGGGAGGACATGTAGGGGCAGGAAAAAAATAACGGGCACCTCTGAATCACTAGCTGAGCTTTATTCCTAAACATGCTGTTACTCTCCTACCTTTTTTCCTCAGAGAATCTAACAAATCTCAACTTAACCTAAGTTCCAACTCTTTAATTTATATGCTGACGAGCAGTGAAATGACCAAACCATGGACGTGAATAAGGAAAAGGTAGAGAAGAAAGGTCTAAGGGGAAACTCATGAAGAAGATAATGAACGCTTAAATAATCCGGCATTACCTGGAATGTCTGTGACCTACTGTGTGTAGGGCAAGAGGACTCACTCTTCTTCCCAAACTATTGGTGTGGTTACAGGGACATGAATTTTTCCCTGCCAAAGTAGAGCAAGCTGAATTAGTTCTATGAATCTTTCCTGGAAACTACTTGGTACTTAACCTTTCCTGACCCTCTGCTAGCAATTCAGAAGTGGTTATTTGTCTTGTTTCTATTTGTGCTGTTTTATTCTCTTTTCACAAACTGCACCCTTAGTATATTGCTTTGCTTCCTTAATAATGAGAATATAAATGTCCTTAGAGGCAAACCATGTAAAATTTAACCCTTTGTGCCTTTTCTTGTGGACAAAAGCCTGCTGGAGTTTCTTTCCTCCCTTTAGTATGTGTGAAAGAATGAGGATTTATAGGTAGAGGAACATTTTCTTTCCCCTGTGGGTAATCCAGGATTGTAACTAGGGGTAAAGTATAATGGTCTTCTCTTCACACCACCTTTAGCTTTGGGTGAAGTAACAGTGGCGCTGCTGGGAAGGTACTACCATTTTGATGCTGAAGTAGTGGCTCAACAATGAAAATATGCAAACTAGTTTTTAATGGATTTATGTAACTGTGGTTTGACATGTGTCATTTCAGGAGCTACTTCCCTAAATGAGACCCTCTCCACTGAACAGTTGTCTGCCTTGACATTGGCAGAAAAATGAGGGAAATAATTTATTACTTTTTTAAAAGAAATACCATTCACTAACTTAAACCAATGTTTTTTTCAAACCCTTGATGCTAGGGTTTCCACAGAAGTACTACGTCTGAAACATTAGAGAATACAGGAGTGAGGCTGAGTGGCCAATTCCCCTTGAAAGAAAAGAGCTCCAGACTTGAGTGTTTTATAATCTATGTGGAAAGTAGATCACTGTGTTTCACTTGTCAATTCGTTGACCTCCTCATTTCCAGTTACGTCCTTTTCCTTTCACCTGGACAACCTATTTCCATTGTCATATTTTGCCCTGTAAGTGCTCCATCCTGTGATTGCTAATTCAGGAATACAGCTTTCTAACCCAAATCTCCTCTTTCCAACTTACTTGTCAGTAACTCTCATGATGGCTATTCTTAAATCTTTACAGATCCTTCCATCCCCTGACTCATTTTCCTTTCATCAGCTTCCTCTTTTCTTCACCACCCTCATAGTCAGTTTAAATCACAAGCCCTATCACATCAAAAAACTCTCACTAATATAATTTTCTTTTCCCTTTCCTTTTGTCACACCGCTCTGGCAGAATCCCATTCCTGGGTGAACCCAAATACCTGTTTTATTTTTAGTTGTGCCCAAGTAGCACAGAGGTTTTGGAGAAAATACTACAATAAAACAGATTGCTGCTTCTATAAATTCATGCCTTTCAACTTCAGATTGACTTTTAGTATTGTTTAGAAATCCTGGTCCATTCCTCTGGCCAATAAAGTATCTTTGTATGAAATTTTAAAACCACTGAATAAATGTTTACAGAGGTCATACTGTACTAAGTGTTGGAGATACAGAATGTGTAGCAAAGTCCTCTCTACTCTGATGGACTTAGTCTAGAAGGGAGACTGGCAAGTAAACAAACATGAACAAATCAATTTTGATATATGTTATATGAAGGTATATGTCTAAGACTATAGAAGCATGTCTGTAAGCAAGTGAAATTTTAAAATGAAGGAACAGCACAGTTTTCATGGAGGCAGGATTAAACTAAGGCATATTTTTAAGTTAAAATTTTAAAAACTTTTAAAGAAACTCTTGTATATTGTGTATTCTGTCCATGAATTTTATATAGATTCCATTTTGTGGGATCTTTAATTTGGGTCAGAAATTGCACAGGAATTTTTTTAACTTTATTTTATATTGGAGTAGAGTTGATTAACAAAGTTGTGAGAGTTTCAGGTATACAGCAAAGTGATTCAGTTATACATGTATCTATTCTATTTCAAATTCTTTTCACATTTAGGTTGTTACATAATATTGATCAGAGTTCAAAACAGTATGTGTTGAACCTGTGCTATACAGTAGGTCCTTGTTGGTTATGCATTTTGAATATAGCAGTGTGTACATATCAATCCCAAACTCCGTAACTATCCCTTTTCCCCATCCTTCCCCACCGGTAACCATAAGTTCGTTCTCTGAGTCTGTTTCTGTTTTGTTAATAAGTTCATTTATATCATTTCTTTTAGATTCCACATATAAGTGATATCATACAACATTTCTCTTACTCTGACTTACTTCACTCTGTATGACAGTCTCTAGGTCCATCCATGTTGCTGCAAATGGCATTATTTCATTCTTTTCAATGGTTGAGTAATATTCCATTGTATATATATTTAACCACATCTTCTTTTTCCATTCATCTGTCTATGGACATTTAGGTTGCTTCCATGTCTTGGCTCTGGTAGTGCTGCAGTGTACATTGGGGTGCATGTATCTTTCTGAAGTATGGTTTTCTCTGGAATATATGCCCAGGAGTGGGATTGCTAGATCATATGGTAATGCTATTTTTTGTTTTTTAAGGAACCTCCATACTGTTCTCCATAGTGATTGTACCAATTTACATTCCTACCAACAGTGTAGGAGGGTTCTCTTTTCTCCACATCCTCTCCAGCATTTATTGTTTGTAGATTTTTAAATTATAGCTCTTCTGGCTTGTGTGAGATGATAACTCATTGTAGGTTTTTTTTTTTTTTTTTTAACATCTTTATTGGAGTATAATTGCTTTACAATGGTATGTTAGTTTCAGCTTCACAACAAAATGAATCAGTTATATATATACATATATTCCCATATCTCTTCCCGCTTGCGTCTCCCTCCCTCCCACCCTCCCTATCCCACCCCTCCAGGCGGTCACAAAGCACCGAGCTGATCTCCCTGTGCTATGCGGCTGCTTCCCACTAGCTATCTACCTTACGTTTGGTAGTGTATATATGTCCATGCCTCTTTATCGCTTTGTCACCGTTTACACTTCCCCCTCCCCATAGCCTCAAGTCCATTCTCTAGTAAGTCTGTGTCTTTATTCCTGTTTCACCCCTAGGTTTTTCATGACATTTTTTTTTTTTAATTCCATATGTATGTGTTAGCATACGGTATTTGTCTCTCTCTTTCTGACTTACTTCACTCTGTATGACAGACTCTAGGTCTATCCACCTCATTACAAATAGCTCAATTTCGTCTCTTTTTATGTCTGAGTAATATTCCATTGTATATATGTGCCACATCTTCTTTATCCATTCATCCGATGATGGACACTTAGGTTGTTTCCATCTCTGGGCTATTGTAAATAGAGCTGCAATGAACATTTTGGTACATGACTCTTTTTGAATTATGGTTTTCTCAGGGTATATACCCAGTAGTGGGATTGCTGGGTCATATGGTAGTTCTATTTGTAGCTTTTTAAGGAACCTCCATACTGTTCTCCACAGTGGCTGTATCAATTTACATTCCCACCAACAGTGTAAGAGGGTTCCCTTTTCTCCACACCCTCTCCAGCATTTATTGTTTCTAGATTTTTTGATGATAGCCATTCTGATAGCAAGATTCTTTCTGACCCACCTCCTAGAGTAATGGAAATAAAAACAAGAGTAAACAAATGGGACCTAATGAAACTTAAAAGCTTTTGCGCAGCAAAGGAAACCATAAAGAAGACCAAAAGACAACCCTCAGAATGGGAGAAAATATTTGCAAATGAAGCAACTGACAAAGGATTGATCTCCAAAATTTATAAGCAGCTCATGCAGCTTAATAACAAAAAAAACAAACAACCCAATCCAAAAATGGGCAGAAGACCTAAATAGACATTTCTCCAAAGAAGATATACAGAGTGCCAACAAACACATGAGAGAATGCTCAACATCACTAATCATGAGAGAAATGCAAATCAAAACTACAATGAGATATCATCTCACACCAGTCATTGTAGTTTTGATTTGCATGATCTTATTCCTTTCTGAGGAGCCCAGGTTATGGAGGCGGACTGGCTTCCATCCCAGTTCTTCCACTGAGTAAACTTGAATAAACTCTCAAAGCCTTAGTTTTCTCATCTGCAAAAGGAGGATGATAAGGTTATATCTATTTCATTTCTACTTTAAAATCCTCTGCTTGAGACCATCACATCTCTCCAATATTTAAATGAGGTCTTTTTTCAAGTTACTGCTGTATCTATAGTGAGTTGTGTTGACTCATGGTTCACAAATACCTTTTTGTTTACTAGTTTTGGTGAACTTCCTTGTAACTTCTGAGAAAGAACAATTAGTAACACTGTATTCAAAAATAATCTGAACTCATTAGGAGATTTATCAAATCACACAGAATTTATGACATGAAAGAGTAAATATGTGGGGAAAATCAAATACTGAATGATCAAAATAAAAATAATAACTTGTGGAGTTTACATACATATACATACAGATATGTTTTGTATGTGTGTGTGTATTTGTGAAGTAGTAATATTTAAACCTTAAATTATCAACAATTGCATAAACATAAAGGGAATAAAATACCATAATTAAAAATATTGCCAGAATAAGTTAAAAGATTAAAAATAATTTAGATATTGCTTACAAGAAGGGGTAGCTTAAAGTTATGATAAAGTTGAAAGTAAAATGTAAATGATACTAACCAAAAGAGGCTAATACAGCTAATATAATAAAAAGTAGATTTTTTTTTTCAGGTTTTAGATGAATATTTATTGAAATACAGAATATTTGATATGTCCAAAAAAGGTTAAAAAAGAAGACCACAGAAGAGTATTAAAATATGATACTATTATTTTGAGGGAGAAAGAAGGAAGAAAAGAAGGGAGGAAGAGGGAATGGAAAAGAGAAAAATAATGGAATATAAACCTCTGCTGATATTTTATTACACATATCAGAATGGTGACATCGCAAGGGATTTCTTATTTCTGGTTTTGCTTTTCTGTTTTAAAATTCTTTTCAAATTTTTGTAATTGAAAAATTATTTAAGACTGAAAAGAATACCCAGAAATCTCTGGGCAGTAGAATTGCAAATATTCTTCATTTTCTTCTTGATACTTCTCTGTATTTTTTCTGTTTTATTACAAAGAAAATGAATTATTTTTGTTGAAAGTGAAAAGTTCTTTTCTACACAAAGAAGATATGGATATCTCATTTTCTTTCATATTTGAGTTTATTTTAATTTGATTTAATTTTTTTAACATCGTAATTGGAGTACAGTTGCTTTAAAATGGTGTGTTAGTTTCTGCTGTATGATAAAGTGAATCAGCTATACGTATACATATACATATATCCCCATATGCCCTCCCTCTTGCATCTCACTCCCACCCTCCCTATCCCACCCCTCTAGGTGGTCACAAAGCACCATGCTGATCTCCCTGTGCTATGCGGCTGCTTCCCACTAGCTATTTTACGTTTGGTAGTATATATAAGACCATGCCACTCTTTCACTTTGTCCCAGCTTACCCTTCCCCCTCCCCGTATCCTCAAGTCCATTCTCTACATCTGCGTCTTTATTCCTGTCCTGCCCCTAGGTTCCTTGGAACCATTTTTTTTAGATTCCATATATATGTGTTAGCATACGGTATTTGTTTTTCTCTTTCTGACTTACTTCACTCTGTATGACAGACTCTAGGTCCATCCACCTCACTACAAATAACTCAATTTCATTTCTTTTTATGGCTGAGTAATATTCCATTGTACATATGTGCCACATCTTCTTTATCCATTCATCTGTTGATGGACACTTAGGTTGCTTCCATGTCCTGGCTATTGTAAGTAGAGCTGCAATGAATGTTGTGGTACATGACTCTTTTTGAGTTATGGTTTTCTCAGAGTATATGCCCAGTAGTGAGATTGCTGGTTCGTATGGTAGTTCTATGTTTAGTTTTTTAAAGAACTTCCATACTGTCCTCCACAGTGGCTGTATCAATTTACATTCCTACCAACAGTGCAAGAGGCTTCCCTTTTCTCCATACCCTCTCTGGCATTTATTGTTTGTAGATATTTTGATGATGGCCGTTCTGACTGGTGTGAGGTGATACCTCATTGTAGTTTTGATTTGCATTTCTCTAAGGATTAGTGTTGTTGAGCATCCTTTCATGTGTTTGTTGGCAATCTGTATATCTGCTTTGTATAAATGTCTATTTAGGTCTTCTGCCCATTTTTGGATTGGGTTGTTTGTTTTTTTGATACTGAGCTGCATGAGCTGCTTGTATATTTTGGAGATTAATCCTTTGTCAGTTGCTTCTTTGGCAAATATTTTGTCCCATTCTGAAGGTTGTCTTTTCATCTGCTTTATGGTTTCCTTTAATGTGCAAAAGCTTTGAAGTTTCATTAGGCCCCATTTGTTTATTTTTGTTTTCATTTCCATTTCTCTAGGAGATAGGTCAAAAAGGATCTTGCTGTGATTTATGCCATATAGTGTTCTGCCTATGTTTTCCTCTAAGAGTTTTATAGTGTCTGTCCTTACATTTAGGTCTTTAATCCATTTTGAGTTTATTTTTGTGTATGGTATTAGGGAGTGCTTTGATTTCATTCTTTTACATGTGGCTGCCCGTTTTTCTCAGCACCACTTATTGAAGAGGCTATCTTTTCTTAATTGTATATTCTTGCTTCCTTTATCAAAGATAAGGTGACCATATGTGCATGTGTTTATCTTTGGCCTTTCTATCCTGTTCCATTGATCTATATTTCTGGTTTTGTGCCAGGACCATACTGTGTGGATTACTGTAGCTTTTTAGTATAGTCTGAAGTCTGGGGGCCTGATTCCTCCAGCTCCATTTTTCTTTCTCAAGATTGCTTTGGCTATTCGGGGTCTTTTGTGTTTCCATATAGATTGTGAAATTTTTTGTTTTAGTTCTGTGAAAAATGCCAATGATAGTTTGATAGGGATGGCATTGAATCTGTAGATTGCTTTGGGAAGTAGAGTCATTTTCACAATGCTGATTCTTCCAAGCCAAGAACGTGGTATATCTCTCCATCTGTTGGTATCATCTTTAATTTCTTTCATCAGCATCTTATAGTTTTCTGCATACAGGTCTTTTGTCTCCTTAGGTAGGTTTATTCCTAGATATTTTATTCTTCCTGTTGCAGTGGAAAATGGGAGTGTTTCCTTAATTTCTCTTTCAGATGTTTCATCATTAGTGTATAGGGTTGTAAGTGATTTCTGTGCATTAATTTTGTATTCTGTAACTTCACCAAATTCATTGATTAGCTCTAGTAGTTTTCTGGTAGCATCTTTAGGATTCTCTATGTATAGTATCATGTCATCTGCAAACAGTGACAATTTTAGTTCTTCTTTTCTGATTTGGATTCCTTTTCTTTTTCTTCTCTGATTGCTGTGGCTAAAACTTCCAAAACTATGTTGAATAATAGTGGTGAGAGTGGACAACCTTGTCTTGTTCCTGATCTTAGTGGAAATGGTTTCAGTTTTTCACCATTGCATAGATGCTGGCTGTGAGTTTGTCATATATGGCCTTTATTATGTTGAGGTAAGTTCCCTCAGTGCCTGCCTTCTGGAGGGTTTTTATCATAAATGGGTGTTGAATTTTGTTGAAAGCTTTTTCTACATCTATTGAGACGATCATATCGTTTTTCTCCTTCAATATGTTAATATGGTTTATCACATTGATTTGCATATATTGAAGAATCCTTGCATTCCTGGGATAAACCCCACTTGATCATGGTGTATGACCCTTTAACGTGCTGTTTCTGTTTGCTAGTGTTTTGTTGAGGATTTTTGCATGTATGTGCATTAGTGATATTGGCCTGTAGTTTTTTATTTTTGTGACACCCTTGTCTGGTTTTGGAATCAGGATGATGGTGGCCTCCTAGAGTGAGTTTGGGAGTGTTCCTCCCTCTGCTATATTTTGGAAGAGTTTGAGAAGGATAGGTGTTAGCTCTTCTCTAAATATTTGATAGAATTCACTTGTGAAGCCATTTGGTCCTCAGCTTTTGTTTGTTGGAAGATTTTTAAACACAGTTTCAAATTCAGTGCTTGTGATTGGTCTGTTTATAGTTTCTACTGCTTCCTGGTTCAGTCTGGGAAGGTTGTGCTTTTCTAAGAATTTGTCCATTTCTTCCAGGTTGTCCATTTTATTGGCATAGAGTTGCTTGTAGTAATCGCTCATGATCGTTTGTGAGATCATGAGATCTTTCACTTCCTGCAGTGTCTGTATTTACTTCTTTTTCATATCTAGTTCTACCAATTTGAGTCTTCTCCCTTTTTTTTTTTTTTTTTTTTGCGGTACACAGGCCTCTCACTGTTGTGGCCTCTGCCATTGCAGAGCACAGGCTCTGGATGCACAGGTTCAGCAGCCATGGCTCACGGGCTCAGCCGCTCCATGGCATGTGGGATCTTCCCGGACCGGGGCACGAACCCGTGTCCCCTGCATCGGCAGGCGAACTCTCAACCACTGCGCCACCAGGGAAGCCCCCTTTTTTTCTTGATTAGTCTGGCTAATGGTTTATCAATTTTGTTTATCTTCTCAAAGAACCAGCTTTTAGTTTTATTGATCTTTGCTCTCATTTCCTTCATTTCTTTTTCATTTGTTTCTGATCTGATCTTTATGATTTCTTTCCTTCTGCTAACTTTGGGTTTTTTTGTTCTTCTTTCTCTAATTCCTTTAGGTGTAAGGTTAGGTTCTTTATTTGAGATGTTTCTTGTTTCTTGATGTAGGATTTTATTGCTATAAACTTCCCTCTTAGAACTGCTTTTGCTGCATCCCATAAGTTTTGGGTCATCGTGTTTTCACTGTCATTTGTTTCTAGGTATTTTTGGTTTTCCTCTTTGATTTCTTCAGTGATCTCTTGCTTATTTAGGGGTGTATTTTTTAGCCTCCATGTGTTTGCACTTTTTAAATATTTTTTTTCCTGTAATGATATCCAGTCTCATAGCATTGTGGGCGGAAAAGATACTTAATATGATTTCAGTTTTCTTAAATTTACCAAGGCTTGATTTGCGACCCAAGATAAGATCTATCCTGGAGAATGTTCCATGAGCACTTGAGGAGAAGGTGTATCCTGTTGTTTTTGTGTGGAATGTCCTATAAATATCAATTAAGTCCATCTTGTTTAATGTATCGTTTAAAACTTGTGTTTGCTTATTTATTTTCATTATGGATGATCTGTCCATTCGTGAAAGTGGGTTGTTAAAGTCCCCTACTATGAGTGTGTTACTGTCGATTTCCCCTTTTATGGCTGTTAGTATTTGCCTTATGTATTGAGGTGCCCCTATGTTGGGTGCATAAATATTTACCATTGTTATATCTTCTTCTAGGATTGATCTCTTGATCATTATGTAGTGTCCTTCTTTCTCTCTTGTAATAGTTTTTATTTTAAAATCTATTTTGTCTGATATGAAAATTGCTACTCCAGCTTTCTTTTGATTTCCATTTGCATAGAATATCTTTTTCCATCCCCTCACTTTCAGTCTGTATGTGTCCTGAAGTGGGTCTCTTGTAGACAGCATATATATGGGTCTTGTTTTTGTATCCATTCAGCCAATCTGTGTCTTTTGGTGGGAGCATTTAATCCATTTACATTTAAGGTAGTTACTGATATGTATGTTCCTATTACCATTAATTGTTTTGGGTTTGTTATTGTAGGTGTTTTCCTTCTCTTGTGTTTCCTTCCTAGAGAAGTTCCTTTAGCATTTGTTGTAAAGCTGGTTTGGTGGTGCTGAATTCTCTTAGCTTTTCCTTGTCTGTAGAGGTTTTAGTTTCTCTGTCAAATCTGAATGAGATCCTTGTTGGGTTGAGTAAACTGGGTTGTAGGTTTTTCCCTTTCATCACTTTAAGTATTTGCTGACACTCCCTTCTGGCTTGCAGAGTTTCTGCTGAAAGATCAGCTGTTAACCTTATGGGCATTCTTTTGTTATTTGTTGCTTTTCCCTTAATGCTTTTAATATTTTTTCTTTGTATTTAATTTTTGATAGTTTGATTAATATGTTTCTTGGCATGTTCTTCCTTGGATTTATCCTATATGGGACTCTCTGTGCTTCCTGAGCTTGATTGACTATTTTCTTTCCCATATTAGGGAAGTTTTCAACTATAATCTCTTCAAATATTTTCTCAATCTCTTTCTTTTTCTCTTCTTCTTCTGGGACCCCTATAATTCAAATGTTGGTGCATTTATTGTTGTCCCAGAGGTCTCTGAGACTGTCCTCAATTCTTTTCATTCTTTTTTCTTTATTCTGCTCTGAAGTAGTTATTTCCACTATTTTATCTTCCAGGTCACTTATCCGTTCTTCTGCCTCAGGGATTCTGCTATCGATTCCTTCTAGAGCATTTTTTATTTCATTTATTGTCTTGTTCATCATTGTTTGTTAGCTCTTTAGTTCTTCTAGGTCCTTTTTAAATGTTTCTTGTATTTTCTCCATTCTGTTTCCAAGATTTTGGATCATCTTTACTATCATTACTCTGAATTCTTTTTCAGGTAGACTGCGTGTTTCCTCTTCATTTGTTAGGTCTGGTGGGTTTTTACCTTGCTCCTTCTTCTGCTGTGTTTCTCTGTCTTCTTATTTTGCTTAACTTACTGTGTTTGGTGTCTCCTTTTCACAGGCTGCGGGTTCATAGTTCCCGTTTTTTTTGGTGTCTTCCCCCAGTGGCTAAGGTTGGTTCAGTGGGTTGTGTAGGCTTCCTGGTGGAGGGGACTGGTGCTTGTGTTGAGGCTGGATCTTGTCTTTCTGGTGGGCAGGACTGTGTCCAGTGGTGTGTTTGGGGTGTCTGTGACCTTATTATGATTTTAGGCAGCCTCTCTGCTAATGGGTGGGGTTGTGTTCCTGTCTTGCAAGTTGTTTGGCATAGGGTGTCTAGCACTGTAGTTTGCTGGTCATTGAGTGGAGCTGGGTCTTAGCATTGAGATGGAAGTCTCTGGGAGAGCTTCTGCTGTTTGATGTTACATGGAGCTCGGAGGTTTCTGGTGGACCAATATCCTGAACTCAGCTCTCCCACCTCACGCTTGACACCCAGCTGGAGCACTAAGACCCTGTCAGCCACACGGCTCAGAAGAAAAGGGAGAAAAAAAAATAAAGAATGAAAGAAAAAAATAAAGTAAAATAAATTTTTAAAATAAAAATTTTAAAAATTATTAAATATAAAAAATAAAAAGTAATTTTAAAAAAAGGAAGAAAGAAAGAAGAGGACAACCAAACCTAAAGACAAATCCAACAATGATAACAAGTGCTAAAAACTATACCAAAAGCAAAACAAAAGCGGACAGACGGAACCCTAGGACAAATGGTAAAAGCAAAGTTATACAGACAAAATCACAGAAAGAAGTATACACATACACTGTCACAAAAAGAGATAAAGGAAAAAAAAAACAATATATATAAAAAAAAGGAAGAGAGCAACCGAATCAGTAAACAAATCTACCAATGATAATGTCTAAATAGTAAAGTATGATAAACATGAAACTGGAAACAAATTAGATGCAGAAAGCAAACCCCAGGTGTACAGTTGCTCCCAATGTCCACCGCCTCAATTTTGGGATGATTTGTTGTCCAGTTTGTTATTCTACAGATGCAGGGTTCATCCAGTTGATTGTGGAGATTTAATCTGCTGCTCCTGAGGCTGCTGGGAGAAATTTCCCTTTCTCTTGTTTTTTCACAGAGCTCCTGGGGTTCAGCTTTGGATTTGGCCCTGCCTCTGCGTGTAGGTTGCCTGAGGGCATCTGTTCCCTGCCCAGACAGGAGAGGGTTAAAGGAATGGCTGATCAGGGGGCTCTGCTCACTCAGGCCAGGGGGAGAGAGGGGCTCAGAATGCGGGGTGATCCTGCAGGAGCAGAGGCTGGCGTGAGGTTGCACCAGCCTGAGGCGCACCATGTGTTCTCCCGGATAAGTTGTCCTTGTATCACGGGACCCTGGCAGTGGCAGGCTGCACAGGCTCCTGGGAGGGGAGGTGTGGATAGTGACCTGTGCTAGCATACAGGCTTCTTGGTGGCTGTAGCAGCAGCCTTAGCGTTTCATGTCCATTGATGGTTCCGCGCTGATATCCACAGCTCGTGCCTGTCTCTGGAGCTCATTTAGGCAGTGCTCTGAATCGCCTCTTCTCGTACACCCCGAAACAATGGTCTCTTTCCTCTTAGCCAGTTCCAGACTGTTCCCTGGACTCCCTTCCAGTTAGTTGTGGCACACTAGCCCCCTTCAGGTTTTGTTCACGCAGCCAACCCCAGTCCTCTCCCTGGGATCTGACCTCCAAAGCCAGAACCTCAGCTCCCAGCCCCGGCAGGTGAGCAGACAAGCCTCTCGGGCTGGTGAGTGCTGGTCGGCACCGACAGAAATTTCTCCACTTTGCCCTTTGCACCCCTGTTGCTGTTCTCTCCTCCATGGCTCCGAACCGTCCCCCCCGCCCACCCACCGTTTCCACCAGTGAAGGGGCTTCCTAGTGTGTGGAAACTTTTCCTCCTTCACAGCTCTCTCCCAGTGGTGCAGGTCCCATCCATATTCTTTTGTCTCTGTTTTTTTTTTTTTTCTTTTGCCCTACCCAGGTATGTGGGGAGTTTCTTGCCTTTTGGGAAGTCTGAGGTTTTCTGCCAGCATTCAGTAGGTGTTCTGTAGGAGTTGTTCCACATGTAGATGTATTTTTGATGTATTTGTTGGGTGGAAGGTGATCTCCACGTCTTACTCCTCTGCCTTCTTGAAGGTCCCCCCTAAAATGTAGATTTTAAGGACACATTCTAGAGGTAGAGGGTTAATTTAAGACAGTATATCAGGAAGACATATTATTCTATATTTGTATGTATCTAATAACATATCTTCAAAGCATATGAAGCAATAACATAGAGAGAACTTCCTAATTCCATAGTCTGAGATTTGGATGTGTTTCTTTGAATAAATAATAGAATAAACAGACAAAAGATAAGTGTGTAGAAGATTTTAAGTATGTAGAAGATTTCAAGAATGTAACAAACAAATATATAATTAATACAAGTTTGTATAATATATGTAAGCTTACTTGTATATATTATACAAACATATAAATATACACAGAAACACAAAAAATGTGTGTAATGTTATATAACTAATAATTGCAAAACATGTCATCTTTCAAGGGCACTTGGAAAATTTGTCAAATTTGCCAAATTTTGGAATTTGGAAAATTCCCCAAATTTCCAGTTCCAAAATTGACCACATAATGCTGCATATGACAAGCTTTAACAAATCTTAGGATTTGAAATATTACAAACTGATTTCTGGCATTGATATTAAACTAGAACTTAACAGAAAGATACATTGAAAATTTTAAATTAAGTAACTTTTCTAAAAAATCTGGGTAAAGAAATAAATCATAATAAATTTAATAAAATATTTTAATATCGGGATAATGAAAAGATACCACTTTAGAGCTTGTGGGATGCAGCAAATCAGGGCTAATAGAAAAACTTACAGCTTTAAATATATTAAAAACAAGATTAAATATAAGTACTGATCCATTGATTCCATACATTAGAAAAAGAACAGTCAATTAAATCTAAAGAAATTAGAAGGAAGAAAAATAATAAAGATGTGGCAAAGATCAATAAAATAATAAGCAGACCTAACAGTAGAGAGGATCAGCAGAGCCAGTAGTTAATTCTTTATAAAGATAAATAAAATCAGTACAGTTCTAGCAAGCTAGGTGGAGGGTGGTGGAGGGTGGTGGAGGGAGGGGAGATAGGGAGGGAGAGGGAAATAGGGAGGGAGAGGGAAGAGATATAAAATTTCAACATCAGTATCAGTAATGAAAAATTAATATACGTAGAAATTCTACAGACTTTCTAATGATTATTAGGGAATATTATGAACAACATTGTGCTATTAAAACTGAAAATTTAGTAATGAGAGAGCTCTTAGAAAAATAATCAAAACTAACAAAATAATAAGTAGCAGATGTATTAAAAAAACACTGCATAATTTCAAAACTTGCCACAAAGAAAATTTTTAGGCTCAGGTGACTTTCCTGGTGAAATATTTCTTCCAATAGTTTTTAGGAAGAAATTATATCAATTCTATACAGTCTCTTCCAAAAATAGAAGAGTGAACACCAACATGTCAGTATAATCTTGATAATACAATTTGACAAGGGCTTTAAAAGAAAAAGGGAAAATTACATACCAAACTCTTCATGAACATATATGCAAAAATCTTTAACACAATATTAGCAAACTGAGCGCTGGTGGCATATGAAAAGGATATTATATCCAGGAATGCAAACTTATGACAGTTTGATGGATTCAGTACATCAAGAGAATAATAGATGCAGAACAGTCACTTGATAATTTCTTTACCGAATCATGATAATAACTCTTGGAAAATTAGGAGTAGAAAAGAATTTTCTTAATATGATAAAGAGTATACACAAAAGCTAAAGCAAAAATCATATTTAATTGTGGAATCTTGATGTTAAATCAGACTTAATTAAATGTCAGAATATAGTATATTCTTGGATTGGAAGTCTCCATGTTATACAAGTGTCAGTTCTCCTTAAAGTGATTCATAGATTTAATGCAATTCTAACCAAAATCTCAACATTTTTTCTTTTGGTAAAATTGAGGAGATTAGTCTAGAGTTCATATGGTTACACATGTGAAAATAGCCAAGGCAAACTGGACAAAGATCAAAGCTCTAAGACCTAAAACAAGTTATCAGGACTTGTTAAGTTCTATTAATCAAAAATTATTTTATTCATGCAAGGAGAGAAAAATAGATCAATTTACCAGAAAGCTATGCAGAATAAAGAACCACATGTACACAAACACTTGATTTATGACAAGGGCAGAATTTCACGGCAGCAGGCAAAGGATAGGCTTTTCCATAAGTGCTGGTGAGACAATTGAAAATGTATATGAAAAGTCTTCTAAAACTAATCACAGGAGAGCAGGCATATTCATGGCCTTTGGACATACAAATATTTATTAAATAGGACAAAAAAAACCCCTGATAAACAGTACGGAAAGGAAAGCTATGTTACACTTTATAAAAATAATTTTTTTTCACCCAAAGTCCCCATTATGTGGTAAAAAAAAAAAAATCCAGAGATTCAAGAAGATTGTACAATATTATTGTATAATGGAAAAATTGAGCTCTTATCTAGAATATATAATGGTCTGTTATAAGTCAAGAAGGAAAAAAAAAGGGCAAAATACTTGAACTAGGTATGTAACAAAAGAGGTTAGTCAAATGGTCAAAATAACATATGAAAAGAAGCTCAACTTTATTAGTTCTCAAATTAAGGTAAATTAAATCCATGAGTTCCAACTGCACATCTTGCATAATGGCTGAAACTAAAGACTGGTATTACTCAGGACTGGCAAGGTAGTGGGGGTAATAGAAAGTCTCATGCTTGCTGGTGGGAGTGCAGATTGGTACAACCACTTTGGAGAACTGACAGTATCTTATAAAGCTGAACCTAGCCAAACCCTATGACTCAGTATTAACACATCTGGGTAAATAACCATCAGAAAGGCATACACATGTTCATTAAAATTAAAAAAAAGAATGTTCACAGCATTAATAGTAATAGAAACTGGAATCTACCCCAATGTTCCCCAAAGGTAAGATGGATAAATACATTGAGATATATTAATATAATGGAATACTGTATAGCAATGGATGTGAATGAATTACTTCTACACTAATAGAAAGGTCATATCTCACAAACAGAACATTTAGTGAAAGAAGGCTGAAACAAAAGTGTACAAACTGTATTATTCCATATAAATAAAATTCAAACCTTGGCAGGAGAAATCTCTTATGTTAGGAATCAGGAAACAAATTATTGCAGTGGTGAAGAGGTCATGTCTGAGAGGGGCACAAAGGACTTTTTGACTTGATAGTACTGTTTCTTGGCTGGGGAGAGTTAGGTGGGTGTATTCACCCTATGTACATTCATTGAGCAGTACCTGTAAGCTGTGTGTGCTTTTCTATATAAATGTTGTACTTGAATATAGACCTTTATTAATAATTTTGGTAATGCCTATAATTTGTAATATTTAGAGTTACAGAGAATTGTGGGGAAAAAACTCTTATTTTAAGCAAGGAAAAAATAAAAACGCAAGATTGTACAATAAAAGATGGATTTTGGGAACAGGCAGTTTTGAGTTTGAATCCTAAATTTACTGCTTACTAGCATTATGTCCTTGAATACATTAATTTATCTAATCCTGAGCTTCTAAAAAATGGCTTTAAGGAATGTATGTATCAATTGACCTAGAGCTTTTTCTTTTCCTAAAACTTTTTGTGTTTAGCACTACTTAAAGAGTAAAGCCACTGTAATCCCAGGATGGCCTACTGCCAGTAGATGTGGCTTTGGTGGTTACTATATATCTCTGCTTCACTCATTTGGAAAAAGCCAATTTAGAAAAAGTATAAGGCACTTCTTATACCAAAGCCATAACTACTTTGCTTTGCAACCCTTTCTCGTTCATGGCTAGCCGCCTAGACACGCTAAAACATAGCAGCAGTAAACAGACTAATCGTTCTCCTATACTGAAGCCTCACACAGGAAACTCACTCATCTCATCTGTGCCAAAAGCAAATATCTTCACAGTCCTCCCTGCTTTGCCTTTTAGGTGACTCAGAACACCTGGTTGCCAGTTGCTAGCTGATGATAATTAGCTTTCAATTATCACCAGTTACATTTTCACCTGTTCAATTTGCAAATTCCTGAATTTTTTGGCCTGTCCTATTAACAAGTTCTGATCTCTTCTGTCTTCAGTACACCTGCTCTATGAGAGTGGGGAAACAGTACTCCCACTGGGGAATTACCCCTTCATCTGCCATCCTGTCCAGTTTTATCCATCTGGTGTTAGATGGATACATGCTCCACAAAGAGTCATTTGGAGAGACCCAAGTTCTTAGTCTCAGTCTCTTATGTGCTCTCCTGCTTTTCTGGAATTGTTTCTGTGGTTTTTCTTACTTTGTTAAAAAATAACCAAGTAATCCTTTTTCTGTAAATTAGCTTTCTTAAAAAATAAACAAAACAGTAGCCAGACAATATAAGGAAAAGTGAATTTTTAACATTGTGGGGGTCTCCTAAATTTGATAATGGACTAAGAATCAATAAACCAGGGTATAAAAAGAAGTTAAAGGAGATAACAGAGTAAGATTTTTAAGAACAGAAGCTATCCTAGTGAAATTTGTTGGTGGTTATATTTGAAGACATGTCAATTAAACAGAATGTATCCATTAAATGTCTGATAGGTAGTCTTAGAATTAACATGAATTAAAGTGGAATCCTCTAAATAATATAACATCATACAGAAGGCAGTATCACAATATAGGATATTAAACCTGGGATTAAGTGGACCCATGACATTGATATATGCATTAAATAATGTGAACAGAGCTCATATATAAGGAATTTTAAAATGACATGAAAAATGCTGCTCATAGAAAATAATTTACTTGAATCATATAGTTTACCTTCTATTTAAAAATCATTGTTTAAATTAAAAAACAATAACAAAACTATGACATTAAAAGTTTTGCAAAGAAAGAACACATAGCACCTTTCTGTAACATAGATATTTTACCTTGCATGTTTTTCGTTTTTACAAATATATATTTTACATCATTGTAGTTACAGTTAATAATAAGTATTATGCTTTTAATCTACAGTGTGTTTAATGTTTCTCCATGTTTCCATAGTTTTCATTACTTTAATGAATGCAGATTAGTTCATCAAAATAATATATTACAATCTACTAAATCATTTGCTTTTTTGGGGACATTTGTTTTGCATCTATTTCTTAAATTATTTTGAGTAACACTGCAATGGACATTCTTGTCTTTTTATAACTTTTAGTATATTTGTGGGGAATTATGTGTCAAAGGGTATGTTTCAGCTCTTATGTCTTGATATATTGCCAAATTGCCTTTCCAAATACTGCTTATCAATTTGTGTTTTCCACTTCCAAATTTGCATTACTCGAATAGTAATGTTTTTAACTCCTTTTACATTTTTGTCAGAAAGAATATATTTTTGCGTTTTTAATATTGGAAAAATTTCATGCTTAATGAAAAAACCTATAAAAACAGGAAATTGCAGAGAAAAACAAAACCAACATTACCATGATCCTATTGCCCAGAAAATTCTTTAATATTTTGGAATGTATTATTTCAGTCTTTTATTGGAAAATATTTTTAAAATCCATTATAATGCTGATATTTTGGAACAGTGAACAATAACTACTTCATAGTCTAGTTTCCCCAATTACATTTTGATTTTTTTAGGTTTAAGCATCATACCCTATATTTATTTTGAAACTATACAGTACAAATCATAGTTCTATCATATGAAAGATACCAAAATTTATGAAAAATTGTTGAGGTCCACTTTTTTCCTGGGAGTCGGAATTCACATTTGTTGGAACTGTAGACTTTAATATTTTGTTTGTGCTATCTCTCAAATATGACTTATTTATATATATATCCATTCACTCAAGGGACATTTATTAAGTAGTTAGTAAAACACAAATAAGGACCTGGTCGTTCTGTGAAGATGGGCCATAGGCTAGTCAGAAAAGACTTTACTGCAAGAGAAACTTCACCTGAATATTGAACGACAAGTAGGTCTTAAAGAGGCTCAAGCAGGCAAGAGAAGGAACAGTATTTCAGAAGAAGGCACAATATGATTGAAGATTCAAACATGTAAGAGAACCATGATACTGACAGTAGCTTTATATGAGGAAGTAGTGTTAAGAAAGGAGCTGGAGAAGTAAGGACGCACCATAGCAGAGTGGGCATGATGTGTCATGAGAAGGATAGTTACCTAAGACATTGCAAAGCAGGTATTGATGTAGTAATAGAAAAATACGTAACTATATGCAATTAAGTAAGTTAGATATTTACTACATCAAATATCAAATTTCCTATATCCCAAAAACATGTTTCATCTAAACTAGTCTCAACAAGTATATATGGGAATTACATCTTAAATACTACAAAGTCATTGTTTACGTATGCTCACAATCTAAATGGAAGCAATATGTTTCATGGACATTCATGGTAAATACGTGAAAAGGGAATTTTTGGCTTCATCTCAACTAAAATGTAAGCTTCAAGTCTCTAACCATCAATAAATACTACCACATCTCTTAAACCTCAGGTTCTAACTGTGAATATATAATGCTAGGTGACAACCTATTCCCATATAGACCCTTTACCTTGAAACTAACCCTCTGATTATTTTTTAAAATGGCAGGAAAAATAAAGAAAATAAAAAAGATAGACTTTATTACTCAGGGATGATAACCTGAGCTGCCACAGCTGGTCAGAGACTGAAAATACACTCAGTACATGGTCAGAAATTTTAAGTGAAGTAGGTTTGTTGGACCAAAAGATGTGGCTCTGAGTACGTATCAAAATATACACAAATGATGTCATTTGACCCACCACAAGCATTAACGCTGATTCTGAATGATGAAGAGCAAATATAATGGAATTCAGTGCATTCCATTTGTATTTAAGCATTTTGTGAATATTACAAACAGCATGTCTAAGGCCTCTGTAGGGTCCCTCCATCAAGATTTCACTCATTTTAGCTGCCAGGACATGTCTTGTACCAGGCACTATATGGTAATACTACACCTTTCTCATCCTTCAGACTTCTTCAGGAAATCTGTGCAGGATAGAGAAGAATTTATAGTAATTACTAAATTTTTAAAATTGATCTTGGTTTCTAAGCCTCAGATCTGAAAATCTGAGTTTGTAATTGATTTAGTTTCTTAATTCCCATTCTGTTTTTTTCCAGATTTGGGGATGTTCATTCTCATTGCAGAATTGTAGTCTCTGGATTTTTATGCACTTGTACCCCACTGAAGTTTTTCATTATAAATACTAAGAAATGTAGTCAACAAGAAGAGTTTATAGAACCTTTAAAGATCTGACATATATCCGTGAGCTTGCTATCTCTATTTGGATAGTCAGAAACTGCTCACATTGATAAGCAACTTGTATATGGACTGCTGACTTCAGTGGTTCACTGATTCTATGATTTATATTTGTGCAATTTGGCACCTATCATGTAGAAAAAGTACTCTATTGTATTCTTAAATTGTCTTGGACGTTTAAAGTGATGTATTTTAAATCTTTGTTCATCTGATGAGAATTAAGTGTATTGACTGTTTTTATTCTTATGGTTATCATACTACTTTTGAAATGAAATTGTTATGAAAGACATATAATTTCTATCATTTACATGTGGAGATAGGGTGAGGAAACCACCACCCCCGGAAAATCTAGGTCTTTTCCTCACTTCCACTATGGCTTCTTATTTCCTGATAATTGATGAGTTTATATAAACCACCTGTACTTGTTGCTCTCTAAAAAAACAAAACCCTTGAGCTGAAGTAGCATCTAAATGTTGAATAGCAAGGAATCAATGATTAAAATTATAGTATTTCCATGCTGTGGAATACAACCCACATATTGTAAATGTTGGAGAATATTTAATAAAGTGTGGCTTTCAGATGTTTCCTTTTAACTAAACCCAAACAGGATACACATATATCAAAATCAAATAGATTAAAACCAGTAATCAGGATAAAATGTTAAAAAGCAGAGAAAAAAGATCCATGTATCACAAGGGAATAAGCATAAGGGAAATAAAATATTTTTTTATCAGAAACTATACAAGACCCAAGGCAATGGAATGACATCATTAAAGTGTTCAAAGGGAAAAAATAACTGTCAATTTAGAGTTCCATCAAAAATTCTTTCAAAAATAAAGTATAAATAAGGACTTTGAACTCTTTAAGAAATTAAGACTTTGTTTTTAGAGAAGTTTTAGGTTCACAGCAAAATTGAGGGGGAGATGGAGATTTCCCATATACTCCCACCCCTTCTCCCCCAGTCTCCCCATTCCCAACGTCCCCCACCAGAGTGGTACATTTGTTACAATTGATGTACCTACATTAACACATCATAATCACCCGAAGTCCATAGTCTACCATGGTTTACTTTCAACGTTGTATAGTCGATAGGTTTGGACGAATGTATAATAACATGTATCCATCATTATGGTATCATCCAGAGTATTTTCACTGTTCTAAAAGTCCTCTTTGTTTTGCCTGTTTATCCCTATCTCCACCCCAATCTCTGGAGCCACTGATCTTTTCATGTCTCTATAGTTTATTTTTTTTTTTCCTTTCTAGAATGCCATATAGATGAAAGCATACAGTGTGTAACCTTTTTAGATTGGTTTTTCACTTAGCAATATGCATTTAAGATTCCTACTTGTCTTTCCATGGCTTGGTCACTCATTTCTTTTTAATGCTGAATAATATTCTGTTGTCTGGATGTACCACAGTTTATCCATTCACCTACTAAAGAACATCGTGGTTGCTTCCAAGTTTGGGCAGTTCTGAATAAAGCTGCTGTAAACATCTGTGTGCAGGTTTTTATGTAGACATATGTTTTCAACTCCTTTGGATAAATACCAAGGAGAGCAGTTGCTGGATTGTTTGGCAAGAGTTTGTTTATATTAGTTAGAAACCACCGAATTATCATCTAGAGTGTCTGTATGATTTTCCATTCCCACTAGAAATGAATGGGATTTCCTGTTCCTCCACATCCTCGTCAGCGCTTGGTGTTGTCATTGTTCCAGATTTTGACAGATGTGTATCTCGTTTCAATTTGCATTTCCCTGATGACATATGGGGAGCATCTTTTCAGATGCTTATTTCCCTTCTGTATATCTTCTTTGGTGAGGTGTCTGTTAAAGTCTTTGACCCATTTTTTTAATTGGGTTGTTTTCATACTGTTCAGTTTTAAGTGTTCTTTGTATATTTTGGATAACAGTCCTTTATCACATGAATCTTTTGCAAATATTTTCTTTTTAATAATAGTGTTTTCTTCTCAATATTATTCTTTACATAATTTTATAAATTATTTTGACTTATAAATAGAAAACTACTAAAATAGAAAATTAACAATTGGGTTTTCAGGGCTGAAGTATACACATTAGGTTTTGACCTGCTAGGTTTAACATGAGTCCAAGCTATTTCCTCTGGTCTTTTGTACAGACATGATCATTTACAAAAATCAAACTTCGTTCTCTTAGCCCTGACCAATCTGTTAAAACATCATCAGTTTTTGTAAAGTCTAAACGACAGCACTAGTTTTCAATGGAAATATAAATAAGCCTTGATTTGATTTAACAAAATGATAGTGTTTAGCAAAATCTTACATTTATATATCCTAAACCCAGTATCTAGTGTTTCCAGAAAATCATCTATAGAGAACATATTTTAGTTCATTTCACAGTCTGTTAATTGTGTAACACACTGTAACCATTACCTTTTACCAACTACAATTACTCTTCTAATGAAAACTGATGAATTTAACAAAAAATTATTAGATCAGTTTGATCTAAGCATGAACAAGTGGTTGATGGGAAATGCTTCCTAATGAATATTTCATTCCCTTTACCCCTCCCTCCTTCAATTTCATAATTGAATTACATGCCTCAATTTAGTTAAGTAAAGAAATAATAATTTAAAACATATAGTGTACAAAATACCATAATATGTAACATTAGCTATAAGGAACTTCCTATTTCAGACCAGAGAAGATATTGCCTGTCATTCGGTTTTTATACATCTAGTATATGAAGGCAAATCTAGTTTTTTTTTCTGTAAAATTTTCTTCTTCCTCAGTTTTCTGCCTCCTAAATATCTTTGAAATAATGTTCTCTTCTCTCTTTGTCACTGTCAGTGAAAACCACCATTATTTCTGGCAACCCAATTTGCTGCTTCTCTCTTTCCCATTTTTCTTCAATTTCCTATCAGAAAATTCTTTTAAAAAATGCTTAAATCTTGACTTAAATCTTTCAGTGGTCTCCCATTGCCTTTAGAATAAGCTGCTAATACCTTAGAATAAGAGGTCCTGTGGGGTTTGTTTCCTGGCTACTCAGTGTCACCTTCCCTGTGGCATTCAGTGCTCCAGTAATACTGGACAGTTTGCTGCACTTCAAACATTTCCTTATGTGCTTGTAGGCTTACCTCTGAATATTCAGTTTTCCCTGCTTGAATTGTTGTCCCCAGACTTTCTCTGCCCCCCACACCACTTAGTAAATTTCCATTCATTGTTCAAGAAGCAAATTTAAACTTTTTTTTTTGTCAGTAGGAGGGCAAGATGTTAAAGTGTGTGTCATCAGCATAAATTTTATCCTATGAATACTATAAAATAACCTATATTTTGAAACCATCCTCCATATCAATTTCCCATTTCTTTATTTGTACCATGTTTACAAACAGAGCCTTCAAAGTACTTGTAATGAAGAGGACTGCTGGTTAATACCCCACCCATATCCCCTCTTCCTTATCTCTTCACTGCATACCATAAATTCAGAGAATTAATAAAAGTCTAGGAGCAGCCCTCTCAACCTGTTATGGAGGAAATTTGATGTATAAGTGTTACAGTTCCTTTGTCCCTAGGTTGGGGTCTATATGAGGTGTTCCTCAAAGAAGTTAAGATCCTGTAACTCACAGTGGTAACTTGCCAGATAATTCATCCTTTATTGGTTCTCTTTCCTTCCCTCTTACATTTGCCTTGACTCATTTCTTGGGATCATCTCCAAAATAAGTTACTTGCACTAAAATCTTTGTCCAACAGTCTACTTCTGGTAGAACACATACTAATAAAGACACTGGTAAATACCACTTATACATTGAATTACTTTTGCATGTCGTAATCTATTAATGTTAGGCTTTGCTAATCGGAATGTCTTAGGAGTTTCAAAGTAAATAATTATAGCTTCTATATAAGTATATAAACTTATGTATAGTTCATATGTACAGATATAAACTTAGAGCATATAAATTCCATTCAAGCTCAAGTTAGAGCAGTTTGAAGATTAAAGAATAGAACAAAATAAACCAAGGTTGATAATACAAAACCCATCACAATCTATGGGTATCTGGCATTATATGACCTATGGGATTCTTCTCTTAGCATTGGAAAAAAATTCCTGAGTCAATTTTAGCACCAAAATATAACTTAGATCTACATGTATTCTTCTTACAATCTTATAACACACTGTTAGGCTTTGGCTAAACTTTAGATCTGGTTTTCTTATTTTTGTCATTTTATTCTAAGATAAAAATTATTATAAAATAGCAAATCAAAAAGTAAAAGAAAATAAAAACTAACTCTCATTGTTTCTCCCTAAGAGATATCACTATTAAAAGTCTGGCATAGCTTTCCGTACAAATTTCCATGTGTATAGGATTATAAATGTAGGCTAACACTGTTCATATCATTTTGTGAACTTCCCTTCCCAGTAAATAGAGTCTGAATTTTTCGATGTCATTAAATAATTTTCTATAAAATTATTTTTGATTGCTATAGGATGGTCCATTTAAGATTCTTATTTTTTGGTTTCATTTGCTATTTTAAGTGACACATTTATAAATCCTTAAAGTCAAATTTGGTAAACTGATAGTTGTTACAGGGCCTACCCATGGTAACCATATCCTGGCTCATAGAATCTTGGGTAATTTTACCACCTGGCATCAGAGAATCAAGTAATTCAATGTTTTAAAACTACTTCAAATATCTCTGCCTCTCTAAATTTTATTAGAGATCCCTCTTCTATATGACTCTCATTTCAGAACTAACCCATTCCTGTTATTCTGTTTATTCGTATTCTTCTTTCCCCAAAACACGTTTACTACCTGACTTACTACATAATTGCTATTTTTAATGTTTATTGTCCATCTCTTCAATAGACTTTAAGAACCATGAATGAGGTTCTTTCATGAGACTTGAGGTTCTTCAACAGACTTTAAGAACCATGAATGAGTAGCATGTGGTGGGTGTTTAATAAATTTATGAGAAGTAAGTATGACTTGAAAAAGGCCTTTTTCACATTGTATAATCTCTAATTCTAGTTATTTCAACTCATTATCATAAGAACCAACATCCCAAAATAATCTTTAGGTTATACTATTTCTTCACTTTGGAGATTTTTGCCCACAGGTTGCTCAGTTGCTAATTTTCTTGTGGGTTTTTGAACTATTTTGATGTATATCATCTGTTCATCTGCACTAGAAAAATCAAAATGGAACTGGATGCTTTTGACACAGAGGAGGAAAGGACTGACCTCCAAATCTGGGTGTAGAATCTGAGATCTACATGAGTTATCTCAAAGCCCAGCATCAAAGTTAGATTATACATGTAGCCATTATAACCATTACAAGGGTAAATGCAAATGACCACTTGATAGGTATCTAAAATCTATTATATGTTGAACTCTATAGTAAAGTCATATTTTCCTGTGGAATATCTTTCTAGTAGAAATAAGTGCATGAACACTTTATGGCTATTACACATTTATTTTCACTTAGATTTTGGTATGTTAAAGATGTTCATATGATTTGGATTAGGGGAGTAAAAAGAAATTTTCATTTAGTTATATTTTGTCTGCTCTTTTAAAAATGTATTTCTCCTGTTTGCTGCTTCTGGGGGCAATGCTAGGTGTTTGGAGAGGAGGAACTTTCCCTTTCCACTGCTGAGCTCAGGCAGCAGGATACTGTACCATGAGGCGGGGAATTCCATAGTGATGTTGCTGCTGATCAGCCCAGGTCGTGACGTATGAGACTTGATTATTATCTTAGCTCAATAACTAAAAATTTGTTATTTAGCAAGAAATTATTTATCTCTCTTTAGAACCAGCTTTGGTAGTTGACTCCATGACCTCTGGAGTTGAGTCAATGTACCAGGCAGATTTACTCGATTCTGTATGAAAAGGAAGAGTCCCTTGATTACAATTAGGTTGTCGTAATGCAACCAACTCCCTTTCTTGTTCCAGAAAAAAATTTTTTTCAAAGATTATGTAACATTCTGAAAGAAAAATAAAACACATATGTATTTGTATTACAAATGTGAAAATGGTTTTTTAGTACTTTTTTTGATGCCAGCAGAACTCAAACTCTACACCCGTACTTGGAGGATTGATGCCTCAGATTATCCGGCCTCAATAAATACAAAACAACAAACAAAAAAGAAAAACATTGATAATTTGTTTTATTACTAATTGAGTAATTTACATTCAAGCCAAAAAAAAAGTGCATACACAAACTTCAAAGATAAGCCAGAGGCTAAAAAAGAAATTTGCAATGCATGGTACCCCCCAAAACACCAAGACGCAGAATATATAAAGATTCCTATATTCAGCAAAAGACAACTCCAAAGAAAACTGGGCAAAAGACATAAAGAGACAATCTGAAGAAAAGGAAATTTGAATGTCCAACGAACATATGAAAAAGTGTATATTTTTAATAGTAAAGAAGTGAAAATAAGACATCAGTGAGAGACTTTTTCAACTCCAGTAAAAGTCTAAGTTTAATAGCTCTCATACATGATGTCAATACAAATTAGTATAACCTCATAAAAAGGAATTTGGCAATATCTAATATAATTGAGGGTGCAGGTAACATGCAGTCCAGTAATTCTACCCCTAGTCATATATTCTAGAGAAAATCTTTCAAAAAAAGCCTGCCAACCACCAACATAAGGATAGATCTGACCTGTGGGTTCACTTGTATCTGTCTGATAACTGAATACAGCTATCACGCAAATAAACCCAGACCAGAAGAATTGTGAGGATTAATAAGTATGGTTTCAAGTCACTAAAGTATGGAGTAATTTGTTTCACATAAAAAAAAGCTAGCATATCCACTCATGTCTATGCTATATATAAATATAAATACAAACACAGTGAAAATAAAAAATTATGTTATTATTTTGGAACAATAATATAGAATAATATTTTCCTACGTGAGGCAAGATATTGAGTATTTGTTTTTGTTATTATCTCTATAGCTAGAGAAAACCAGAAAAATAAGTAGAGAGATAAGTAAATTTCCCTTCTTATTCCAAAAATGTAGCCAGTTTTTGTGTCCTGGATGTGGGCTTCTTTGCATCAGATGATCTTTGGGGACCTTGTTTTTTTTTTTTTTTTTTTTTTTTTTTTTTTGCGCAGTACGCGGGCCTCTCACTGTTGTGGCCTCTCCCGTTGCGGAGCACAGGCTCCGGACGCGCAGGCTCAGCGGCCAGGGCTCACGGGCCCAGCCGCTCTGCCGCATGTGTGATCTACCTGAACCGGGGAACGAACCCGTGTGCCCTGCATCGGCAGGCGGACTCTCAACCACTGTGCCACCAGGAAAGCCCCTAACCTTGGTATTTTGTGATGATGATAAGAATTTGCTTTGTCTTCATCCACTGAGAGAGGCTAGTTCTTCGAGTTGAAGTGGCTGAGTGCCCAGATCTAAGAAAAAGAAAATTGTGTTAGTTTAGGTTATCCCAGAGGCAGACACTGAGAAAGGAATTTGAGTGCCAGAGCTTCATTTGGGAAGTACAGAAAATAAGGGAGAGGAGAGGTGGTGCAGGGAAGGGAAGGAGACAAAAGGTACACTATTACTCAGCCTACTGTCCCCCAAGGGCAACTGGAGCTCAATCCTGTAAGGAAACTATAAACTGGTGTAAACACCTGACTCAGTTTCACCTCTGCAACCCTTCTCCTCTCATCTACCACAGAAGGGTGAGAGAGCTGGAGTATTTAGCTACCACCTTCAGCGGGTTGAGGCCTGTTCCAGTGGGAAAGTGGTGTTAATTCCCTGGAATTTCCAGACTGCTAGGTAGGAGGAAGCCTTTTCCTGGCTCTGGAAAAAAAGAAAAATTCCTCAGACAAAGGGAAGTTCATCAGAGAACAATAAAAGGTCCAAGACATAGGGGCAGGGTCTGATCGTGTCTGCTCCAGTGATCTTTCCTGTAATTGGGCAAAGGAGAAATTTGGTTTGGAAATTTCAGAGACTGGTCTACTTGCTCAGAGATTGGAAAGTGGGGACTTGGATGGCTCGGGTTGCCATGGTTACTCTGAATGGCGACCTTAAGGGGCGAAGTAGCGGCTGATTCCAGGTTTGCTTTTCTGGCCCCTCTGTCCACCAGGCTTTCAAGGGTTCATATGTTGCAGAGAGCAGGCTCTAAGGCAGCCAGGTATAGTAGAAGGAGAACCCAAAGTTCAACCTCGTAAGCCCTTGGAGACTTGTGTATTGTAGGGAGTGGGAATGCCCCGCTGCCAAATATGATTATGGTAAGGTTTTTGTATCATTGGTAAGTGGGGCATAAACCTGAGTGATTTAGGAAAAATAATCCATCTAAGGTTTCCTGCACCTAAGTGATATGGAACATATTATAACCAGTCTCCTATTGTTAGAAGTCACTACATTATGTATAAAATCAAGATGATTATCTTTGAATTTTACCTGTGTGAGGATGTCTGAGAATTTTCTCTAGGAGAAATCCCTAACTGTGGAAATCTGGATCAAAAGGTGGGCACAGTTTGAGTTTTAAAATATACTGCAAAATTGTCTTTGAAAATAGATATATTGATTTGTACATAGTTCCACCAATGTATTGATAGTTGGAGTTTCAATGATGCATAAGTGGCATTTTTAAAATGTATCTTTTAACTACATACAACTATTGCTAGCTTCCATGTCTTAATCTTCTCTTATTTCACAAAACAACAGAAAGTCATGAGTTATCAACACAGGGTGTGTCAAAATGTGCCAAGTTGTTCTTAATTAGACTAGTTGATTTTCTTCTCAACTTTGAGATATTTCTGGAAACTTTGAAAGAATTTTTCTTCTTTAAGTTATTCAAACTCTTGCTAAATTTGCTTGCTTTTGTATAATATGAAATTCATATTTAATGTCAGGGTGTTACTAGAATTCTAGTTCTGTGACTCATTTTTTCCAGTTTTATTCTTTATTATTTATTTAGCATGTGTGATAGAGAACTGATAAACAGAATTCCATGTATATTATAAAAACCACTTAGTTGATTTACAATACTTAAAACTCCCAGTAAGTAAAATGAAAATAAGAGAAATTACATCTTTGATAAGATTCAGCTTTTATCAGGAGGTAATATTAAAATTTCCTTTCAGAATATAATCGAGCATTTGTCCAGTTATCTTTAATTGATCTGCTATAAAAGTGAGAGTGCAAATTGTAGATGAAATTGCAATGCATTACAAATTGGAGAGGATAAAATAAAGCAAAATAGGATGGAGATTTTTTCATTTGAGCACTCATGGGCTACTTACTGTTTTTCAGTATTGCTAGTGAGGGGAAGAAAATTCAATAGCTAAAAATCAACCTGGACTTTAAAATGAAATTTAAAAAAGTTTTGTGATTTTGGTTACTTTTAACTCAAAATGGGAGTTCTATGACAGGCTGCTTATTACTGCCTTGTCTGACAGGCTGGAGAAACTACTCACTCAGGCAGCATGGGTGAAGGGCTAATTATGGCAATGAGGGGAGAGAGGGGATAGAAGTTAACGAGCCTGAATCTCTCCAATGCTGTTACTCCCTTACTCTGTGTTTCTAACTTAGGCTTGTAAAGATACCCATTTCCTTCTTAGCCTGAAATGCTCAGAAAAACAGATAAGACCATGGGCTTGGGCATCGCAGTGGCTGAATCTCATCCATCTCTAACTAGTTAAATTTTAAGTTCTAATTTTTTATTGCAGTATAGTTGATTTACAATATTAGTTTCAGATATACAGCACAGTGATTTAGTATTTTTATGGGTTATACTCCATTTAACGTTATTACAATATAGTGGCTATAATTCCTGTGATGTATCCTCATTTTTTATCCATTTTATACATAGTATCTCTTAATCCCATATCCCCACACCTCTGTCTTGCCACTCTCCCCATCCTTTTCCTATTATCCACTAGTTTTTCTTTTTTTTTTAATTTATTTATTTATATTTTAGTTTGTGTTGGGTCTTCGTTGCTGCATGCAGGCTTTCTGTAGTTGCAGTGTGCGGGCTACTCAGTGCAGTGGCTTCTCTTGTTGTGGAGCATGGCCTCTAGGCCGTGCAGGCTTCAGTAGTTGTGGTGCATGGATTCAGTAGTTGTTGCTTGTGGGCTCTAGAGCACAGGCTCAGTAGTTGTGGCACACGGGCTTAGTTGCTCTGCGGCATGTGGGATCTTCCTGGACCAGGGATCAAACCCATGTCCCCTGCATTGGCAGGCAGATTCTTAACCAATGTGCCACCAGAGAAATCCCTACTAGTTTGTTTTCTATATCTGTGAGCCTCTTTCTGTTTTGCTATATACATTCACTTTTTAGATTCCACATATGTGATAATAACGTACAATATTTGTCTTTCTCTGCCTAAATTATTTCACTAAGCATAATACTCTCTAGGTCCATCCATGTTGTTGCAAATGGCAGAATTTCATTCTTTTTTATGGCTGAGTAATACTCTAGTATGTGTGTGTGTCTGTGTGTGTGTGTGTGTGTGTGTGTGTCTTTCTGTCTCTGTGTCACACCTTTATCCATTCATTGGTTGATAGACACTTGGATTATTTCTCTATTCTGGCTATTGTAAATAGTGCTTCTGTGAACATTGGGGTGCATGCATCTTTTCAAATTAATGTTTTTGTTATTTTGAATATAAACCCAGGAGGGGAATTGCTGGATCAGATGGTAGTTCTATTTTCAGATTTTTGAGGAACCTCATACTGTCTTCCATAGTAACTACACCAATTTACATTCCCACCAACAGTGTACAAAAGTTCCCTTTTCTCCACATATTCATCAACATTTGTTATTTGTAGACTTTTTGATGATAGCCATTTTAACAGTTTCGAGGTGATATCTCGTTGTTTTGATTTTTATTTATCTTATAATTAGCGATGATGAGCATCTTTGCGTGTGCCTGTTAGCCATCTGTATGTCTTTTTTAGAAAAAGTCTATTCAGGTCTTCTGCCCACTTTTTTAATTGGGTTGTTTGTTTTTTTGATATTGAGTTGTATGTGCAGTTTATATATTTTAGATATTACCTTCTTATTGGTCATATCATTTGTAAATATCTTCTCCCATCCTGTAGGTTGTTTTTTGTTTTGTTTTGTCAGTGATTTCTTTCAGTGTGCAAAAGCCTTTATTAGGTCCCATTTATTTATTTTTGCTTTTGTTTCCTTTGCCATAGATCCAAAAAATATTGCTGTGTTTTATGTCAGAGTATTGTGCCTAATATTCTCTTCTGGGAGTTTTATGATTTCAGGTCTTACATTTAGGTTTTTAATCCATTTTGAGTTTATTTTTGTATATGGTGTTAGGGAATGTTCTGATTTTATTTATTTTTTATTTTTTTGCTGTACGCGGGCCTCTTGCTGTTGTGGCCTCTCCTGTTGAGGAGCACAGGCTCTGGACATGCAGGCTCAGTGGCCATGGCTTACAGGCCCAGCCACTCCGTGGCATGTGGGATCTTCCTGGACCAAGGCACAAACCCGTGTCCCCTGCATCGACAGGCGGACTCTCAACCACTGCACCAGCAGGGAAGCCCCTGATTTTATTCTTTTATAGGTAGCTGTCCAGTTTTCCAGCACCACTTCTTGAAGAGACTCTTTTCTCCATTGTATACTCTTGCTTCCTTTGTCATAGATTAATTGACCACAAGTGTGTGAGTTTATTTCTGGCTTTTCTATTCCATTCCATTGATCTATGTGTCTGTTTTTGTGCTAGAACCATGCTGTTTTGATTACTGTATCTTTGTAGTATAGTCTAAAATCAGGCAGCATGATACTTCTAGCTTTGTTCTTTTTTCCCTCAAGGTAGCTTTGGTAATTGGGGTCTCTTGTGATTCTATATACTTTTTAGGATTAATTGTTGTAGTTCTGTGAAAACTGTCATGGTACTTTGATTGCAATTGCATTAAATCTGTAGATTGCTTTTGGTAATATGGCCATTTTAACAATATTAATTCTCCCTGTTCAAGAACATGGGATATCTTTCTGTTAATTTGTATCGTTAATTTCCTTCATCAGTGTTTTATAGTTTTCAGAGTATAGATCTTTGACCTCCTTGATTAAGTTTATTCCTAAGTATTGTATTTATTTTTTTGATGCCCCACTTACAGATCATTGAGACAGAAAATCAATAAGGCTACAGTGGTCTTAAATGACACAATAAACAAATTGGACTTAATAGATATCTGTAGGACATTCCATCCCAAAACAGCAGGATACACATTCTTTTTAAGTCCTCATGGAATGTTCTCCAGGATATATCACCTGCTAGGCCTCAAAACAAGTAGGTCTCAAATTTGGGAGGATAGAAATTATATCAAGCATTTTTTTTCCTGACCACAATGACATGAAACTAGAAGTCAATCACAGGGAAAACGAAAAGAGGAAAGAACAAACATAGAGAGACTAAACAATATGCTACTAAAAAACCAATGGGTCAATGAAGAAATCAAAGAGGAAATCAGAAAATACCTAGACATTAATAAACATGGAAACAAAACTTTGCAAAATCCACAGCATGCAGCAAAAGCAGTTCTAAGAGGGAAGTTGATAGTGATAACAGGCCTTCCTCAAAAAAAAAAAAGAAAAATATCAAATAATCAACCTAACATACTAACTGAAGGAATTAGAAAAAGAAGAAAGCAAGCCCGAAATCAGCAGAAGGAAGGAAATAGTAAAGGTCAGAGAGGAAACAGAGACCAAAAAAATAATAGAAAAGTTCAATGAAACCAAGAGCTGTTTTTCTGAAAAGAAACAAAATTGATAAACCATTAACCAGGCTCATCAAGAAGAAAGGAGAGAGAGGACCCAAATAAACAAAGTAAAAAATGAAAGAGGAGAAATCACAGCCGATACCACAGATATACAAAAAATAATAAGAGAATACTATGACCAGTTATATTCCAATAAACTGTACAACCTAGAAGAAATGTATAAATTTCCAGGAATATACAGCCTTCCAGAACTGAATCAGGAAGAGACAGACAATTTGAATAGACTGATCTCTATAGTGAAATTCAATTTGTAATAATAAAAAAAATAAAACCCCAAAACAAAAAACCTCCCAGCTAACAAAATTCCAGGACCAGATAGCTTCAAAGGGGAATTCTACCAACATATAAAGAAGAGCTAATACCTATCCACAAACTACTCCAAAAACTGAAGATGGTAGAACACTCCCAGGTTTATTCTACAGGCCACCATTACTTGATGCCAAAACCAGGCAAAGACATTACAAAAACATAAAATTACAGGCTAATATCTTTGAATATAGATGCAAAAATTCTCAACAAAATATTAACAAACTGAGTCCAACAATATAAAGGATCATACACCATGGTCAAGTGGAATTTAATCCAGGGATGCAAGGATGGTTCGATATTGATTCAAGACAATTGATGTGTGATACACCACATTAACGAGAGGATGGGTAGAAATCACATGATCATCTCAATAGTCGCAGAAAAAGCAATTGACAAAATTCAACATCGTTTCATATAAAAACTCTAATCAGGGCTTCCCTGGTGGCACAGTGGTTGAGAGTCCACCTGCCGATGCAGAGGACATGGGTTCATGCCCCAGTCCAGGAAGATCTCACATGCCACGGAGCGGCTGGGCCCCTGAGTCGTGGCCACTGAGCCTGTGCGTCCAGAGCCGGTGCTCTGCAACGGGAGAGGCCACAACAGTGAGAGGCCCGCATACCGCAAAAAAACGAAACAAAACAAAACTCTAATCAAAGTTGGTATAGAGGGAACATACCTCAACATAATGAAGGCCATCTATGACAGACGCACAGCTAACGTACTCAGTGGTGAAAAGCTGAATACCTTTCCTCTCAACTTAGGAACAAGACAAGGATGTCCACTGTCACCACTTCTGTTTAACATAGTAATGGAAGTCCTAGCCACAGAAATCAGATAAGAAAAATAAAGTAGCATCCGAATTGGAAAGAAAGAATTAAATCTATCACTGTTTGCAGATGACATGAAACTGTATATAGAAAACCTATAGTCTCCACAAAAAGACTATTAAAATTAATGAATTAATTCAGTAAAGTTGCAGGGTACAAGATTAATATACAGGAATCTGTTGCTTTTCTATACACTAATAATTAACTATCAGACAGAGAAAGCAAAAAAAAAAAAAAAAACCCAACAAAACCCTGTTTAAATTGCATCAAAAAGAATAAATTGTAAATTATTTAATCTCGAGTCTGTTTCTTTGTCTATAAAATGGGAAAAATAATAGCCATCTCACTGGGTAATTGAAGTTGAACAAAGACAACAATGTGTGCATTGTCTATGTATGTGTTATGTACTGAGACTTGAAGCCTAGTGATTATTATTTTAATTTGCTGTTTTTGGTACTGTTCTTACTACTACTTATTATTGTAATGCTTTACTTTGGTTTGGGATTAAATCATTTACTAGAAGTGAAGGGAACATGTCATAGGATTCAAGTTTCCTAACAATCACACTTAAAAGATGAATTCCAAATGATTATTTTTACTACTGTCAGTAGAATGGTCTTTCTCTTAGGTCTGTAGGATTCTTACTAAGAATTTTTGGTAAGGTTTTTATAAGTCTATGTCATTGTTCAGACAATTCACAAATATAAGTATATAATTCATTCTTGAGAATAGCTGTAATATAAAATAGTTCAGTAGTTACTAACACTGGATGATAATCAAAATCACCTGTGGCATTTCAAGACATACAGAAACTGAGGTCCTGCCCCAGTCCTACTCAATTAGAGTCCTGAAATGGGTTATCTGTATGATAGGGATCACTTCTGATGGTCAGACCAATGTGGCAACTGCTACTGTATTTGAAGATTAGTTTTGGAAATGTTATGCCTTTAGTAAAATGGGGTAAATGTCCCCCCTCTTGTTGCATTTAACGTTGTGCTTATGGATTAATTTTCAGAAATAGTATGAGGAGTAAATGTTTCCTCCCTCTTCCCTTTTACGTTTCTAACAATGTAGACCTTTGAGTTATTCTAGTCTAATTTCCTCCATATGCAAAGACTCTGGCAATCTTGACTCATTCAGCAAAGGGAGTGTATATCACTACATGAATGCTTTTCATCTAGTTCACAGAAATCCCTCTTCTGGGATCTAAAAGACACCTCTGTAACATTCATAAAAATTTGGGAAGATAATCCTCTGACTTTTTTCTGTGTTTACATTGAGGATTATTATTTAAAAGCCAACAATTTATGTGAAATGCTGGGAAATAAAGTGCAGCTGTGGTTTGTGGGAGAGTGATGTGAGAGAAGTTCAATGACTTTTCTAACCATTGGGTTTCTTCATCCAAACCATTATGGCTTTTTCTTCAGACCAGGTTTGCAAAATTTAATGCCTACTAGCATATATGAGTGAAGTACATGGGGACTCTTACAAAATGGTATCCATAATTGACTAAGTTGAATTTTTTTCGTACCATTTTATTTGCAGGTTATATATGTAGTGCTAGTCTTTACTTCTCAGAAGGTGTATATGTAGTCTTCCAGTTTTCTTGAAATCCATGGTCCTCTTGGTAATGTTATATTTTATTTTTAAATTTTGATAGAAAGATGAGTCTAAGAAATGTTTAATTTTTCTCTTAACTTTGCTTTAAGAAAACTGTGCATATGTGATAAATGGCAGCTTACTGTTGCAGTGTAGGAATAAAGACTCAGTGTTTCTGGATCTGATTATTTTTTTTTCCCAAGAGGGCTCCATATTCTTAAGAGATTGAAATTAATTTGTATGAGAAATTAAAAAAAACATTTTTAAGAGATGGAAATTAATTTTAAAAATTAACAATATATTGTTGGTTTACACAGCTTGGACCAATCAAAACACATCTATGGGATAAGATGTGGCTCATCTTGTACATTCTAGCAGCCTCCATTCTGGACATTTATGTACTTCAAACATAACAAATAACCATGGATGGTGGCATTAACTCATAGTGATGATGTGCTCCTTTTATTACTTTTAATTTTTCTCCTAGATTTCAAAGAATGAGCTTTCCTGTGTCTTTTCTTTGACTTTGTTCTGCACATTTATTATAACTAGTAAATTCTAGACCATTTTCCAATAGACTTCAGATCTTCTAACTCAACCATATTTAGGAAATAGCAGATGATAATGCAACTGTTTAGTTTCTGTTCAGAATCTGTTGTTTCTTAGTGCAGAAAGATGCAGCCCAAATCCCATTTGCAGTGTTTATTACCTCTCAGAATCTGTGAGCAAGCATCTTTCCTGGTCCTTTTACTTGTCTGTCTTGTCTATTGGCTATCCATTTTCCATTGCTGTCCCAGGTTGGCTGCCAGCGGTACATTTCTCAGCCACTTAATAACTTTACTTAGACAGATTTATAAGAATCCAAGTGCTGTCAAGTCCCTGAGATGTATAGACTGAGGCTTTCTTCTTCTCTTCCACCTTTCCAACTTTACAATGTAAGTCTGTCTCCTTAATAGCACTTGGGTCTTAATAGAGTCTGTCTCTCAGGGTCCAGCATCAGCATGGCTTATGCTGATCTCTTCTGCACTGGACTGCAGTTAAATAGGAGCAATTTATTTCTGTTGTTGTCAATATCACATTTCATGAACCTGAAACTCATTACATTTTTTTTCAAATTACCTTCCTTGGCTGTGTAAGGGCATTTCCTATTTGCCACAGATCATTCCTTTAGATTTGGAAAGAACTGAAACGCTTTGTTACACTTCTGATTGGTATAATAGGGTGCCATTTAGGTTAAGGATGGGCAGGAGAAGAAAAGCACACCTTTTGACTACAGAAACTACACTTGCCATACTAAATCACAAGGATAGTGGTTTTGGAGCTTCTAGCTTACAATGCAAAGGAAGGAAAATAAAGAACTCTCACATTATGATGTATTACTATAAACTTCTTAAAGACTAGAAATTTTTTTTTTTTCCAAAAGGAATTTAAGAACTGTATCCGAAGGGCAGTTAGGAGTACTGTTAAGGACCATGTCTTAGTGGAATACCGGACCCAATTAAAATAGTTTGCTTTTCCTTTTATGCAAATTTTGCATTGCAGTTGGACCCTCTGCCAATCCCTGTTCTAGAGCACAGTGCTAGGTAACTGGACATATTTTTTTCTTCTCCGTACTGGTACTTAGAGGAAACCCTGATATCAGGTCCTGCAAAGTCAGGGTTGGCTCTCTGCCCAGATGGAGTTGTAAATGATTTAAGGATGCAACAAAGTTTCCTGGGCTCACCAATATCTCAATCAGTGTTTTATCAAGATACAACTCTTCTATTGACTGATCAGAGTCGACTGTTCCTTGAGTTTGAGGATCCTAAGGTGACAGGGCCATTATTCATAGAAGAATACAGAAAAAGTTGTAGCATGGAAAAAGTCCTAGACTGAGAATCAAGAAACCTGAGATCTAATTAGGATTTACCAGTGAATGACCCGGCTACATGCAATTGAGCTAGGTGTTTGAGGTTTTTGCAGTTTTCTCATCAGCATGGATGATGAAGGTCTGTTTTAACTTGCTAGTTTCGATTTTTGTATTTCTCAATAATGAGAGGGAGGCGTAGCACATTATTTGGACACCTCTCATTACTGTGATTGAATTTACTACCTAAATGAATTATTATGGAAAAAGTAGTTGTCCCTTAGTGCACACTATTCACTAACCTATCACCAACACCTAACACAAAGGAGATGCTTAATCATCAGTTTTGAATTAATGGATAAATGAATGCATGAATGAAATAATCTAATCATACTTAGTCTGTCTTTTTTTTTTCTCTTTTTGTGGTACGCGGGCCTCTCACTGTTGTGGCCTCTCCCATTGCGGAGCACAGGCTCCGGACGCGCAGGCCCAGCAGCCATGGCTCACGGGCCCAGCCACTCCACGGCATGTGGGATCTTCCCAGACCGGGGCACGAACCCTTGTCCCCTGCATTGGCAGGCGGACTCTCAACCACTGCGCCACCAGGGAAGCCCAGTCTGTCTTTTTTTTTTTTTTAATGGATTCTATCTTTGTCTTCTTATTTGTAACTTCACCTTACACTTATGAACTGGGAATGAGCATGCCCTTTTGCTATCCTTCTTACAACCATGGTCCAGAGTCTTAGACAGGCTTATATAGGATTTGCTTACCCAGAACAAACAAATCAGTCAGTTCATCTGGTACTCTAGACCCTTGGCAGAATTTCCTTGCCAGGCATGCTGAATTCCCACGAGTGGGAGCTAAAAACCTTAGGGGACTGAGAAGTAGCCACAGAATACTAGTTGTATGGATTAACCCAACAATTAAACGACTGTTAGTAATGAACTTTTATACTTCTCAAGGTTTCCCGGAACCAATGCTGCATTAGATGTCAAAGTACTGATGAGTGTATGTTTGTTTTGCAGGTTTTTGTGTTTGAAGCACTTTTAGCTCTAGCTTTTTCTAATTTCAGAGGGCTCCTTATTTCCAAACAGTAGCTAAGCATGCTTCATGAAGCAAAATACAGTCTCTGTCATTAAGAAGTCCATAATTTTGTTTTAAAACATAGAAATTGGAAATTCTTATAAATGGACTTTGCAAACTTTCCCATGTTTGCTTTGGGAAAGGAACTATCATAAAGGAGCCTTTTTTATTACAGGTTTTTTACTTTTTTGGTCCCTTCTGTAGAGCTAATACCTTTAAATATCAGTTTTCCATTATCTAGAGAGAGAGAAAAAGCTATTAGTATGTGTTGATCTAAGAATCATGAATCATGTTGATCTAAGAATCACTGAATCATGAGAATTTAATAAAGATGGTTCTTAGCCAAGCAACGGTAGCATCTCAATAAATACAATGAAGTAAGTACAAATATTTGCAAGGGCACTCCTATTTACCCTCATTGTCTTATGGTTGAAGAAGCAATGGCTATGAGAAGATGGCAGTTATTACAAGAGTGAATGGGAAAAAAACAGAAAACAAAATTTAAAAAAATCTATAATTACTGTCTTTCAAGCTGAATATCAATATAATCTATATGTGTATCATACTACTCAATGTCAAAAATTATTATCAATTACTGATCAGAATAAATAGCCAACTATTTTTATTGTCATTGGGTACCTAACAGTGTGAAATTTAATCATTGTAAAATATGAAGAACAACTTTGGGTCTCCCTATAACTAACAATCCCAGTTTCTTGAATCCATTTGGGAGGGTTGAGGTGTGGATAAAAAGGGAATAATAGTATCTCATCCAGATTACTTCTTTACTTACTCTGGTTTTCTCTATGCAAATTGAAATAGCTGCAGTATGTGCCTTTACACGTGTAAGAGCCAAGATAGGAAGACCTGGTTGCACTTCTAAGTGAACCTTTGTTAGGTATCATTTTAAAGACTTCTATAGGAGAAATTTCTTAACTTTCTCTGTAACATCTCTTGTGTCGGCAGTCTTTAACTTTTTCTCTTTCCACATCTAAAGTTTCTGGTTCTTTACCTAATTCAAGTGTTCATAGCAAAGGTGGAGTGAGCTAGTATGATGCTGTCTTTGATATTGATATTGTGTTGATATCAGCATAATTATGTTTATTATGCACACATTGATACCATAAGGAATGATAAATAAAAGACCTTGCCAAAGAATAGTAGATTATAATAATGGCAAGTGTTTATTGAGAACTTCAATATGCCAGCAATAGTTCTATGTAATTTATATGGTATCATATTTATTTTCAAAGTAATCCTGTGGAATACTCATTTTCCCTTGTATTTATGGCTGCAGAGACTGAGTGTTTAGGCAGTTTGCCAAAAGCTAGAGTCAGAATTTGAAACCGGGTAGTCTGATGTCAAAGCCTGTGTACCACCTAATTAGTTTCTTTCTAGAAAAATTTTTGAGCTTACTGCATTTGTCACAAAAATATTATTAATTTATTAGGTTCAACTTTCAGAGTTGCATTTTCTAAACTCTATTCCCTGGAATAAAAGTCTCATGAGGTAGTAACTCATACAGGGGGGTCCTTGGCTGAATATGTTTTGAGAAGTGATGGGTTAATCAATCAAACCAGTTTCTCTTACTAAGCCCTCTTAGGGCTTTTACCATGCTAATGCACATTGTAGTGCCCCAAGACTAGGAGAGTGTGCAACGTTTTCCTCTCTTGGGCACACTGTGGGAAAGAATTACTTTCATGCTGATTTTAGTCTATAGACCTGTACTGATGTGATAGCTACTAACCAAATGTGGCTATTTAAATTAAAATTAATTATATTAAAAATTCAGTGAGTTGCATTAGTCATATGTTAAGTGTTTAATAACCATATGTGGCTAATGGCTACTATATTACACAGTGTAGATATAGAACATTTCCATCTTCACAGATACTTCTGTTAGCGTTTATGTTGTTCTGCATTTGCGGCTAGAGGAAAATAATGATTTGTAGGTTACTAAACTATACAGGTAGACAGTTGCTGCACTAAGGTGAATCTTGAGATAGAAACAATGCTTTTTTAATGACTTCCTTTAGTTTTTATACTGCTGTAAAATGCATCTTTTGATTAAAATATAATTGTGTTTATAAATCACTAATTCCTTATATCTATGGCAAAATTCAAAAGATTTATAGGATTTGGAGTTCAGTATTTAAATAGATATAAACAGCAAAATAAAATAGAGGAAAGCAAGCATGAAGAAAGGATATATTAGTAATCTTGAGAGCAAGAAGTTGGATGCAGGGATTCCTCTTTCTGTGTGCTGGATACATAAATAAAATCTAACTATATGATGCAACTGGCATAGTTATACCTCATACTCCAGAGAAACAACAGTTGTGTTACCCAGCTTGAAAAAGCTAATGATGAAAAACAGACTCTCCCATCGAAGAGGCATTAATAGGGGAAAGGTAAAATACTAGACCTAGGGTTACTTTTTGATACTTACCTGGAATTCTAAAAGCAATGATCTTTAGGAATCAGGCACGTTGAGGTAAACACATAAAGGGAGAGGGGAATGATGGTAGGACAGGGATTGGGAGGGTGGGTATAACACAAATAGGGACTTTTCCCCAAATCAATACTTTTTTAAAAAAAAATAAGTTTATTTTTGGCTGTGTCGGGTCTTCATTGCTGTGCGCAGGCTTTCTCTAGTTGCAGCAAGCAGGGACTACTCTTTGCTGTGGTGTGTAGGCTTCTCATTGCGGTGTCTTCTCTTGTTGTGGAGCGTGGGCTCTAGGCACGCAGGCTCAGTGGTTGTGGCTCAGGGGCTCTAGAGCGAGGATCAGTAGCTGTGGCACATGGACTTAGTTGCTCCACGGCATGTAGAATCCTCCTGGCCCAGGGCTCGAACCCATGTCCCCTGCATTGGTAGGCGGTTTCTTAACCACTGCACCACCAGGGAAGCCCCCCCCAAATCAACACTTTTGATGCTGGTTGCCAGTATGTGACATCTGAATCCTAATTGTTCTAGAATAAATGGAAATCAAAATCTCACATTCATTAAAGTAAATAGGGAAACGATTTTAAATTAGGGAACAAAGGATATATTTATATTGCCATACATTGGATAACTAGAAAGCAAGACATTGCCATCCTCTGGAGGTAACTGGTCTGAATTGCAAGTACACCATCTCAGAGATAAACCCAGTTTGGCAAGTTTCTTAATTGAATATCTGGAAACACCTGTAATATTTGGTGTTAAATATTATTCACATTAATAAGATTTTAAAATGCTGTGAAGAGTGAGGTCTCAGAGATAGTTAAAAAATTGTGGTCAACTTGAAAGTAGGGACAGTGTCTTATTTTAAAATTATTATTTGTATCAAAGTAATACATGTATATTTTTAATGTACATATCTATAAATATACACATATAATTATAGGTACATATATCTACTTTCCTTTATAGGAAAATGTAATATTTGATCCAGTCATCAATATTTCCAAGACCCCTTCCCAAATTTGCAACTTCATATGGCTAAGTAATGTGTTTCTACTCATACCACTTGGTTGTCAATTTTACATGTAAAATTGATTTCCTATTAGAGAAGATAAGATAGCCCTCCTGCATCCAGTTGTTTAAATCAATATTCAACATTCATATTATTAGAGCTATGTAAGTATGTTTCCTGCCCAAATGTATATTATAGATTGCATTTCTGTTTTTTGTTCAGTTTTCCTGTAATTATTTTTTTCTTTGCTCAGGTTTCTGTCATCACTTATTTTTACCAAATTTTCCATCAAAATTGTAAATATTTTATGTCAATCCAAATTTATTAGAATTCTGCCCTCTGCCCTTTCCCTTGCCCATTTCCTTGGAGACATCTCTCTGAAATCCCTCCATCTTTCTGCTCCAGTTTGGACTGGATGTTCTCCAGTTGTCATTCTGGGACTTGCTTATTCTATTCCCCTGGTTGGAGCATGTGTGTTCTGTGTCTGGTATTCAGATTTCCACCTTGCTGCTATGCCCTCATTGTGCACAAGCTGTGCATCTTTCTATAGTTTCTAGAGAAAGAGGAGATGGGATTTTGTGTGTATGATCTTCTAAAGCATAAAAATCTATATTACCCCATTTATTGAGAATTTCTTTAGTTTTTCATTAATGATTTACAGTTTTACTCAGATCTTGCATGTTCTTTATCAGATTTATTGCTTTCTTTTTAATGATATATTTAAATGGTATGTTAATTTTTTCTAAATATTGCTTCACAGTATTTAGAAATACAATTGACTTTTAAAAATTGAATCTGGGGGCTTCCCTGGTGGCGCAGTGGTTGAGAGTCTGCCTGCCAATGCAGGTGACACGGGTTCGTGCCCCGGTCTGGGAAGATCCCACATGCCGCGGAGTGGCTGGGCCCATGAGCCATGGCCGCTGAGCCTGTGCGTCCGGAGCCTGTGCTCCGCAACGGGAGAGGCCACAACAGTGAGAGGGCCCACATACCGCAAAAAAAAAAAAAAAAAAAAAATTGAATCTGAATTCAGTGGGCTTTTAAAATTTATTATTATTAATACCAGTAATTCAACCAGAGCTTTTGGGGGGATTTAAAATATAGTTTATATTGTCTGTGGATAATAACAATTTTATTTCTTCCTTTCCAATTCTCTAATTTTTTTTTTTTTTTTTTTACCTGCCATTCTATATATACCAGTTAGCAACCACTCCTTTCATTTTTAATTCTACACCTCACCAATCCACTAAGCTTTTAGTGTTTTCAACGTGAATTAACTGCCTTTTACAGTGGGGGTATGGAAAAATAGATAATGTTGAATAAAACTAATGATAGTGGAGTCACATATAATGTATAAAATAATGTGTTTAATAGAATAAATTTCACTGGAATTCAGCTGTATCTTTTTTATTTTTGTGTTCACTACCTAGCCCAGTGCCTGCTATGCATCAGATAATTATTTTGTTGCCTGAATGACTCTTTAAAAAGCTTGAAAGGGTTATTTTTTTAAAAAATTTGAATATTTTAAATAATAACATTAAGAATTAAAATTATGTATTTGCATAAGTACTTGTAGTCACCCTACATAAAAAATATTCTAAGTTTAATTTTAGGGACTATTTAAGTTATAACTATTTCGCTGGGTACAATATGAGTCTTCACTATCATGAACAAAAATTCATTGAGAATGTCAAAAGTTCTAGACTCTGAAAAAATTAATGTAGGCAAATCCTGGAACGTATTAATGTAGGGAAATATTTGGCAGTTTTAATAAATCAAAAATACATTCCAGGGCTTCCCTTGTGGCGCAGTGGTTGAGAGTCCGCCTGCTGATGCAGGGGATGTGGGTTCGTGCCCCGGTCCGGGAGGATCCCACATGCCGCGAAGCGGCTGGGCCTGTGAGCCATGGCCGTTGAGCCTGCGCGTCTGGAGCCTGCGCTCCGCAGCGGGAGAGGCCACAACAGTGAGACGCCCGCGTACTGCATAAAAAAAAAAAAAAAAAAAAAATACATTCTACCAACAGTCATGTGAACCCTACCTAGTAGAGTTGTCAGAGGAACTACATATGGAAGAAGTGGAGCCAGGAATATAGAAAATTGGAACTCTTAACAGTGAGCAGGATAGTGTCAATATTACCCTCACAGTCCAAGAGCAAACTTCACTGAGGTTTGCCACTCTGTTTACCCCTAACATACTCTTCTATCCTACAGAGTTCCAAAATTTCATCAATATTCCAAGTATGTTTTCACCTTTGGGTAGCTTTTCCCTTCCCTTGCATATAACCTTGCCTGATTAAATACTATTATTTCTTGATGTCTCCATTTAGGTACCACTTTTTCTGAGAGCTTTCCCTAAACCTCCAGGTTAGGTTCAGTGCCTCTTCTCTGTAAGTTCGCACAGAACCCAGCTGACATTTATCACACTACATTAAAACTGCCTATTTACTGTCCTTCTTACTACTCTCTAAGAGGGTGGAGACTGTGTCTTTTAAAATGTTAAGTCCTCAGTACCAATTACTAAGAGGAGACTCTATAAAACTTACTGAGTAGATGACTGAATGTTTACTGAGTATTCATCTATAAACATGACACAACTTGTAAGTAAGCTTTTGGTTTAATGGACATAGCATTTCAGAGTTGGAAGAATACATTATACAAGTAATTACATAACGGGTCATTGAATTACAATTTTTATAGGTGCTATAAGGGAAAATAATGACAGGAGTAGACACTTAAAACAGGGAATCTTGGCCAAATTGTGTGTGGAGAATTGTCAATCTGTGATGGCTAATCCTACTTGTCAACGTGGCTCGACCACAGTACCCAGATATTTGGTCAAACACTAGTGTAGATGTTGCTTTGAAGGTATTGTTTGGATAAGATTAACATTTAAATCAGTAGACTTCGAGTAAAGCCGATTACCTCTTCCACATGTGGGTGGACCCCATGTAATCAGTTGAAAGCTTTGAGAAAAAAAGACTGAGGTCCCCAAGGAAGAAGGAATTCTGCTTCCACATTGCCTTTGAACTCAATACTACAACATCGACTCTTTGGGTCTCCAGCCTGCTGGACTGCCTTGCAAATTTTGGAGTTGGCATCCCCCACTATTGTGTGAGCCAATTCCTTAAAATAAATCTTTCTTTATTCACATCCTTTTGGTTCTGCTTCTCTGCACAACCTAATATATAGCTGTAGAAAGACAACATTGAGGAAGTGATGTTTGGTTTGAGCTTTGAAAGAGGAGAAGCGATTAATATGCAAAAGAGGAGAGAGTAGAAACAACATTCTAGCAAAAATAAAAACATGTCCAAGGGCCTTCAGGAGGAAAGATGCACTATATCTTCAAAGAACGAATGGGGGGGAAATGAGGGGAGTGCCATGAAATGAGTTGCATAAGGCAGGTAAGGTCAGATCATACAGAACCTGGTCATTTCATTTGAAGAAAATTCACAGAAAACCATGTTTATTTGTATTTGACTATAATTATTAAGCTACTTTATAAAATTAGATCTACATAGCATTGGGATTAGCCATACTTTAAATTGTCTATGCCCTTCTCTTCTCTTCATTACTACCCAAACACAAGCATATTCTGGGAAAAGTAATAGTGTCTCAAATAGATGTTTGAAAATGTAAGAAAAGATAAAATATCTGCTACGTTGAATCAAAACATCAGTAAAACATTAGCAGAGATTGAGTGAACCTGACAGAAGTTCACAAAACAATTCACTTGAGATAACGAGAAAGAAGTTCAAGTGTGAGGCAGGCAGAATGAGATTGATTATTTAATATTCCTTAGTTATTATATTTAAAAAATACAATTAGGCCTTCTCCTAAAATGTCAGTGCACATTTTTGTAAATTTCACTGCCCATCTATTCATTGTATAGCTTCTTTAAACCTTTTAATGCTATTGTGCCTGTTCTCAGGATTTTCAAATATTTCTGAAGCCACAGATGTAGTAGTATTAAAGAATTAGGAAAAAGCAAAAGCGAAAAAAAAATTGAAATAGTTTTCTTATAGATACTTTTACAATAATCAAAGACTTAAATATGAGAATTGGTTTTAAAGGAAGGTATATGATAGCAAATGAACACATTAGGTGTTTCCTACTCTTAAGTAAGTGTTTCATAATTAAGAAGTTGGATGTGATGGTGGGAGAATGATTTTTTTTAACATATAAGGAGAACATAAGCTACTTTTAAAATTATAATGTTATTCACTAAGTTCTTGAGAGTGCATTAATTTATGCCTGTTGCAGAGGAGCCTGAACAAACTGGGGTGATAGTGATGAGGACAAAGTGATGATGGCCCGGACCCACCTTTGATCAAGTGGCCAATGCCTAGGGAGCAGGTGCAGCTGACCAAATCTGAGTGGTAAATGAATTGAGTCTGTAACAAATGGGGTGTCAAGTTTTACTCAGTTGTACATTGAGCCGTGGAGTTCATTTAATTAAGACATTATGCACTTTTTCCTCCAGATTTATTGAGGTGTAATTGACAGATAACATTGTGTAAATTTAAATGAAAAAGAAATTAAGGTGTAAAAGTCAAAGATTATATATAAATAATTACTACAATAAAGTTAGTTACCACATCCATCACCTCATAGTTACTTTATTTTTGTGATAAGAACACTTAAAATCTATTCTCTGAGCAAATTTCAAGTGTACAATAAAGTGTTCTTAATTATAATCACCATTCTGTACTGTAGATCTCCAGAATTTATTAAACTTACAATTGAAAGTTTGTGCCCTTTGACTCACATCTCCCCATTTCCCTTATTCCACAGCCCTTGGAAATGACCAATCTACTCTTTGCTTTAATGAGTTCAACTTTTTGAAGTTCCAGTTATAAGTGAGGTCATACAACATTTGTCTTTCTATGTCTGACTTATTTTGGTGAAAGTAATGCCCTCATGTTCATCCATGTTGTTGCAAATGGCAAGATTTCCTTACTTTTCATCGCTAAAAAATACTCCATTGTATATATCTATGTCTACATCTATATATCATATTGTCTTTATTCATCTCTCCATGGACACTTAGATTTTTTCCATGTCTTGGTTCTTGTGAATAATCCTACAATGAATGTGGGGCTGCAGATATCTCTTCAAGGTGGTAATCTTTTCTCCTTTGAATATATACCCAGAAGTGGAATTGCCAAATCATATGGTAATTCTAGTACTTTTAAGATTTTGAGGAACTTGCATATTGTTTCCTATAGTGGCTGTACCAATTTACATTTCCACCAACAGTGCACAAGGATTCTCTCTTTTCTGCATCCTCAGCAACATGTATTATCTCTTGTCTTTATGGTAATAATTGTTCTAAAAGGTGTGAGTTGTGTTTCTCATTGTGGTTTTTATTTTAATAAATAAATAAATTTATATTTTAAAAAATGTGATTGGGTTTTTTTCCCCATGTGTTTTGTCTCTTAATCCAAAATTCCTATTATGAAGCATTTTTTTTAACATCTTTATTGGAGTATAATTGCCTTACAATAGTGTGTTACTTTCTGCTTTACAACAAAATGAATCAGTTATATATATACATATGTTCCCATATCTCTTCCCTCTTGCGTCTCCCTCCCTCCCACCCTCCCTATCCCACCCCTCCAGGCGGTCACAAAGCACCGAGCTGATCTCCCTGTGCTATGCGGCTGCTTCCCACTAGCTATCTACCTTACGTTTGGTAGTGTATATATGTCCATTCCTCTCTCGCTTTGTCACAGCTTACCCTTCCCACTCCCCATATCCTCAAGTCCATTCTCTAGTAGGTCTGTGTTTTTATTCCTGTCTTACCCCTAGGTTCTTCATGACATTTTTTTTTCTTAAATTCCATATATATGTGTTAGCATACGGTATTTGTTTTTCTCTTTCTGACTTACTTCACTCTGTATGACAGACTCTAGGTCTATCCACCTCATTACAAATAGCTCAATTTAGTTTCTTTTTATGGTTGAGTAATATTCCATTGTATATATGTGCCACATCTTCTTTATCCATTCGTCCGATGATGGACACTTAGGTTGTTTCCATCTCCGGGCTATTGTAAATAGAGCTGCAATGAACATTTTGGTACATGACTCTTTTGGAATTATGGTTTTCTCAGGGTATATGCCCAGTAGTGGGATTGCTGGGTCATATGGTAGTTCTATTTATAGTTTTTTAAGTAACCTCCATACTGTTCTCCACAGTGGCTGTATCAATTTACATTCCCACCAACAGTGCAAGAGGGTTCCCTTTTCTCTACACCCTCTCCAGCATTTATTGTTTTTAGATTTTTTGATGATGGCCATTCTGACTGGTGTGAGATGATATCTCATTTTAGTTTTGATTTGCATTTCTCTAATGATTAGTGATGTTGAGCATTCTTTCATGTGTTTGTTGGCAGTCTGTATATCTTCTTTGGAGAAATGTCTATCCAGGTCTTCTGCCCATTTTTGGATTGGGTTGTTTGTTTTTTTGATATTGAGCTGCATGAGCTGCTTGTAAATTTTGGAAATTAATCCTTTGTCAGTTGCTTCATTTGCAAATATTTTCTCCCATTCTGAGGGTTGTCTTTTGATCTTGTTTATGGTTTCCTTTGCTGTGCAAAAGCTTTGAAGTTTCATTAGGTCCCATTTGTTTATTTTTGTTTTTATTTCCGTTTCTCTAGGAGGTGGGTCAAAAAGGATCTTGCTGTGATTTATGTCATAGAGTGTCCTGCCTGTGTTTTCCTCTAAGAGTTTGATAGTTTCTGGCCTTACATTTAGGTCTTTAATCCATTTTGAGCTTATTTTTGTGTATGGTGTTAGGGAGTGATCTAATCTCATACTTTTACATGTACCTGTCCAGGTTTCCCAGCAGCACTTATTGAAGAGGCTGTCCTTTCTCCACTCTACATTCCTGCCTCCTTTATCAAAGATAAGGTGACCATATGTGCATGGGTTTATCTCTGGGTTTTCTATCCTGTTCCATTGATCTATCTTTCTGTTTTTGTGCCAGTACCATACTGTCTTGATTACTGTAACTTTGTAGTATAGTCTGAAGTCAGGGAGCCTGGTTGCTCCAGCTCTGTTTTTCATTCTTAAGATTGCTCTGGCTATTCGGGGTCTTTTGTGTTTCCATACAAATTGTGCAATTTTTTGTTCTAGTTCTGTGAAAAATGCCAGTGGTTGTTTGATAGGGATTGCATTGAATCTATAGATTGCTTTGGGTAGAATGGTCATTTTCACAATGTTGATTCTTCCAATCAAAAAACATGCTGTATCTCTCCATCTATTTGTATCATCTTTAATTTCTGATCACTGAAGAAATCAAAGAGGAAATCAAAAAATACTGAGAAACAAATGACAATGGAGACACGATGACCCAAAATCTATGGAATGCAGCAAAAGCAGTTCTAAGAGTGAAGTTTATAGCAATACAGTCCTACCTTAAAAAACAGGAAACATCTCGAATAAACAACCTAACCTTGCACATAAAGCAATTAGAGAAAGAAGAACAAAAAACCCCCAAAGTTAGCAGAAGGAAAGAAATCATAAAAATCAGATCAGAAATAAATGAAAAATAAATGAAGGAAATGATAGCAAAGATCAGTAAAACTGAAAGCTGGTTCTTTGAGAAGATAAACAAAATTGATAAACCATTAGCCAGACTCATCAAGAAAAAAAGGGAGAAGACTCAAATCAGTAGAATTAGAAATGAAAAAGGAGAAATAACAACCAACACTGCAGAAATACAAAAGATCATGAGAGATTACTACAAGCAACTCTATGCCAATAAAATGGACAACCTGGAAGAAATGGACAAATTCTTACAAATGCACAACCTGCCAAGACTGAATCAGGAAGAAATAGAAAATATGAACAGACCAATCACATACACTGAAATTGAAAATGTGATTAAAAATCTTCCAACAAACAAAATCTCAGGACCAGATGGCTTCCCAGGCGAATTCTATCAAACATTTAGAGAAGAGCTAACACCTATCCTTCTCAAGCTCTTCCAAAATATAGCAGAGGGAGGAACACTCCCAAACTCATTCTACAAGGCCACCATCACCCTGATACCAAAACCAGACAAGGATGTCACAAAGAAAGAAAACTACAGGCCAATATCACTGATGAACATAGATGCAAAAATCCTGAACAAAATACAAGCAAACAGAATCCAACAGCCCATTAAAAGGATCATACACCATGATAAAGTGGGGTTTATTCCAGGAATGCAAGGATTCTTCAATATACACAAATCAATCAACGTGATACACCATATTAACACACTGAAGGAGAAAAACCATAGGATCATCTCAATAGATGCAGAGAAAGCTTTCGACAAAATTCAACACCCATTTTATGATAAAAAACCCTGCAGAAAGTAGGCATAGAGGGAACTTTCCTCAACATAATAAAGGCCATATATGACAAACCCACAGCCAACATTGTCCTCAGTGGTGAAAAACTGAAAGCATTTCCACTAAGATCAGGAACAAGACAAGGTTGCCCACTCTCACCACTCTTATTCAACATAGTTTTGGAAGTTTTAGCCACAGCAATCAGAGAAGAAAAGGAAATAAAAGGAATCCCAATCAGAAAGGAAGAAGTAAAGCTGTCACTGTTTGCAGATGACATGATACTATACATAGAGAATCCTAAAGGTGCTACCAGAAAACTACTAGAGCTACTCAATGAATTTGGTAAAGTAGCAGGATACAAAATTAATGCACAGAAGTCTCTGGCATTCCTATACACCAATGATGAAAAATCTGAAACTGAAATCAAGAAAACACTCCCATTTACCATTGCAACAAAAAGAATAAAATATCTAGGAATAAACCTCATTTGTGGTTTTGATTTGATTTTTTGACTAGTGATATTGAGCACCTTTTCATGTACCTGTTGGCCATTTGTATGTCTTCCTTGGAAAAATGTCTCTTCAGGTTCTTAGTCTTTTTTAATTGCATTCTTTTTTTTTTTCTTTTGCTATTGAATTATATGAGTTCCTTATATACTTTGGATTTTAACTCCATATCAGATATATGGTTTTCAAGTATTCTCTCCCATTCCATGTGTTACCATTTCATTTTGTTGATTATTTTTTTTTGCTGTGCAGAAGCTTTCTAGTTTGATGTAGCCCTTCTTGATTTTGCTTTCATAACTTGGGCATTTGGTGTTGTGTATAAAAATGTCATCATTGGGCTTCCCTTTTGGTGCAGTGGTTAAGAATCTGCCTACCAATGCAAGGGACATGGGTCTGAGCCCTGGTCTGGGAAGATCCCACATGCTGCCGAGAAACTAAGCCCGTGCGCCACAACTACTGAGCCTGTGCTCTAGAGCCCATGAGCCCCAACTACTAAAGCCCACATGCCACATCTACTGAAGCCTGTGTACCCTAGAGCCCATGCTCCACAACGAGAGAAGCCACCGCAATGAGAAGCCCGTGCACCACAATGAAGAGTAACCCCTGCTTTCCACAACTAGAGAAAGCCCACGCACAGCACCCAACGCAGCCATAAATCAATCAGTCAATCATTGTCAAGACTGATGTTAAGGAGCTTTTCCTCTCTGTTCTTTTAGGAGTTTTAAAGTTTCAGGTCTTACATTTAAGTCTTTATTCCATTTCGAGTTAATTTTTCTGAGTGCTGTAAGATAGAGGTCTGATTTCATTCTTTTGCAAGTTGTGGACATCCAGTTTTCTCAGCACCATTTGTTGAAGAGAATAGCATTTCCCCATTGTGTATTCTTGGCTGCCTCATCAAAAAGGGGTTGAACATATATGCATGGGCTTATTTCTGGGCTCCTTATTCTCTTCCATTTGTTTATGTGTCTGTTTTTATGCCAGTATCATACTGTCTTCATTATTATAGCTTTGTAGCTTAGTTTGAGATCAGGAAGTGTGATGCCTCCAGCTTTGTTCTTTTTTTTCATGGTGGCTTTGAATATTCAAAAACTTTGCAGTTCCTTATGAATTTCAGGATAGTTTTTTTCTATTTCTATGAAAAATGCCATTGAAATTTTGATAGAGATTGAATTGAATCTATAGATTGCTTTGGTAGCATGGCCATTTTAACAATATTAATCATTCAGATCCATGAACATGGGACATCTTTTCATTTATTTGTGTCTTCTTTAATTTCTTGCATCAAAGTCTTAGTCTTACAGTTTTCAGTGTACTGGTCTTTAATGTTCTTTGTTAAATTTATTTCAAAATATTTTATTGTTTTGATGCTGTTGTAAATGGAATTATTTTTTCTTTTCCAGGTAGTTTCTTGTCAGTGTATAGAAATGCAACTGATTTTTGTGTGTTGATTTTTCATTCTGCAACTTTACCAAATTTGTTTATTAGTTCTAACAGTTTATTGGCAGTCTTTAGTGTTTTCTATGTATACACTATGTATATAGTGTTTTGTAACAGTTTATTGGTGGTCTTAATATTTTCTGTCTTATACATGGAAAACACTAAAGAGCACCAATAAACTGATTTTTATCCTCCTTTCAATTAATGTGGTATATCACATTTGTTAATTTGCATATGTTGAACTATTTTTACATTCCATTTTTACATTCCTAATTTGTTGTCTGCAAGCAGAGATAATTTTACTTCTTCCTTTCCTATTTGGATGCCTTTTATATCTTTTTCTTGCCTAATTACTCTTGCTAGGACCTCCAGTAATACATTGAATAGAAGTGGTTGGGGTAGACACCCTTGTTTTACTCCTGATCTTAGAGAATCAGTCTGTTCTTGCTCTTGGAGGATCAATCTGATCATCCATTGAACATGATACTAGTTGTGGTGTGTCATATATTGTCTTTATTCTGTTGGTATGCATTTCTTCTATACCTAATTTGCTGAGTTTTTATCATGAAAGAAGGCTGAATTTTGTCAAGTACTTTTTCTTCATCTATTGAGACATTTGTGTGATTTTTATCCTCCTTTCTATGAATGTGGTGTATCACATTTGTGGATTTGCATATGCTGAACTATTTTTACATTCCAGGCATAAATCCCACTTGGTCATGATATATGATCTTTTTAATGTGCTGTTGAATTCAGTTTGCTAGTATCAAGAATTTTTACATCTATATTCATCATGGATGTTTGCCTGTAATTTTCTTTTCTTAAGCTGTTTTTATCTGGCTTTGTTATCAGGGTGATGCTGGCCTGGAGAAATAAGTTTGGGAGCATTCCCTTTTCCTTCCTTCTGAAAGAGTTTGAGAAGGATTGGTGTTAATTCTTTAAATATTTGGTAGAACTTACCAATGAAGCCATATTGTCCTGGGTTTTTCTTGGTTGGGACATTTTTGACTACTGATTCAATCTCCTTACTCATTAATGGTCTGTTCAGATTTTATATTTCCTCATGATTCAATTATTAGTAAAATTTATCCATTTTTTTTTAGGTTATATAATTTGTTGGCATATAATTTCTTATAGTAGTCTGTTATGATCCTTTGTATTTTTGTGGTATCAGTTATAATGTCTCCTCTTTAATTTATAATTTTATTTATTTGAATCTTTTTCTTGGTTAGTCTAGCTAAAAGTTTGTCAATTTTGTTTATCTTTTCAAAAAACAACTCTTAGTTTTATTGATTCTTCTTTTCTGGTCTCTGTTTCATTTATTTCTGCTCTAATCTTTATTTCTTTTCTTCTGCTAACTTTGTACTTAGTTTGCTCTTTCTTTAGCTCTTCAAGGTGTAAAGTTAGGTTGTTTATATGAGAAATTCCTCTTTATTATGCATTTTGGAGCTAAACTGTCCATAAGTTTTCAGAAGGTGCTCAAGGGTGGAGTGGTTAGTTCTGGGGAGTGCCTTAATAAAATTGAGAGTAGGCTTACCCTTACAGATACTGTTCCCCATCTTTTAGGATGGAAAATCATGGTTTTTCTCATGATAACTACTGTTTTATTAAAAGCGAAGATTCTAGAGAATATTGGAGTGTAAGTTCAAATATTGCTATTGGCATCCCTTTAATATTCATTTTAAATTGTGGAAGCAGAATATAGATTATTGAGCAACTGCTCAATATTTAACACACGTTATCTCGTTTAAACCTTAAAAACATCTTTGTGATGTGGACATTAAATACTTCATTTCTTAAAGTTAAATAAAAGTCTCAGGGAGGAAAAATAATTTGTTTGAGAGGATGGATACAAAGGAGGTCTTGAATTCAAACTCATTCTGTTCACGCCTCAAACCTGTTTACTTTCCACTACACTCATTTGAGGTAAAATAAAATGAGGATAATACTTAGCCCAGAAATATCCCAATGCCAATGTTCTACTCCAGAGGAAATCCAAACTAATATATAAATGTCATGTATTCTGACAAATTGAAAATAATGTGTATGCTCCTGACACCAAATGTTCTTTGGAAATTCAGCTTCAACTTGGTGATTTTTCTCGTGTTCCTCTTACCTGGGTCATGGACTAGTCTGGCCTTACGTTGAGGCTGAAGCTTTTGTTCCCTGAATTCTCATGTTTTCATGTTCTCAAATGACTATGTGCCTTTTTTATATTGGTTAATATTGTAATAATCAATTGTCTTTTTATCTTACTCTTTTTTTTTTTTTTTTTTTTTTTTTTACTTAGCTTGTTATTGCTCTAGATGATTAAGAGGAGGATACATTAGATGAATTAGGAGATGCTGAATGTCCATGATACTGTTAGTTGTCACATCTTTTAAAATCCTGTTTGGAGCCACTGGAACAAGGTTCACTGGAATGAACAAGGTTCTCTGAAGCCTTGACTTTCAACAGCTGTCCACTTTATGCCAGGAGAATATAAAAACAAATTGAGGGCTTCTTGTTCTCAGAGTATTGCTGTGGTGCTAATCAGATGCTAACCTTTAAACTCAGTTATCAGATGACTTATAAGTTAAAGTGTACAAGTCTTATCAGAAGCACTAACAATGACCAAAACATCACTTATGCAAATAAAAGTTACGTAGCTTCTGGGCTGGTGATCAGCTGTAGTTTTCAAGGTCAAGGAATTGGCTTACTTCGGTAAGGACTGGTTGTTCTGCAGTCCCTTACTTTACTTCCATAGCTACTTCCAGGTTGCACTGCAGAAGAATTTCATTTATTAGGATGGATACTCACAAGTATTAAGGAAATGTGAAATCAGATCGTCAAAGAATTGACTAAATTAAGTGTTAGGACAAGTCCCCAGAGTTAAAGACTTAAATCCTTAGGAAATAAAGAATCTTAGTTTCTTCAACCCTGAGACCACTTCTGGATTTTAGTCTATTTTTGTCTAATGCTATACACCCCTGCATCACCAGTACTAGCTTGACTGTGTAGTAACCACATATCTAATTTCAACTAAAGCCAAGATTCTTAGCTTGCAGCCTGGTTTCCTGTTATTGTTTAGCACTGTCTCTCCTCCTGAGGGAGAGCAAAGTTGTATACGGACCAATTTGAATAGAACTCACTAACGTAATTGTTATCATTTTTCTTTACTTTTGTGCTGCACACCCAAGGGCTTGGTAAATTAACAATATGAGGTTTAGTGGTGGATTTTCTTGCCAGAGGTGTTTGCCATGCAACTATCAATACATACAAGTACTGAACTCTTTTTCTTACTAAAATTTTCTTTTTTCATTGAGAAATAGATAAGCTGCAACTATTAAGTGTATTATAGAACAGACAATTACTGAGAAGCAATTTGATTTTTAAAATTAAGCTATAGGGTGAGGGTGGGGCTTTGATTAGACCTCATGAAGTAATAAATCAGCTACAATATTCAGATGGAATGTGGGTGATTTTTGTTTTTCTTTGGCCGCCAGCCTTTGGTACTGGATATAAGATATTATACCCACAGAAGATTAGTGAATGGCAGTTTTAAAATTATAGTAGTTCTTTGCTGCATGAACAGCATTTTAAAAAATGTTTTTTGTTCAAAGAGCATTGCTTCCTGAAAATGACAAAAACGAAAAAGTAGCTATCCCTTAATTTCAAGCAGTGTTATCTCAAGCAACAATAGTTCAATGATTTTGTTCTTCTTTCTAATGACCTAAGCCCAGAGTAAATGATTGATAATGTTTGTTTCACAGTTACACCAGTAAAATCTTATCGTGAAATGATCTCTTCATTTTTCATGATAGATTACTTTGAATAAAATCATATTTAGGGAATATCCAATATTTACCAGCATTTTCCAGATATATCTAAATTACAACAAACAGGAGGCACCTCTAGCTGCAAATTGGTATATTTCCATGATAGAAATTTGTTTTCCTTCTTTTTCATAGCCCTTACTCAAATTAGTAAGGGTAAATAACTCTAGAATAGTGATGTCATCATAAAATTATGTGGATTAATTTTGCATAAGCCCAACCAATCTTTAGAAAGCAGATATGAAATAGACTTTTGCTGTAGGAATTCATAATAACTTTATTAATTTAGCCAAATGTATGCATTTATATGTGCATATTTATTATATATAAGTGTATATAGTTGAAAGTGATTTTGAAACGCTATTTATCTTATAGGCCTAGAGTATTGTAGTTTCTCTAAGTATATAAATTTTAAATATAAATTTATGAGTTAAAATAAAATTTTATTTGGAGGCTTTCTTTTTGAAATCTGGAATTCATTTACTGTATAGTTTGGAAAATTTGAACTGTAATATAAATTAATACCAACTTAATTTTAAATAAGTTTTGTGTTCTGTTAGTTGTAAGTCACTTTCAAAGATTTACAATGTGTAAAATAAGATTTTTGGAGATTGAGCTTCCGTGAAATTTCCTTAAAGTGATTTTTGAGAAACTTTGTTAATAAGTTGCAGTTTACTTATTATAAAACAAGGCATTAGCTGTTTTCAGGAATTTTTTTTGGTATTCATATTCTATAAATAAGTTTTATGGAAACAGGACTTTGTTTTGTTTTGGAAAACACGTCACTTGGGCACCTTCCAAAAGCTAACAGCATTGACTCGAGTGCTTTGTATAATACATTTAGCTACAGATCTGATTTATATCAGATACAGATTTATAATTACATAGAACATCACTTTGAAATACTTTGAGTGGAATATAAAATTCTTCTCTGTAAAAAAAAAATGGTAGAAAACTATAGAGAGGACAATAAACAAGAACTGAGAGGACATTAAAAACAATTGAGGTCATGAGGTCAGACTCCTCAGTCAATCCTGGTTCCAGTCCAGACTGATGTGTGACAAAAGCGCATTATTATTACTCTGTAATGATACTTTGCACCTGAGAACCTCTAAACCCCTCAAAACTGCGAGCTGTTTTGCATGATGTACATGCCAGCCAATGATATGAGGGTGGGGAGGGAGGGATTGTCAACACATAAGTGTCAGAGCACTTATTCTGACATACGTATGCTTATTTTTCCTTTCTTTAAGCTTATTTCTTTTTAGAGAGGTGTCACCAAGTATGGAATGAGAAGAAGGGGAAGCAAAAAAACAAAAAAGTAGGCAGAGCAAATATACATAAGCAAATTGAATTAAATAGCAGAAAACCAAACTTTATTCCTTGCTTTAGGATTTAATATGACTTTGAGAGTACATAATCTCTGTGAGAACAATTTGGAAAATAAAAGAATGGTATTCTAGTTTGAATGTATAAAAAAGATTAAGTGTTCTGAATATAATAAAAAACTCAGAAAAATAATGAAATTCACTCTGATGTTAATATGCAAGCACCGGGGGGCTCTAGGAAAAATATAACAATAAAATCAAGTTTCACATTAATTTTGCCATTAGACAGATTGAACATTGAGTTGCTTATGTCCAACAGCCCTTATATAGGCGAGATCACAGACATAGTCTGAGATGTTAAAATGCTGGAAATCCGTCTTCCCAGGAGGATTTTTGCCAATTAGTTTGAGACTAAAGAATCCTACCAGGCTTGAGGCTGCCCTGCAAGGTAGAGGATCAGAAACAGGAAAAAAAGAAATATTTTATAAGAGAGAGCTGAAAAATCAGCGACTCAGCTGGCAGCACAAAACTATGCTTGAAAGCAACTTTAGGATTTGGAGGCTTTCATAGTGAATTGCATTATAATTTTAGAGGTCTGTTTGGGGAGATTTGTTATATTCTGGCATTAGAAAATTGTGTAAAGATTGTATGATGTGCTTACTCATTATGGTAGCCTGCAATTAGGGAAGAATCTTATCAGCTGCTATGCATTTATTACAGAGCAATTGATGGGACCATGATGGACCAATTTCACAATTTTAAAATCTAGAAAATATTCCTGGGTATTTAGACATCTGTCATAATTGATTAGATGAATCTTTGTTTTCTAAGTCTTTATTGGAGATGAAGCATCAAGATAGGTGGGGTAAAAACCTCTATCCAGTAAGAACAAAACCCAAAATATAACCTTCAAATAATTGAGCAGCTCTAACATATGGACAAGGGTGAGTTATTTATAGGCCTGAGTTAGCTACACAACTTCTAAAGAAAAAAAAGGAAATACATTTTCTGTCCTTTCATCCTCTTATTTCTAAACTCTTTAGACATAATTTTTTACCAAGATATCAGAAGCCCATGCTTGTTGGGTAGAGATGACAGTCTAGCTACTCTTTGAAAACCTGCAAGAATTTGCTTACCTTCATTGGACCTTTTGTCAATTTCCAATTTGTCTATCATATAATTAAAATTATTAATGGCAGGAGTAGTAACTGAATGACAAAGCTAGGAGAATTTAGGAATCATGAATTCACTCTGCAATCATAAGTGAACTGAAATTTCACTGATGCTTTTCACTATTTTCTTACTAAAACTCTTTACTCCCTTGGCCTAGCGGTAAAAAGCAGATAAGATCTTCAGTGTATTCCCAATACATCCAGGATACTGCTGAAGATCCTGTAAATATGCGAATAACACCTATTGGGTGATTAACAAACTGTAGAGAGGTGGCCGGTAACTAGGACTAGAGCAACACTGATCAAGCAAGAAACCACTTTTAGAAAGAATTTTTTCCTGGTACAGAGATCAACTTTATGAAACAAAGGTTCAGAACATTTAACTGTTTGGGTATGTATCAGTCAGAGTCCAAGCAGAGAAACAGAATCAATAGGAGATACATATTAACAACTTATTTAAATGATTTGCCTTACAGAATTGTGAGTGCTGACTAGTCAAGTCCAAAATCCATAGGGCAGGTTGTCAGGAAGGGCAAGCTGGAACACTCAGGCATGGGCTGAAGCTACTGTGCACCGGTAGAATTCCTACTTCTTCGGGGAAGCCTCAGCTCTGCTTTTAATGTATTTCAACTTACTGAATCAAGCCCACGCAAATTATCTGGGATAATCTCCGTTACTTAAAGTCAACTAGTTATAGAATTGAATCACATCTGTTAAAATATGTTCAAAACAGCACCTAGATCAGTGTTTGGTTGAATAACTGAGGACTGCAACCTGGCCACACTGACACATGAAATGGACATACAGGTAATTCTCAAGAGGACTTTCTGGCATAGAAAAAGCGGAAACCTTTGGATTTAGTAAGATTTGGGCATTAACTCAGACTTTACGTGTTTTACCTGTGGGATCCTGAGTACATTACAAAACTTTTCTGTGCTTCTTTATTTCTAAAATTTGACGTGTTCTTGTTAATGAATTTTATCATTACCAAAATGGAGATAGTATTAGTTTAACACTTCCTGGCATATAGTCACTGCTCTTGGGTGTTCGTTCCTCCTACCCCTAGAAATCACATCTTATGGTGAGTACAGTATTGTTTCCAAATAACAGTGTTTTGTACAATTTTATACAAGCAAGAAAAGAAAACAGTAGCAAAAGCAATTACACAAAGGTGGTAAAATATATCACAGTTACTACAAAGGTACATTCTCAAGGCTGTCAGAGTGAGACCTAAAATTGCTGTCTTAGTGAACGGTTTTGACACCTTGGAACATCAATTATTTTGAACTTGGCTTACTCACCTATAAAATGGGGAAATAAATACTTTCTCTCCTTACTTTGTTGAGTAGTTACGAAGAACAAATAAAAATGCGTATGGATGGACTTTGTAAACTACAAAAATAATTACTATATTGGTCACTGATTCTTATCCTTCCTCTTTTTTTTTTTAATCCTTCCTCTTTTGAGTAGATATAAGGAAACATTTTCACTCTTTTTTAAAAGATTTGGAAGATCATAGGGTTTTTTTTTTAAAACCAATAAAGTGAGGAAGAAAAAAACCCCAAAACTTCTCAGCTATTATAAAAACTAATTTCTTAAGGCTGAGAGAGAAAATAAGAAGTAACTAAGATATTATGGTGTTTTACTAGGCTTTACAAAAATTATTTTAAAACAATTTATCTTAGCAAATGGTGGAGCTAAGTAAATTTAAAATTCTGTCATCAGGCTTCCCTGATGGCGCAGTGGTTAAGAATCACCCTGCCAATGCAGGGCACACGGGTTCGAGCCCTGGTCCGGGAAGATCCCACAAGCCACAGTGCAACTAAGCCCGTGTGCCACAACTACTGAAGCCGGCGCACCTAGAGCCCGTGCTCCACTGCAGGAGAAGCCACCGCAATGAGAAGCCCACACACCTCAACAAAGAGTAGCCCCCACTCGCTGCAACTAGAGAAAGCCTGCACGCAGCAAGGAAGACCCAATGCAGCCAAAAATAAATTAATTTAAAAAAAATTCTATTATGACACAGAACTCAGTCTGAACAGGTTATGAAAATTTGAAGTTACCAGCAATTTGCTTCTGTTAGTATAATTAAAGAGTAATTTCCCTGTGCTTTCTAAACAGGAAATTTTTATAAATATGAAGTTTGTGCATGTATATATTCCAGTTATCTATTGCTTGGTAACAAACTATCTTGGTAGTGGTGTCAGAAAAAACAAATTTTTTTATGCTCATGGATTCTGTGGAACAGGAATCCAGGCAAGTCGTAGTAATGATATCATGTCTCTTTTCCATAATATTTGGAGCCTCAGCTGGGAAGAATAGAATGGGGGTGACTTGAGCAACTAGGAGCTGCAAACACATGGAGGCTTGGCACACGCCTGAGATATTTCAAAGACTGGGCTCAACTTGGACTATAATACACTACCTCTCCATGTGGCTTTGGCTTCCTTACAGTATGATGGCCACAAAGTAGTTGAGTTTCTTATATAATGGCTTGGAGTTTCAATTAGTGATCAAAGCAGAAGCTGCTGCACTTTTTATGACCTGTTCTCAGAAGTCATGAATAAACCTTTCAGCAACATCTATGGGTCAAGCAGTCACAAGCCTACCCAGGTTGAAGGAGAAGGGACTTAGAACACAAATCTTAATGAGTCTAAGATTCAGTTTTCATTTTTAAATTTATGATATAAATTTGATGATGTATTATCATCAAATAAATTTGATGATATATTCCAAATCAACTTTTGCATATGGGCTAAGATAATGTTTGAGGTTCATTTTTCTTTTTTTGGGGGGCATCCAATTTTTTCAACTCCATTTGTTGAGTAGATTATCATTTTTCACAGTTAAATATATATGTATAATATTTATATAAGAATACATACTGAGTATATATTATATATACATATAGTTTTCTCCATGAATTGGATAAGTAGAAAAGAAAAATTGGGAATATAAGGTTGTTGCTACCTCATACTGTGTATCAGAAGAGATAAGGGAATATGATGTACAATCAGAATGTGATGTATTCTCTCTTAGAATAGGGCCTGCTCCAAACCCGTGAAAAGTGAATTTGTTTTTGGGGATTGTTTCAAGGTTTCTTTTCATTCTTGAAATGAATCAGGAATGGGAAAATTGTTTCAGCAGTATATTTAATAGAAGATTGAGGGGAAGAAGATAAGTGTCGGAACATCTCTATCAAATTTACTGGAAGTAGTGATGAGTTCATGGTCAGAGACATGGAATATTTGGATAACAAATAATTTTCCCAACTCCCTGGAACTATTCACAATAGTTTGGAGGATTGGAAGTAGCTCAATGGGCTTTATTAATTAATTAGAATATAGTTTACTTAAGGAGATAGACTATATAGTGTTATTTATGCTGTGATTTCCTGCATAAGCACTTATTTCTATTTTGATTCATTTAAATATCAATATTGTTTTCATGCTGGAAAGTCACGAGAAAGCACAGCTGTTATATTCACAAGATTTTCATCTTAGGAATTGGGGGTTATTCTAAAGTAAATTATTTTATTTATTATTTTCTTCAAGTGATCTTGGTAAACTAAGAATCTTTCAAATATTAATCCTAGTTTATTTTTTAAAGACCCATTTATTAGACATATAAATATCAAAAGTGGTATGGTTTCTGATTTGTTCTCAGTTTATTTGTCATTAATTTTTTTTTTTAATGTGTAAGGTATACACAACTATAACTGTTAAAAAAAAAAAGTAGTTGGGGTATCAATAGTTAGAAGAGGCAGGTCTTAAAGATCACTCTATGTAGCATTAAGTAAATCTGAGGTGCCATATGAAAACTTGTTTATTTGACCAAGTTTAATATTAATTAAATAAAATGGAAAGTTTTAGTTCTTTTACAGTTTTTTTTTTAACTGTAAACACCATTTGTGCCTTATTAATCAGAATTTTTCAGATCTAAAACATTACTTGTTACATGCTCCTTGTCATTTATCTGCAACCGGGGAGCACTTATATTCAGCTGCACCTGTGAGGTTGTCTAGCACATAGTGGATGTGTGTTTTCATTGATGAACACACGCAATTCATGACTAGTTCCCTTTGTTGCCATTAGTTGGTAGGCAAATAACACCTTGGAGCAAAGTAATGACAGTTGATGTGACAGAAAGCACTTTGGATGACAGGAAGAAATTTAGAGGTATTTACCTATGGTGGATTGAAGATCAGTGAATTGGACTACTTAATTTCTCAAAGAATTATACATTGTACATCTATATATCTCCTACCTAGATTCTACAAATAACATAAAAAACTACACTAGATCAAGGGTTTTCTTTGTTTAGGAGAAATTTAAAGGTGTTTTAAGTAATGTGATTCATCTATTTGCTCTATTTGGGTTATTATTTTTAATAGATTCACAGACACATTTGGATCAGAGATTTGACTGAATTACCCTAACCATATATTGATATTGCTCTAATATAGCTACTTAAAATGTGAATTTTAGAAAATTCTATGTCAAGGAGAATCTTTCAATTTTTAACCACTCAGTTAATTAACCAGTGAATTGGCTAGACCCTTACCAATGCAGGATCAATCATTCTGGAGTAAGAATCTTACTCATTATAATGTACAAATGCTTACACATGTCACCAAGCAAGTAAAAAAAAAAGTTATTTGTAGAATCTAGGTAGGAGATATATAGATGTACAATGTATAATTCTTTCAATTTCTCTGAACATTCAAAAATTTTCATAAAATATTAAAATAATTGGGTCTCATTTCTTATAAATTCCATAAATATCACACAATAGATAAACTCTTCACAAAACTCCACTATTCTGTATTCTAATACCTATGGAAGTCTTGTATAAAAAATATAGCTATTTAATTCTTATGTCTAGTTTCTGTCATTCTGTCCAATGAGTATATGTTACCAAAAATAATTCTATTACCAGTTCCAAAATGGAATATCCTTTCATACACTAAACCAACACAAATATGTAATTGTTGAATGGTTTTGGAAGAGGCATATACTTTATGTTACCAATTATGGGTAATTTTCAAACAGGGTGTATTTCTCATAAATTAGTGACATAAGATGGGTCTCCCCATCCCATTTCATTGCATGTTGGATGACTTTTCATTTGAGTCCTATATTTACGTTCCTTTTTTATTTTAATTATTTTTACCATATAATATTTTAAGTTTAATCAAAAGTCAACTTAGAAAGGCCATTCTGCCTGAGGGATATTTTTCCATTAAGTATTATGACACATTGGTGGCCTTGAGGGATTATTGGTTTTTGAAGAAATATTAACAGCTGGAAATTTGCATTTTAATACAGTTCTCCTCAGCTACTCAAGCAATTTTATTTTTAAGACATGTGACAGATTTCAAAGCTTTAGTTCTAAAGCTTTAGCTGTAGTCAAGTAGAGCTAGCATAATTTTATTACAAATAACTAAGTTTCTAATAGCTTTTTTTTTTCACCTAAAAATTTTGGTTTGAGATGTCAGGGAAATCAACACCCAAATTTTATATCTTCACTAAAACAAAACTTGATAATTGAAACAAGTGAGGAGGAATTCTTTTTAAGCCTCTACTTTCAAAAATTGAGGAATAAGAAAATAGAACATCTAATTAGGTTTTTCTGATTACTAGTTAAAAATGAATGTGACACAAAGCAACCCTTCACAACAATTGTTTCAGTCTAACTAGGTGGTGTCTGCAGGGGAAATGATTCCTAGGATAGCAGAAGACGCTGTGAAATGGGAACAGAATCCATCCCCCTTGATCTTGGTATTAAATATGTACACCGAATTGCTATTGAAATTAATTGAGGATTTTGAGTCAGGATCAAGTGACTTATCATCACGTAAAATGGTGGCAGTGAATAGAATTGAATGGTAGTCTTAACAATTACAAATGAATTTTTCTTCTAAAAATGAATAAGTGACTAAATACCTTAGGATGGTGTGAGAGGAACACTGATTCCTCTTTTCACTTTCAATATGAAATGAAAATTTGATTTGTTAGTCAAATCTAGACATCTGAAATGACAGGACCACGGCAATGGACAATTGCTCATTTGCTAATGACTAAATCAAATCACCAAGGTTTTGTGTCTTCAACACATTGTAGTGTACAATGCCATTCTGGAAGAATGAAAGACTGGAGAAGGGAAAGTAGCAAAAGGGTACCTGCATTTCTAGCAAATGGATGTGTGCAGTTCTTACAATATTTAGTGTTATCACTATTATAAATGTTTTTCAGAGAAGTCTTACTCTGCATGTGTTGTCACCTAATAAATCACTATGTTTGCATCCAGCAACCTTTTTTAAGTTCACCCGTATTTAGTCATTTTCTTTAATATTTAACACTTTGTCAAGACAGGAAAAAAGTATGTAAACATGAGGTAGCCCTGGTAAACAAAGAGATTTTCTTCTGTGGGTAATCTTGGTTTCTCTTAGCTTTTGTGTATATTAATTTGCATTTCTAATAAAACTCTAAGTCACATGGATAGTTATACTTCCCAGGCATGTTTTGAGTGGTGCCTATAGTATTTTTGCTAGGTGCTATTAAAAAACAATATAACAAAGAGCTAGATCCCTATTAAAAAACACAAGGTAGTTGAAATAGATCCCTTTTTCCTGGATATAGAGAAATAATTTCTTTTCCAACTTGATTCAAGTCAGAGCAAGTTTTTTTTTTTTTTTTTCAGAACAAGTTTTTAGGTCTAAATTAAGTGAGTGTCTGGCTCTATCACCTACATTCTGCTGCTAGAGGATCTGACTAGTGATGTCTATTGATGATAGAATTTTCATGAACAATGTCAAATATAAAAATAAAAACAAATCTATGACAAAAAATTTTATTTGCTTATGGGATATTTACTTACAATACTTTTAGAACACCGCACAATCGATGGTATTATGTGTTGTACTATGACTTTGAATACCTTAACAGAATTTTGGTGTATTTGAAAAGGCTTGTGCCTTGAAATTATATATAAATAGGTTTATATTCTCTTTAGATCCTTGTAACACAGTGATATGGTTAAGTAATTAACGAGTCTCAGTTTACTCATCTCTAAAATGGTGATTACTCAGGCTTCCACTCAAGGGAAGAGAATAAACTGAAGAAGATAAAGACAACATAGCACTTTGTAATTTGGCATGGAAAATATGCTCAGTAAATACTGATTACTCATCTCCCTTTGCTTCCAGGAAATATATCTTTATTTTTTTCACAGTTCCTCAAGGAACTGTGAAAGGACAAAGGACATTTGCACAGTACTGATTTACTTGTAACAATGCTTGGGGAGGGCTTCCCTGGTGGCGCAGTGGTTGAGAGTCCGCCTGCCGATGCAAGGGACACGGGTTCGTGCCCTGGACCGGGAAGATCCCACATGCCGCGGAGCGGCTGGGCCCGTGAGCCATGGCCGCTGAGCCTGCGCGTCCGGAGCCTGTGCTCCGCAACGGGAGAGGCCACAACAGTGAGAGGCCCGCATACTGCAAAAAGAAAAAAAAAAAAAAAATGCTTGGGCAAAAGTTCTGAGTCTTTGACTATTAGGAGACAAGCATTCTTTGTTTTAAGGAAATTGCAGGGATAAGAAAAAAAAAAAAAAACTCTAAAAGTTCTTTCCAACTTAAGCTCCTGCAACTGTCCTGGCTGCCTTCTGCCCCAAGTCAAAATCATACCAGCACAAAATCCTCCCATCAACCCATGGATTTCTCATACATTTTCTTTCTCTGGTATTTCTTCTCTTTTGTTTCTCTGTGGTTGATCTTGGGGGAAAGGGAACCATAATTCTAGATAGTGCTGGTTCAACATTTGGTTGAAAAAAAAAATGTGATTCTGATGAGGAAAAAATGTATTATTTGAGAGGGAAAATGGTGTTTATGAGAATCGAGAGACAAATAAGAGCTAGCCAGGTATAATGGGTTTTGTGGTTGCTTGAGCAGGTGGTATGGCAGAATATTCCAGGCGGAGGGCAAAAGCATGTGTGAAGACTTAGTGGTAGGAAAGACCTTGGTTTATTTAAAGATCAGAATGAGAACCACTATAGGTAATGCATAAAACACATGTATAGCCCATGAGAACACAGATTCCCCTGTCTTTTTCACTATTGAATCCAGTGCCTAGAATAACACCTGATACATACATGGCCTCCAGAATTATTTGTTGAATAAATGAATTCCTATTTAGTGGCCTTCTAACAGGTGACAGAGTATTTAGCAAGCTCTTGTTTCGGGTTTTACAATTTGATTCCAGCCTGTAAATCCATGAAGTACTTAAAGATATCTTTACGGTATTTTAACAGATATCTTGGTTGGTATTCGTTCTTCTTTAGATGCATGAGTATGGGGGCATGTATAATTCTTTTGACAATTTGGGAAATTGTATCCCTTAGTATTAATGTTAGGACAAGCGCATTGTCCATGTGTATGTGTCTAGAAGTTCCAATATAAAGTATTTTAAAGAGTCACAAAAAGCGTTTAAAAAAATATGTCAAGTAAAATGTTGGATAAGTAGTAAGACAGAAAGACAACTTTCATCCACAGAGCGGTAATGAGAAGCACACTAGGTTGGGAGTCAGGCAGAGCGGAGGCTGGTCTCTGCTTTGCTAGTAGTAGCTGTGTAGGCCTAGGCAAATTAGTTAACCCTTTGTGTGGTCCAGCTTCCTAATCTCTGAAATAAGTCTAAACATAATAAGAATTCAATTAAAGAGTGAATGAATTCCATCTGAGATATGTCAAAAATGGTAAGGAAGGAAGGTAAGGAAGGCCAGAAGAATCCCAGATAGATGTGACAAAGTCCTTCCCCAAGAGTCATAGTCAGGCAGATGCTTAGGAATTGACTACATAGTCTTATTTTCATCCAGGAGGAACCTATGTGGTTTCCATGTGCATATTAAACTAGACATAAGAGTAATAAATGTTGCTACATGTACATATAACAGTAGAGATAGAAGAGAAAAAATGTCTACAAGCAAACATAAGGCCTCAGAAAATAAAGCCCAGGGGTACATGAAGTAGTAAGGAAAAATGACCCACATATTTGTATAGGCGCTAAAGCCAGTTCTGTTTAACATAACAAAATAGATGTATATTATGAAAACTTTAGTCATTCAATAACCATTCAACCTAAAAATATAAACTTCCTGCCTTCCAGGAGTTCTCAGTGCAGTGGGAGAAAGAAATGTTTTAAGAAAATTTTTTTAGAAAGGTGAGAGATTTTCATGTTCACACGAATGAGGAAAAAGTGCTTTATCTTGCTTAGAGAGGTCAGGCAAGGCTTCTGGGGCAGGTGACATTTGTGCAAGATTGAATGGGTCCTGATCTGAAAAACTACTGACAAATCCTCTGTGATACACCTGATAAACTCCTTCACATTTGTGATTTGTTTATCCAGCTAAACCACTTAAGTATGGCCTAAAATCTCTGTCTTCATATATCCCTTTGACGCCTTTTAATCTCTGTTTGCAAAACATGCTTGGGATCTTTGGACTAAAACTCACTTTTTAAGAGCAAAATACGCCATCATAAACTTATTCATTTGCGTCTCTTATGTTCTTCTTACTTGCCTTTTAATGACCTCGACCAACTTATTTTATTATTGAGAAAAATGATGTTGCCGTCAATGTGAGGATCAAAGGGAAAATGCTATCATATTTTTTTTTTGTTTTCTCTCGAAATTTTTAGGTTAAAAATAAAATGAAATAAAGTTGGCATCAAAGTACTAGCCCTTTTGCAAATTGATTTAAAAGTATTAGACCTGCTTGAAGAAGAAGTGTCATTTTAAGTGTTAAACCGTTTCTATACAATGAGCTAATAGAATTTGCCACAGCGAGATGCAACACTAATTCATCATTTATTTAACAGCAGTATGTGAGTTAGCAGATTAATGGAAATAAATGGAGGAGAACTTGAGACATGGGACAACACTTATGGGGAAAATAAAACAAAGAAAAACCTCTGTAGTTCATAATATAGCCCTTAAATTGTACCTTGTGAGCCAAGGACTCAGAGGCGTTAATCAGACAGTTTCACACTGGTTCTAGGTACCACTTAGTAACGGTAACGCCTGTTAAATGTTCATTTTATATATCACTATAGGATCAATGTGCATTTGCAGTTTGAATTTATATGTAAATGATTTTTCCATGTATAAAATATTGTCACACATTTTACTTTTACAACAATCTTGTAGATTAAGATTTTGACTCACTCTCTAGGTGAGGACGCTGACTTTTAGAAAGAGTCAAGTAGTTCTGTGTCACACAGTGCTGTAGGTAAGTGTAATACATACATATATGCGGGGAATGGTTGCCATTGCTCTAGTGATGAATGTAGACAATGTCCATGTTCTTGTGGAGCTTATATTTGAGTGTGCTCCTATGGTGGAGGGAGAAAAAAGCACAAATGAATAAACGGTAATTTCATATAGTGATAAATGCTATAAGAGGGAGGGGGGTATATGCTTAAATAAGTGGTTAGGGAGGTTCCCTCCGAGGAAGTGATGTTTGAACTGGGAAGGGTCAGCCAACATCTGGGTGGTAATGTTCCAGGTGAAAATCTGTATGAGGAGATACTGCAGCATTACTTTTGTACCAAGTAGATCATGACGTAGTGAAAACGCTCTGTTTGAGGTCTCCATAGCATATAACTGCTTTTGAATGTTTGGTGTGGGCACTGCCTTTTAAAACTATGTTTAATCAGTTACTTCCTATATACATGCTCTTTAGTGTTTCAGAATGTCCTTGCAACTCTGATGATAATTCTAAGGGTACGTTTAGGTCCAGTCTGAGCTTTCTTTCTTTAGAAAAATTCTTATATTCTCTGGCAGTTATAATACACCATGAATATTAAATTAAAATCAATTGCACACTTATCCTACTCTAGGGGTAAAAAGCATAAGCTAACTTAGAATTAACTTCCACTTTAAAAAAATAACTTCATTTCAAAAGCTTAGCGTACTATCTGAGAAAGTTTGATATCCTCACGTCTCTTCATTAGAAGTCTTACGCAGATAGTTTGGGTAGAAGTAGGGAAGAGGAACAGTATTAAAATGTACATCAAGCAGACATGAGGTCAACTCAGCTTTTTTTCCTGGATACTTTAGTACCTTCAGAGTGCCTAATAGGTAGGAATCAGATCTTCTCCAAACATGTGGATTCTCTCACTCCTGATTAAGCAACCATGTGCTAAACTAGGAAGAATCTTAATACCCTCCTAGTTAATAGGTGCCTGCTACAAAGAGGGTGCACTTAAGAAGTTCCAGAAGAGGCATGTATTTGAGCAAGTAAGATCCCAGAGCTCTGTCTAATGCTGAGGCCCAGGAGTTTGGGCTGACCATAGATAGGTCAAGTCAGCCCTCAGATTTGAGCACAGAGAAATGCATTTTAGGTTATTTGTGGTTGTGATAAAGTGTTACTTACAATGGTATATCCATGATTGTGTGGAAGGTTGGGGGAAAAGGAGAGCTATAATCCATGTCTTAGAGAAGGGCCAACTGAAAAGTGACCAAGGAAGATGGGGCAGAGAGAATTCACAACACAAAGTGGTTGGCTATTTGATTTTGTAGGTCAGAATGGATATTCAAGGTAGAGATACAAGTTAAGGGGTCATTAGCAAAGGTGTGGTTTTGAAGACTATAGGATGATTGGTATTATTTAGGGAGAAGGTATGAAGACTTTAATTTGAGGAGAAACACCTATTCCTAGCTGAATTGAAAGAAAATATGGATAGAGAAGCAAGAAGGGAAATGGCAGGGAGTTGATAAGTTTCTCTTCTCTGAAATATAGTTGGTAGGGGAGGGGTGGAAAGCTATTAAGTACATGAAACTATTTTAGATGCAACATTTAAAACTATCAGAATTCTACTTCAGTGGCTTCTCCTTATGGCGTCCGCCTAAGCCTTACATCACACTCCATTTACTGACTATGTAGAGAATGCAGCAATTCCAAGAGGGCCAAATCTACACTAAAGCAGATATTCTTTCCTTTTGCTACGCATTACTAGGGAATGTGAAGGTTTTCAAGGCATTACAAATTGGGGCAGTTGTGAAAATGGGAGAGAAAAAACCCTACAATATATTGAATACTATCTATGGGTCAGCTGTTTTTACTTTAGTCCTCTAATTTTTCGTGATGAAAAAAATTCTACTTTAATTTAGGAAATTGAGTCATTAAGAAACTAAAAGTCATAGAGTCAGGAAGCAGCAGAGTAGGATTTATCCCCCTTTCCCTTCAGGAGAAGGATGATGTAAATCAACCAAAATGGCTTCTTCTCCCAAGTTATAGCAAATTGCATAGTACTTCACAGCTCTGGAAACCTGAAGTTGCTGTGTTAGATTTACTTAAAATGTTATTTTTGTTGACAAATGATTTAACAGTGCCTCTATGCAGAGGATTGTGCTCATGTTTAGAACTTCCTGTTGTAATACATGTCCCTTCTTTACAAAATATTCAGTTAAGAAACATTTAAAAATCTAAGCACTAACAAGCATAAATGAATAATAGATGAATAACAGATGAATTGTGTTGCTATATCAGTATTGATAGAATTATATTTTAAAAACAATCTTATTCATAATTACTAAGAAACAATAACGAAATCTCTGCTCCTCCCCCAAATACTCATAACTACTTTCAACACCCACTTTAAATGATTGAACTGTCTAAAGAATAAATTATTGAATAGATTATTTTATATATAGAACCTAACTGTTGTCTGGCATCTAGTAAATAAGTAGTTAATATTGGTTGGTTGAATAAATGAAAAATGGAAATAAGATGAAGTGCTTCAGGAACTATTGTTACTAAATAATACCCATGGCATCTCTGGGAATGATGCTCAGTTAGTGAGAAGTGTACTCTAAAAATTGGTTTTATTCTTGCTGGCTCATCATTTGATCATGACTGTCATTTATTCAATTTCTGTAGCATTTAAGGACAGAATAAAATTACTGTGGTTACAGCTTAAATCAAATTGATAAAATGCTTCCAAAATAGGCAAAGGAAATTCTGTAAATGAGTCTACCATTTTTCACCTTTTACTTCAAGTCAAGTATGAATGATTCATAGCAGTTATATATCTGTGACATTTTCATTATTAAAAATTTATTTAATTATCAGTATTATGTCCCTTTATATTAAGAAAATCATATTTTACATTGACCATTCCTTGTGAATGGAGTTATCAGTGTCATTCTATCAAGCTGATGGCGTTTCCTATTGACAGGTTAAAAGGAATACATTTTCCCAGGGCTCTGGCAACTTTCCCACATATTCAGTTGAACTCTTTTGTGCTAGTAATTGAATATACATAAAATGGATTTCTTGTTTTTTCCCATTTATTTCTTTTAGGTTCTGGAGTGCTGATAAATTCAACTATAGTGCCCACTCTTTACTTTTTTCTTTTTTTTTTGAATTTTTTTTTAACATCTTTATTGGAGTATAATTGCTTTACAATGGTGTGCTAGTTTCTGCTTTATAACAAAGTGAATCAGCTATACATATATCCCCATATCTCCCCCCTCTTGCATCTCCCTCCCACCCTCCCTATCCCACCCCGCTAGGTGGTCACAAAGTACCGAGCTGATCTCCCTGTGCTATGAAGCTGCTTCCTACATTTGGTAGTATATATAAGTCTATGCCACTCTCTCACTTCGTCCCAGCTTACCCTTCCCCCTCCCTATGTCCTCAAGTCCATTCTCTACATCTGCATCTTTATTCCTGTCCTGCCCCTACGTTCTTCATAACCTTTTTTTTTTTTTTTTTTGGATTCCATATATATGTGTTAGCATACGGTATTTGTTTTTCTTTTTCTGACTTATGTGGCACATACATACAATGGAATATTACTCAGCCATAAAAAGAAACGAAATTGAGCTATTTGTAATGAGGTGGATAGACCTAGAGTCTGTCATACAGAGTGAAGTAAGTCATAAAGAGAAAGATAAATACTGTATGCTAACACATATATATGGAATTTAAGAAAAAAATGTCATGAAGAACCTAGGGGTAAGACAGGAATAAAGACACAGACCTACTGGAGAACGGAATGGAGGATATGGGGGGGGAAGGGTGAGCTGTGACAAAGCGAGAGAGGAATGGACATATATACACTACCAAATGTAAGGTAGATAGCTAGTGGGAAGCAGCCACTCTTTACTTTTTTAAGATTAATTTACTTTGCTGCTATTTCATTATAAATGCATGCATGACAATAAACACAATAATCTGCTTGTGAATTAACAACTGGACGCATAGACTAATGACATTTATTTTCTGTTAATGTTGGTTGTTTCCAGTTTGTCAAAGTACATTAAAAACATATTATGTGAACAGTAAAATTAACATATTTTAATACATGCACCTATTGTTTGTCTTCCATTCCAGATTGAAATCTATTATTAAGACTGATGTTTTATTCCTCTTGTGCTTGAAATTGAATTCTTCATCAGAGTAGATAGTAGCTATTTAATATGAGAAAGTTAGAATTCCTCCAAACAGAAGAGGATTTCCCCTCCTAGTTAAATTGGTTGTCATGCTCTAATAGTATATTTTGCTTTGTTGTTAGTCCAGTTGTTTTTGCCTTGAAAAACACTATGGTGGTGTTGTGTTACACTTAACATAAAAAAAAAAAAATGGAATCCTAAGATTTCTTCGCTTTGGTAAATGGCTTGCCAGGAAGTATTTTTTCTTTACCGCCTTTGCATCCTTGCTACCTTCTCTGGTAACCTGGCACAGAATTCTACTACCAGGGAGTTGTTTTCTTAATATCCCTTGGAGCTCATATCAGATTTCTATTTAGGAATTACCAGGACAATATGTATTCTAATTGTACTCTATCAGCCACAGTAAAAAATATATTTCTACATATTGTCAAGGGAGATGCTGGTATATCCTTGTGTGAAAAAGTTTGACAGAATGAAAATCAGATAGCATCCCTAGATTATAAATATTAGCTTTTTTCTATGACACTTAAATCTATATTGTGTCAAGTTTTTTTTTTTAAGACGTATCTATTTCTCTATAACAGAAGATTGGCATTTCCTTCTTTTTCATTTTAAAATTTTATTGTAGATAATTTCTCACACACACACACACGCAAGTAGAAAGAATAGGACAACAAAGCTCTTCGTATACTACCTTTAGAAACTCAGTTTTCTTACATTATGTAAGTGGGTAATCTAAATGAATTAATGACTAGATTCACAAGTAACTGCAAAGTTACCTGATAACCCTTATGCCTAGAAAAAGTCATAGGTGTTTTTCCAGCCTTATTTTCCTCAACTAACATAGCACCTGATAATAAAGTCTGAGATTTTAATAGATTTAAGCAATACCACAGTTATATTAATATAATCACATCTTTATTGAACAGCACATTTTCTATGAAAAAGTTATAGAATATAGGTTAGTCTTTGTTCCTACCTTCAGGAATCGTACTTATTCATTGGAGAACAGAATATAAAGATATTGCTTAGGTATTAATCCAAGATGACTTGAGTTAATATCCATAAATAGAGAAGAGATATTAGCATATTAATTAATTAGTATCATATTTGCATTTCTATTGTCATGAAAAAATATGTGTTCTAATTTAGATCTTCCTGTTATATTACTCTCATTACTGCCTCTCAGTATTATACAAATACGTGAACAGTTCTGGCTTACATTTGGCAGAAGGGACTCATTCTGGGCAATATTTCACAGCATGACACTTCTCCAACATAATAGGGTTAGAGATTAGATTATTAGAGAGTTACGCTTTACAATATAGCTATTAATAAAAAAACAGCAGTGATGAACTTTGCTTATAGCTCTTTCATGTATTTGGACATTAACCCGTGTTCTTTTGTCATCCAAGAAAATGACATATAGACACACTCATGTATAAAATAAGTGTGAACTTACATTGAGAAAACAAACATAGTCTTAAAATTAAGTGTATGGATCAGTGCCTGGCTTGTGTTGACTGAATAATATCTCACAACTAAGTGAATTTTGCAGTGAGAAATAAGGAGTAGAATGAACATATCTGGTGGTTGGAAGGATGGTGTAAGACTACTATATGCAGGGGACGACAGGAAAAATTGCTCAGACGTGGAAAGTAATGGACATCAAAGGAGACTGCAATAGATATAGGCTGATACAGAAGTAACCTATGTTTTGAGTAGCTATATCCAGAGAGCATTAGAAATCTAGAATTAGACTTCATATTTTAACCATGGAACATTTGGAAGCCTTGAAATACTAGTATAGAGAAAGTCCTCAAACATTAGTTAAAAAAGTGAATAATGGGTTATAATACAATGGCTGACTTCTCTTATGCTTTATATAGTTGAAAATGTCTATTTATGTTGAACTTGTTGGCAATAAAACAGTAATATAGATGGGCCATATTTTTAGCTGACCAATATGTATTTAATAATTAAACCCTCATAATTTTCCAATTAAAAAGTGTCCTTGTCACAGAAACTAATCAACACTTACAAATTTTGGCCATGAAATAATTTTAAAAATATGACTGGTTTACATACAGTATTACAATAAGAATTTCATTGGTCTGATCTTTTTATCACTTAAGGAAAAAAGACAAACGAGTTCAATATATCATTCAACACATTTTATGTATCTACTTGTTGAATTGCAATATTCAGCAGAAAAGCAAGGCTGATTTGATGGTGAAACTTAGCTCCCAGAAGGGATTAGAGTCCATCATTTTGAGGAAGATCCTCTCTATTACAGCAAATGTAAAGACAGGCTTGCTTATTCAGCATTGTATACAGTTTTAACCAACTGTTTTGCTTCAGTACACTTATTAAAGTTCCAATTATTGTGGAGAGCTGTTTTTTGATTAATGTTGCTATTTCTATTTGATGGCTTTGCCTCAAGGTTATAACTGTTTTGTGGAACATAATGCCATTTAAGCTTGTCAGATTGATCAATTCTCCTATCAGATAGTTGTAAACATTTACAAACATCTTTCAATCAAAAAGTTACATAATAATATATTTCAGAGGCTCTTTAGTGTAACTCATGCTAGCTGTCCATGTATCTGAAACTTTTTATTTTTATAAAAGTATTTGAATATTTTCATACAATACAGCAGAGTATAGGATGTTGAAAGAGTACATGGTAGATAGATTAGTGTATTATTGAATTCTATATGAGACCTTTCATTATTTTTAAGAAGACAAAAGGTACTGCATGGTAAACATCCTCAAAATATTATTATTTTGTGTACAATATTATATATAAAACACAATTTTAGAATTCAAAGGTAAATACCAACACAATCAAATACAGACAACTAAAGGTCATTTGCAGTCTGTGCATATTTATGCAGTTAATGAGTGCTTCTTTGAACCTGAAAAGGGACTAATATTTGGAGAGATACATTTTGGTGTCCACGCAGGTAAATTTTTCAGATGGATGATTTCATTTGGCTCATGGCTGGGGAAGATGTCAGAAATCCAAAGGAGAGCTTTGAGCACTATTGGTACTGGCTTACATAAATCAGTATAAATACTTTGTAATTAATGCAAAAATTGACTGATAAAAACAAAAACATAGCCAAATACGAATGATCAGCTACTCTTGCCTAGAAACTTTGTCAGCATATGCAGTACTTATTGTAGCATATTAATCAAATGAGTCAGATTGCCAATAAACAAAGCATTACCATATTTCACAAAGGATATAAAAAATGGATCTAAGATTTTACATCATCTTGAAAGAAAAAGCAAGACAAAAGTTTAATATGCTCTCCGGGTGCAGAACACTCTGTTGACTTGAGGAAATCAGTATTATTATTATTTTCTGTCAGTGTCCTATGGTTTAACTGGTAGTATATGTTAGATAGAAAGAAAAAGAGACTCTTTTGGAAGATCCACATGACTTGAAAGAACAATATTCATGTTGATTGTAAGTACTACTGGCTATTTCCTCACACAGTGATGATTTTGAAAATATCGGGACTAAGCAATGCAGAAGAACTCAGGAGGGGCTCAATAGTGATTGTGGCTCAGATCAATCAGAACTCCATGATTCTTTGTCCATAATACACAAAATAATACTCTGCAGAGAAGGAGAAGTGGTTACACTATGTAGCTAGGCTGGCGGGGAGGAGAAACATGGAGCCCCCATATCTGATAATTATGCTTTTGTGTGAAATGAAGTGCTGTAGTCAGAAAAAAATAACTATTCTCATAATGTCCACTAATAGAAAATATAACAAAGCAGTAGGTATATTAAAGTGGCTTTCTAAATCTTACTAACTTGAACTAACTATGGCTCTTTCCTTGAGATAATTCATGCATAAGTATATTGTGATTAACAGTAAGGAGACACAGGCCACATTAAATGTAGGTGCTGTTTTATCACTCATTACTCATGTGTATATTCCTGGTTATACACACCTAAATTATTCATATTTCTTTTCACATTTGTGATCACATAAAATATACATAGCTATATAGCCTTAAAGTGAATGATCCTTAAATGCTGACAATGTCTAAAGCAATTATAAAAAAATTTTCATAACTTTTTTTGAAATAATTTTCTGTTTATAGCTATTTTCAAAATGAAGTACCGTTTTAAGCAGTTATATCATAAGTTAAGTGCTTAATTTTATACATAAGCATTATATATAAATATTATATGTAATTGAATTTGTATCACTTTTACATCAGAATTCTGATTCATCAAAGGTTTTCTTGCAGCAGGCAGGACTTTGGCCTGAATCTTGAGTTCTAATCCTAAATGCTCCATTAACTTGTTGGATGACCATTACAAGTGATTTCAAATCTTAAGAATTATTGTTTCACAAAATAATTTAGTTGCCTCTCTCTCCCTGCATCATTAATTTTTTCTATCACAATGATTATTCACATTAGTAGTGAAATATGCTGTTAGTTCTCCTATCATAAACAATAACAATTAGAATGATCTTTAGATTGTGCTTTTCCATTCACGTGATACTCCATTACAATACTTCTCATAATTGAAAACATCCTCTAACAATTTAAATCTAAGTTTGAAATCTTCAGTTCCTTTCTTCTTACTCTTAAACCTGTGTATATCTGCCTTTCTCTCCAAGCAGTCATGGAAATTACTACTGTCAAGATCACAATGACTCACATGGTGAAATGCAATGCTTAATTCTCAGTTTGTGTCTTACTTGACCTATCAGTTGCATTTGACAGAACTAATCATTCCTTTGTCCTTGAAACAATTTCTGCACTTGGATGTCCATCTCCTTTTGGTCTTTTATTTTGTTGTCACCTTTTTATGAGATTCCAGTGCTTAGTCTTCCTTATCTGTTCAACCCTTAGGTGTTGGAGAGTGCAAGGCTCTTTTCTTATAGGAGGCCCTCTATTTGTTTGAGGTTCCTGGCTTTAAATACCATTGTACTAGCAAAATCAGATCAGAACACAGAACCACATAGTAATATGAACATAGAAAGTTTAATATAAATAATTATCATACGTAACAGGATTGCCTACTAAGGGAAAGAGAGAAGTAAAGAATATAAGAAGGCAAATATAAGGAGTAGCCACTGTATCTAAGGCTGAGACAGAGCTCCCAAGATATAAACAAATATGGAAAAGGACTTCTTTCCAGGAGTCACCAGCCCCGGCTGAAGACTCCAAACTAGAAGTAAACAATTTGAACAACTTGAACAGTCATGACAGGAAGCATGCAGTTGTGGATGATGCTCAGTTTGAGACGGACATCTGACTGTCCTGTGACGATCAGAAGAAAAGCAGCAACACTGATACATGTGAAATCCTGTTGACACGTTTTGGGCATCTTGGCTGCTGAGGAAGATGGGCAAAGGCAGTTGGCCACTTCATGTGTCAGTTCCTCTCAACATTTACGGAGCACTTACTTTGTCCATCTGGCCCTGTATGTGCCAGGAGGTGATGTGTCCCTTCCCCAAGGAGACTGGAGGTGAACATGTACATGCTGGGGCTGGATGCACCCAAGAAGGCCCTTCTTGGGTGCCTGGAGGAAGCCTGGAGGAAGCCCAGACAACAGCTTTCCTGATGAGGGCTGCCTCTGCCCCGCAGGAGCACTTATTAGAAATCCATCATATCTGATGTCTTAAAATAAACTAGACTCTGCTGCGTGAGTGCAAAAAAAAGTCCTCTCCCTACACTCCCGGCTACTTTCTCCAAATGCCTGCCTGACATCTTCATTTGAATGCCTAACTGATGTCTCAAAGTTAACATGTTTGAAACTGAACTTCGGACCTTTCCTTAGAACTTGCTTTATCCAAAGTCTTCCCCATCTCATTAAATGACAACTCCATTACCCCAATTACTGAGTTCAAGAGCTTCAACATCATCCTTAAATCCTCCATTTCTCACTTTTAAAACCCAATCTTTAACATATTCTATTGACTCCACATTTATAACATTTCCAAAGTTTCACCACATCCCACTGTAATCAACATTGCTACCAGCATGGACATGGCAAGCAACATTTTTTGTCCATGTATTTCAGTGCTGTCCTAACTTGTTTCTCTGCCTCTGTCCTCGATTCTCTAACATTTATTCTCAACAGAGTCGCTGTAGTAAAATCTTTTAAAAATAAGTCAGGCCAAGAAGTCTCTGTTCAAAACCCTTCAGTATCTTCCTCTTTTACAATATCTTCCTCTTTAAATGGCCTACAAAACCCAATAAAATTATTCCACTAGAAGCATACTAATTTCCTTGCTATTCCTTGAACACTCCAAACATGCATCCACCTCAGGACCTTTAAACTTGCTGCTCTTTTAGTATTTGGTTAAAAACCACCATCTCTGGCCATCTTAAATAAAATCTCAATTTCCCTCACTGACCCTGTATCCTCCTTTCCTTTTTCGTCTTAGGTCTTGCCATATGAATCATCAATATCTAAAACACTATAATTTCTTTATTTTACTTATTGTCTGCCTCTGACACTAGGATTTATATGAAGGCAAAGTTTTTTGTTTGTTTTGTTCACTGGTGTGTGACCAATGCCTACCCCAAAGGAGACATTCAACATATATTTGGTGAATTAATAAAGGGATGATTATTTGATGTTAGAAACCAAATAATATCATTTATGTTAATATCAAAGCAATATTTAAGTTTCAGAAAATAGGTCCATTAAATATAATTAAAATTTTTTTCCTTCCATAAAATGAAGCTAATATTTTATTATGCTTAAATATAATATCCTTTTCTTTCTTCCTCCACCCAATATACATACATATGGAGACAATTTCACTTTTTCAATGCTGCATATTGTAATGGGTGACACTTTTTTCTTCTTTTTCAGAATAAAACTATTTTTTCTTTCTGTGTTTCTGGCCAAGTTCAATGTTAAATAAATCATAGTCATGAGTAAATAGATGTTCTAAAGTAGAGAAACAACTATTGTGTGTATATTTAATTATTAAAAAAAAATAGGACTGTGATAGGTATAAATATACCATGTTCATTACATTGATTATAGGAGGTGATGAAATACACTTGTTATAAAGTATGCATAAAGAATATAAATGTAGTAGTATTGTTTCATATACTGTATAATGAATATTAAATTTTAAATTTATCATAATTCTCTTCACCTTTATTTTAGAATAAGTTTTTATAGGATAATTTAGATGCCATAGATCTTTGTAAATGCCACAAAATTAAGAACCATTTCTCCTTTCCCTCTTGAGATGTTTTTTCAGAGAAAGCCAAGGAATTTAAGTCATTCACTGGCCACACACCAAAATTAATTGTAACACACACAAAAATTGTATTCAATGACAATGTTATTTTTTCCACTGTTAGTAATTTTGAAAAGTAAAACCTAAAGCATCTTTTAGCTTTTTCATCTACCTCCTGAGATGACACCATACTATGGTGTGTCTATTCGCTAGCAATACTTCAAAGAACCCATAGTTCTATTCAGTTACTCGCTTCAGCTTTTACTGAGTCTGTACAACAGGAGCATTTCACACATCATTGGAAAGCCAAGGGAACTATTTCTGGATCATTATCATAAACTCTGAAGGATTGCTCACAGGATTGCTTGCTTAGCATTAATGTTATCTTCTTTGAGACAGCTTCACTAATAAACTTCTTATCAACCTTACCAATGCATGCTTGATTAGCCACCCTTCTGAGTTAGCACAGCACTGTATGTATTCCTCTTTTGACACTTTTCATATTTTCTAATAATTATAGCATAATCTCTGGTTTATAGGTACACAGAAATCCTCATTAAATTTATATGAAAATTTGTTTCTAAATTTTGTTTCTATATTGTCAAATATCTTCCTAAAATACCTTAATGTTCACATTTATGTAATTTTCAGTGCTATGCAACAAAATTACGTGTCCACTTTGCTTTCTTTTTAGATTCTATCGTTTCTGTCACACTAAACACAAATATTTATATTGTGTAAGGGTGAGAGAAGGATTAGAGATTGTATATCTTGTGCATCTTTGTTATACATGTTTTATAAAAGCAAATGCTTGCAGTTAAAAGAATATTAGTACATGTTCAGCTAATGAGATAAGTTATTCAAAAGTGATATATCTGTCATCAATATTTGTGTGTATATATATATATCATTGATTATAAATTTGCTTATTATAAAGCCTCATGTGTGTTTTCTTCACCAAATAAGGTGTCATATCTGATGCACCTCTACAACTTTGTGACCTGTCATGATAACTGATGCAGAAGAGGTAAATGTTAATTTAATGCATTCAAAAATTGTCTTTTTGGAGTTTTGTGTCTAGAAATAGAAAACTGGCTTTTTACCAGACTATCCCTCATGGAGATAACAATTATAATCTCTGGTAAAAATATTAAAATGTATATTTTAAGACATTGAAAACTAACTCCAGCAGAAACTGGTGAGCATCTAACCCTTAAAGTAAGAAAACACCATTGGATGAAATATGTATCAATATTAAGGTGACTTTCACCCAGAGAGCATTCCCAATATTGTGTGTAAGGGGTAGCTAGAAGTCAAGAAGAAAGCTTCTGGTCTCAGAGTATGGAGTTCAGGGCTGTAAAAGCAGCTATCAATTAAGAGAGAGAATTATAAATGGTAAGGATTCACAGAGGAGGAACCAAAACATCTGTGATATCCTCTCCTAAAGTCCTACACACATGTAGAGGGGAATCCAAAAGTCCAAGTAAAAACAACAGCTGAACTCTGAATAGCGCAGCATGAATTTGACTATCTTCCCACTGTAGTTTGAATTCTCCCATATCTGAGATATTTGGTAATAAATACTGTGGGTTTTATTTTGAAACTCAAAATAATACCACATTTTAGGATTAGTGATTAAATTTCATGACTGAAACTTTTGCTTCAGACTAAGACCAAAACTGAAACAGACTCTTTCTAGAAATGTATAAAGGAAGATAAGTCATCAATTGAACTTGTTGCTAGAAGGAAAATCCATACACTTCAGAAGAGTCCAAAGCTCCTATAATGCTTCATCTACAATGTCTGATATACCAAAAATAACTTGAAACAAACCAGTGTACCATACAAAGACATGGGAGTGATTAAAGGTCAAGGGAAAAAGTAGTCAGTAGAATCAGACCACAAGATGTCTCAGATATTGGAACTAGCATACAAGAACTTGAAAGCAGATATACTGAATGAATCCATTTTTATGAAGTTCAAACACAGACCAGGTTAATCAATGTTGAATAGAATGAGAACAGTAGTTATCTGTGATTGGGGATTGATTAGAAGGGAGCACAAGAAAGCTTTCTGTGGTGATGGGAATATTATGTATTTTGCTTGGGTGGTTGCAGCAGACACATCAAAGCTCAGAGTTCTATAATCAAGATCTATCCATTAAGTGAATTTTTTTCAGTCAGAAAAAATAGAAAAACAGAAACAAAAAAAGGCAATGGGAAAATATTTTATTCCTAGAATTCTAAATATATTACTTTTGACCATGTAGTGTTTTTTTTAGTTTGTTTGGTTTTGTTTTTTTTTTTCGGTCCAGTAAAACGTTAATTTTGAATACTGGTCCAAAAAGAGACGATGACTTGTCCTTCAGCAAATGACCTAAATTATTATTTTTATTTTTTGGAAAGTATCTTGCTATTAATAGTTTTATTCACTGACTTCCTAATATATAAACTGAATGAGTAGGGCTGTATATTACCACTCATCTGTTGGCCTATTGCATTGAATCCAACTGGATTTTGTTTTGTTTTGTTTTTCAGTATACACAAACTGAATATTTCCAAAGAGTCTTTCAAGATATGTATTGATTTCCTTACCAAGCATGCATTTGATCTTTGTCTCTAAATTTCTATAATACCCTTGGAAAATGTTTAAAAATTTTTGAACATTAGTGAGTAAATTGTAGGATGCTATGAACTTTATAGAATTTAATGATTCTATAATAACAAGTTACTAATAAGAAATAACAAAATTATAACAATGATATACTGTGGAAAAAATGACTGTTATAATAGAGGTTTGGAAAATGATGTGAATGAAATCAATAAAGGAAGGAGTAAAAAAATCTCAGTGTATCTGTGAGGGAGAGGGAAAGAGATATCATATATTTGGATGTCTGGACCTAAGGTAATTTCTCTGTATTAAGGATCTCCAGAAAGCTAGGAATGGCAAAACTGCTAAGTAAAATAAACAGTAGTGCCGTAAAAGAGGAATTTGTGAACCTCCTGGACTATATTTTTAAAAAACCTCATATAAAACTCCCTATGTCTATTCAGTTTAAACTATACCTCAGTTCTCTTTCTACCAGAGCTGGTGACTTTGAGTAACTGTGGACTATGTGCAAGAGTGGGTACGTGCATTTATATGCCTATTTCACCGTAACTTTGTACTGTTTGTCAAACTCTAGTTCTAGTTCTCCGATAAACACATCAGAATAGAAGTAGTGCCGGCAGGTGACAGAATGTGGACCTGTCATATTCCCTGTATAACTTACTCAGTGTATACATTTGCCATTCTCCTTTATGATTACATGCAGCTCTACACTATAAAAATAAAAGCAACCTACTGTTTAAAATGCATTTAGGGAGCTATGAAGGTCATAGTTGAAGTGTGAATTTATTTTAGTTGGTTTGAGTTTCAATTCTAAATGCTTTTACTTTACTGTATAAAATCTCTCTGTCTTGCTGTTTTGAAAATTGCACCTGTACAGCGAAAGGTCTCATTTAATTCAATATTACTTTACTTTTGTTTGTAGTCTTTCTTTTAAATCATGTTTCAACAGGCTGAGTTAAATAATACTGCTTCAAAGTGAAAATTAAAAAGTAAAGCCAGGGAGAGAAAAAACAAGTGTCCACCAAAATGGTGAAACACTAAGATGGATAATTTTAAAGTTATTATCACAAAGCCACATCTTTGGAGGTAGCTTCCTTACTGTTGAGCCAGCACATGAAGAGCCATATCTAAAGAAGCACCTGCAGTATTGGTATAGATTGTTTCTATCTTTTCCCCAAAACTTTCAGGCCCCTTCTCTAGAGTTGCCATATTTAGTAAATAAAAGTACATAGTACCAAGTTAAATTTGAATTTTAGATATACAGTAAATGCTTTGTTTTGTATATTTATGTACCATGCAATATTTGAAACGTATCCATTTGATTTAACCTGATGTCCTGTATTTCATTGACATCCTGTTTTTCATACACTCGAATACCCAGGTGGAAACACGGTGGTGGTATTTTCTGATGATCAATGACTAGAAATAGACCAATGTAAAATTTTGCTTAAGACCTTAGTCTTTAAATATAACTCATGGTATCATTATGATTTGGCAAAGGGGCAATGAGTATATATTAGTGGGCAGTGATGGCTTTACATTATTGAATGTGCTCTACATAACAAAATTTCTAGAGGGAGGTTGCAACGACACCCATGTATGTGCATATTTGTCTTTAACTGTCTCTCAAGATTCTAAGTACTTCCAAGACCCATAGCTCCTTGGTACTGGCTTGACTCTTATTATATAGACACTTGCTTCCATTCTGCAGATTCCAAACTCTTCATCTAACCACAAGCTCCAGTCCCCAGGACCTTTAATCACCATAGAACCCCATCTGTTTACTCTTTCATGAAACACAATTACATCATCATCAACAACAATAGTGTTCTTTTTCTATAAACCTACTTTTTCAGATTTTTTTTTAAAAGGAGTCTCATTGCCAATAGATTTCAATTAAAAAAATCTATTCTCTTTATCCACTCATCAGACTAAAATTGATGATAAAGTATCATAGTTTTTCAGGCTGATGACACTTTCCGTTTTCATATGGGGTGATTAATTCAGCAGAGAATGTACTTCCCTTAACAAGTAGGCTTATCATCCAAGACAGATTTATCCATCCTATTAGGGGATTAATGGTACTGTGAATATATCAGGAACTCAAAATGCAGACCTTTCTCTAGGATATTTTACCTACTCTTGATAAACCCTACTTAATTCTACCATACCCAACACACTTTATTTATCTTACAACAGGATTTACTCTCAAAATATACTACAGCTTTTTATCTTGTGAATTTATTTACCATTAAGAAGGATCAAAACAATAGGTATGGTAATGACATTTAGAAACTGATATTTTCGAAAACCTAGTGTAAGCTCACAGATAGATGTGGAGAAGAAAAACTCTGAATCCCACTGAATATAATTAATACAATCAGAAACTGTATAATTAAGAATAAAAGAATGAATACATGTGTAATCGTCCTTAATATTGGTATCTGGCAAGCAAGCTTTTCAGGATTCATTAAAGAGTTTCACTGATACTCTGTAATAGGATGTGAGTAATAGGATTAATATAGCTATGGGCAGTGTTAGGTCAGCTGGCAATGGATCAATCCAAAAGGCAGAGCATATTAAAAGGATTATAGATTAGCAATTAGATGGCTTCACAAACAAGGAATAGTTCCTTGAGTATCTCCAAAGGTTAACAGAGATAGAATGTCAATTTTTTTTCAGTTTATAATCCAGTAGTGTCTGAAGATGAAAGAAGAGATGGGATTTAGGCTATGATTAGGATTGACATAATCAAACCAAACCATCCTTTATAGTATCAGCATCTGGATTTCAGAGGGATACTTATCTTAGTATAAGGTGAAGGGAATATCTGTCATATAATAATGAAATAGTTTGAAGGACAAAGGTTTAGGTGTTAGAATTCTGAGAGACATGTCATAGTCAGTTATTCAGATCTTATATTCAGCATTAAGCTTTCAAGCATTTGTGAGATCCCTGGTATGTGTAAGTGAATTCTCAATTTCTGTGGATGAAAATCAATGCTATGCATTACGACTACCATGCTCTGTTGGAATTTCAGCTTGACACACCTTAAATTTATCAATAATATATAGCTATCTTAGTTTCTCCTGTTTTATTGTTTTCTGCCGAGATATTTCCAAGTGATAGTATTACACTGCTTTTGATTATACCGTATATAAAGAAAGTCTTGTGTAAGAATCTGCTCATATTTAGGATTTGATTTTTATTTTTTTATTTTTTTATTTGTGGTACGCGGGCCTCTCACTGCTGTGGCCTCTCCCGTTGCAGAGCACAGGCTCTGGACACGCCGGCTCAGCGGCCATGGCTCACGGGCCCAGCCACTCCGCGGCATGTGGGATCTTCCCGGACTGGGGCACGAACCCATGTCCCCTGCATCGGCAGGCAGACTCTCAACCACTGCGCCAACAGGGAAGCCCTAGGATTTGATTTTTTATGGTTTACAAACTCATGTCTAAGGAATTTTCACCAAGGAGCTAATGTAACTAAACTGTTTCCAAGAAACAGTTTTTTTGAAAGCCCTTGTAAAATGAGATAAAATTACTACTATTCAGGAGTGTAGAGTATATACCACTCTTAATTTGGTTTAACAATCAGTGTGAAAGCCTGGGATATATGCCTGCTGTATCACGTGAAACAAGAGTGTGTGGAATGGGCCTCACGCCTCTCGTGTGTTAACCCCATTATTTTGCCCTTCACTTTGTCTGCAGTCTTTGACCTTCTTGATTAGGCAGTTTGGCACTGTAAAGAGAAAAGTTTAGCATGTAAGAGTTAAGTTTATATTTATATCATGGTGCTTGCTTCATGCTTGAGCTTCTCCATGGCCTTCTGAGCTCTACTCATTGATTTGAACTGGAATTGAGCTTACAACTTTCCATGCACCGTTGACTTACGTATTCAGATGCATAGAAACTCATGTCTGATTTACTACATATAATTGGTAAAGGAATGCAGCCTGTGGGTAAGTTAGGACAACATAAAAGTTTATAGTCTTAGAGTTCTATTTCAAGTTTATTCACCAATTAATAAAGGTATGTTGAGGCAACCTTTATCAAAATTGGCGTATTTTATCTTGATGTTCAGTGATGGTAACACCCACGTTGTGTTAGGCAATTATCTGAGAATCTGAAATTATTTGAGAGTTACCTGCTTATTTAAAAAGAAAAGAGTTTCAGACTTCTGTGGAATTTTGGCATAAGTATTTTTATTAGGAAGATGCTTGGCTTCTCAAAAAAAGGCAGAGTGACTGTGGGCTTGTTTGGCCCCAAAGGTTAAGAACTTATTCCCCTACACATCCTGTTAGATAGTTGCCATCCAGGGACTTTTCTGACACCCTATTCTTTATAAACATTAAAATGGGGCTTTATAACGCTGTAATGCCTGGAAATAATAAGTAAGTGAATGAATCAATGAATAAACCAACAGAACAAACACCAGTACAAGTTTATAACTATCCGTTATGACTCAAAATGGTTGGGTATTTTAAAGTTTGGAAACTATTATGGAGATGGTGTGGGTTATGTAATAGTAGTGTTTGCAGATGTAGAATTTATATTTTGGAGCCCAGAAGACACCTAAAGATTCAGGCAGGGGCTTCCCTGGTGGCGCAGTGGTTGAGAGTCCGCCTGCCGAGGCAGGGGACACGGGTTCATATTCTTAAATTAATGTCTAATTTTATTGTATTATGGTGAGAGAATAGAGACTACATAATTATATTAATTTGATTATGAAGATTTTCTTTAACAGGGTGAAAACTTGTTAACAATAAAAGGTTAATTATTTTTGCCCCACACATTTAACATATCAGCTTTATTATCAGCTTACTAATGCTGTAAAGGTAATTTTTACCCTAAATCAATGAGCATATTACAAAAGGAAATCCAGGGAAATTATTTAAAATTCACCCAAACTTCCACTTCTCTAATAGGACTAGAATGTCATAAAATGTTTCTCAGAGGATAAGCTTCATAATTATTGCACAGGATGCATTAATTCAGTCAGCCCCAGAAGCAGGGAAAGTGTAGGCCTGACATTGGGGAACATGCAAAAGGGCACTCAAGATAGAGAGCACCTAAGAGAGGAAGGGTCTAGTGAGACCCTGGATTTCTGGACTGGGTGACTGAGTGAATGATGATGCTCTTTATCATGGTGCAAGTATAGGCAGATTGGGAAAAGGAAGATATCAAGTCCAGTATTAGCTGTATAACCATGCAATCATACCATTATTTGTATTTTCAAAGTGACTTCAATGTATTTGAAGGATGCCAGTTTATCCTCATAGCAAAATAGTGCAAGAAATAAGACAGTTAATATCTCCATTTTACAGGTGGGAAGATTAATTAAAGTGATTTGCTGAAGGTCACAGAACAACTCAATGATTGACTCAGGAATCAAATTCTGTTTTCTAATTTACAAATCCAAGGACTTTTCTGCTATACTACTAGATATCCCCATTGTAACCATTTAACATTCTCTTATGCATATGGGTTATATATGATTTTGAAATGACATAGATGCTCATTCATGTCCTTTGAGATATATCTATATCTTTTTATCAATCATCTGAGAGAAAAGAGTTGACTTCCTGATACAATATTAATTATATAACTTCATTTTATAGATTTCTAATATTAAAAATTCCTCATTTTCTACTCCAAGAGAGATTCCAAATCATAGCAAAAGAAAAAGAAAAAAAAGTTTTTACACCACGACACTAGTTCTGGAGAAAAGTTATTTCTAAAGGCAAGAATTTAGTTTAACTGGTAAAATGAAAACCATCCGTTTCATTACAAGTAGCTTAAATCTGTAGTCTCATAACTCCCCCTAGCCATGAACTTCAAAGCCCTCCCAGAGAAATGTTGGAACAGGTTTCTTATTTTCCATTTGAACTTCTTAATCGATCTTTTCCAGTACCTAATATTCATGCTTTGGAAGCAGAAGGAAAAATGAATCTGAGTTTTAGCTGAATCAGACATAAACAAAAGCTAGGAGCTAGAGTGAAATTTGCCATTCGGTCCAGCTCTGTTTTAACTGACCCTGTAAAAATTTCTGAGCTCTATCTTCTTTATAATAAACCAGATTGAATTAGTCACTTGCATTTGCTAAGAAGCTTGTACTTAAAAAAAAATGAATTTGTGTAAATACAGTAGCAATTTAATAAGGAACAGAAGAAACTAGGTACTGGGAAGATACACTGAATACATTAATTCCATTTAATCTAATCTATGTGTGTATTATTTCAAAACGTACTTGTGATAGAGCCCAATTTATCACAGTGGTTTGTGTTTGTTTAGTTATATGAGGAGCAATACATAAGAGCTAGGGTTGTAAAGAGGTAGAAAGTAGTCCAGGGTAAAATTAGTTACTAACTTGACATATGAGGTAGAGTATATTTTTAAAAATTGGCTACAGTAATATTTCTGGTCCTACATATCCTAGAACCTCATCAAACCACAAAAGCAGTGGAGTCTGTTTTGCTTCCCTTTGAACCTGGTGGGGCTTTGTCACTGCCTTGATGAATAGAATGTCGTGCAAGTGACACTATGTGATTTTTAAGATTATGTCATAACAGGGGGATTAAGCTTCCACCTGGCGCTCTCCCTCAGGAAATGTATCTAGGGAGCTGTAAGATTGTAAGAAATTGGGATTCCTGACGCTGCCATGCTAGAGAGAACACATTTAGAGGCCACAAAAAGAGAGCTGCCTGAAGACCCCAAGCGGTTCAAGCTCCCAGCTATTTGTCTTCCCAGCATCTGCTGCCAGATATATGAGTGAGCAAGCTTTTAGATGATTCCATCCCTAGTTTTCAAGCTGACACTAAATAGAATAGAGAAAAGCTGCCCCCACCAAGTCCTTCTCATACTGCGGATCTGTGAGGAGACTAAATATTGTTACTGTTTTAAGCCACTAAGTTTTGGAGTGATTTGTTACACAGCATTTGATAAAAAGAAAATGATGTTATACACACTTTAAATTGCATGGTATTGATTAATTCAGTCCTTGCTTATCTAGGAAATAGCAGTTTATGATTTCACTCTTATTTTCTTCAAATTTCTTCTGCCCATGTCATGGATTTTACGTCCGTATTAACGTTATACTGGGAATGTGAAAAATAAAAGTAACATCAGGTAATTTGGCTTTGTTAGTCTTTTTGAAAGCAATAGTTAGGGAGAGAGGATAGGGATAAACATTTGCAATAGTAGGATAAAATAAGTTATCGGCAGGATTTTATGTGATTTTCCATAGGGGTCACTGATACTTTAGGCAACAAAACATTTGCTGCATTGCAGTTCAGAACCACTAAGTGATTTCCACTACACATAATCTTCAGAATTTTCACCCAAAACTATAGAATGATTTTTTAAAAAGTCAGTGTCTCCCCACTTGGACTACAATCTGTCATTTTTTCTTCATTGGATTATAAATCTAATTTGACTGAACAATTCTCCGTGTTCCACAAAAGTCTTAAATATAAGTTCATGCAATGAGAAGATGGGATTATTATTTAACAATATGTAACAAACAGTGAATTGGGCATGATACACTGTACAGGTGCCGCCTAAAGACCACTGAGCCACAGAAATGCTTTTACATTTCATTCATATGGGACGGGGCCCTGCCCCTCATCAGTACTTTACTGCTGTCCCCTTCCAAAGTATAGCACTTTCTCTGGGATAGAGTTGACTGCCTTCAGAACCCTCTTTCCATACCTTGGTTAGTTAACAAGGAGTGGGCTTCAGAACACATGTTCATTCCTTTAAAATAAAGCCTCCATTTACTTCCTGCTAGGGCAATTATTCTGTAATTATCAGGTACTTCTACTGACTTCTAATTATACATTTCCTTGTCGAGGTTACCTCTGTGATCCATCACCATCACTGTGGCGCACGCACACAACTCTTTTTCTGACACCTTGGAGGAGGCATAGGTAACACTGATAAAAGTGCACAAGTACTCTGGAGCAAGAATATAAAGAAAAGGGTGGGTTGAGAAAGAAGATAAAGTTCAATGTTCTCAAGTGAGAGACGATAGCTTAAAAAAAACATGATATTATATAATTAAGCACATTTTTATTCCATAGACCACTAAATCACTAAGAAATGTATTGTTTAGAGAAACAATGTTGAAATTTTATTTCTAAGACCTAGTTTATTCCAAGTTGCTAATTCTCTGAAAAAACATACAAATGGCTATTAAATACATGATAAAGGCACTCAGTCTTTTAAAAAATTAATTAAATTTAGCTTTGGCTGCGTTGGGTCTTCCTTGCTGTACACGGGCTTTCTCTAGTTGCAGCGAGTGGAGGCACTCTTTGTTGTGGTGCGTGGGCTTCTCACTGCGGTGGCTTCTCGTTGCGGAGCACGGGCTCTAGGCGCGTGGGCTTCAGTAGTTGTGGCACACGGGCTTAGTTGCTCCATGGCATGTGGGATCTTCCTAGACCACGGCTCGAACCCATGTCCCCTGCATTGGCAGGAGGATTCTTAACCACTGCGCCACCAGGGAAGTCCCAAGGCACTCAGTCTTACTTAAAAGAGAGGAATAGAAAAAATGCTACAAGATTTTATTTTTACCTATCAAATTGGCAGAAGTCAAAAACTGGCAAGCACGTGGAGAAAGGGGTACACTCATGCATGTTGCTAACAAACATATACATTGGTACAGTATTCATGGAGAGTGTGTTAATTTTCTACAACTGCTATAGCAAAAGTTTGGGTGGCTTTGGACAGAAGTTAATATCTCACAATTCTGGAGGCCCAGAGTTCAAAATCAAGGCCATGCTCTCTCTGAAACCTCTAGGGAAGGATCCATTGCAGCCTTTTCTCCTAGCTTCTGGTAGTTCCCTGACACTATCAGACACCTGTGGTAGCACAACTCCAATCTTCACATGGCATTCCTGTGTTTGTGTATCTGTTTCTAAACTTCCCCTTTTAATAATGACATCAGTCCTATTGGATTAGGAACCAACCCTACTCCAGTATGACCTCATCTCAACAAATATATCTGCATTGACACTGTTGCCAAATAAAGTCATATCCTGAGGTACTGGGGTTACTGAATTTGGGGGAGATGACAGATTTCAACTCATAGCAGAAAGTTATTTACAAATATGTGTCAAAATTTAAAATGCACAGAGCCATTAAATCAACACTAGGTATTCTATAGGTAGGCTCATATGTGTGGAGATGCAATAAACATATAAATTAATTGCAGCATTCAGTATAATAGTAAAAGGCTGGAAACACTAATGGATGACCACTAATAGATAACTGAGAAATGAAGAAGATCTATATGTATCCATAGAAATATTACTAAGTTATACTGTTAAGAGCAAGGTGTAAAACAGTTGTATGATATTTTACCATTTGTATGAATGCATTGTGTATGTATACACACACACACACACACATGCTTATGAAAGCATATCTGCAATATTTTGCAGCTTCTTCCATAAAAAGGTGGCATCAATTCCCCCTCCCTTCATTCTGGGCTGACTTTGTGACTAGTTTTGACCAACAGAGTACAGATGATTTTCAAGCCTGGGGTTCACAAGTCTTTGTGTCTTCTGCTCTTGCCCTCTTTTTTTTTTTAACATCTTTATTGGAGTATAATTGCCTCACAATAGTATGCCAGCCTCCGCTTTATAACAAAGCGAATCAGCTATACATATACATATGTTCCCATATCTCTTCCCTCTTGTGTCTCCCACCCACCCTCCCTATCCCACCCCTCGAGGTGGTCACAAAGCACCGAGCTGATGTCCCTGTGCTGTGCGGCTGCTTCCCACTAGCTATCTATTTTACATTTGGTAGTGTATATATGTCCATGCCACTCTCTCACTTTTTCCTAGCTTACCCTTCCTCCTCCCATATATATGGAATCTTGCCCTCTAGACGTCCTGAGACCACCATATGAAGAAGCCAGGCTTGGCTCTTCTGGGATGAGAGACCATGTAGAAACAAAGGTCCAGCTGGACCATCAGGACCAATTATCAGAAATGGAAGTGAGGCCATGTCTGACTTTTCGGGCCCATTTAAGCTCCTGATGATTTAAGTGACTCCAAAGGACATTCATGGAAAAACTACCCAGGTGATGTCAGCCTAGCTCAAATTACTAAAGGACGAGTAAAGAAAATGGTTGTTATTTTAAGCCACTAATTTTGGGGTGTTGAACGCTGTAGCGGTAGTTAATCGATGCACACAAATATATAAAATAGGTTTGTATGTATGCATTTATGCACAAACAGGCACACACGCATGTATATGTTTGTAAATAAATAGAATATTTCTGGATGGAGATGAAGGAAATGTATAAAAGTTGTTGCCTCCAGAACAGGGAAATGAGTGTTTAGGGGACAGGGGAAGGAGGGAGATCAATCACATTATTTGTTTTAATGTGTGTACTCTAAATCTTTCGAATTTTGTGTCATGTGCATATACTATCTATTCAGAAATTAAATAAATAATAAAAACTCAGCACTGTATTAAGGTATCAAGCAGTATGATACTTTGTCAGGTTATTCATACTGGTATATGTCACATCTAAGAGAAAGGAATTGGCAGAGGAAATACTGCAGAATGGCATTGCTGTGGAAATAGTAGGATTAGTTTCTGAAGTCTTTTAATCCTAAAAGCTCACAAAACCTTATCAGAAAGTGAGTCAGCAGTGAGGCTTGTTAATGAGGACCCAAGCAGTTTCTGCACAATACACAGTGATATTCTGAGGATGGACTGAAAAAGTGGATGAGAAATGTTAAAACATCTAATAGTCTTTTAAGTCTCTGTCAAAAAAAAACAAAACAAAAATAAAAGCTAATAAAATACAAAACAATAAAAAACCTTTACTTTGTTATTTAACATATTTTTCTGTATTATTAGAATAATACATATGTACTTCTTAGCACAGAATGAACAATTTCACCCAAAAAGCACAAAGAATACATGTGTGTGTGCCTGCCAGAGTTTCTGTTTATCAGATTATTAATTAGGAAGAAGGTCTGTATCAAAGATTTTCATTGTGAAATATTGCCTAATGGGAAAAAATAGAAAACACCACCATTGGAAAAAGTTCAAATTAGTGGAATGGGTGTAGAGAATAATTCCAAGTGCAGGCAGGTAGTAAAATATATCTGTATAATACAGCTAATTAGGGAAGTTGTATTCAAAATGACAAAAAATGAATATTAAAAATTTTCCTCCAAAATCTTTATTACAGGGGAAAAATAAGTGGTGTTATATGTCTCTCTGTCTTACACAAAGATGCATACACACCCCTGGTTTCGCTATGAAAATAGCAAGTTGTTCCCTGGGAACAAAATGTTTTTAGGAGGGCATGCTTTATTATTTGAAATTTTATGCTTTTAACATATGCTTTTTATGCTTTTAACAGTCATAGATCTATAAACTGGGGTCATTGAAAAACATAATTTTAATTACATTGTTGCAGTAGTTCTCTGTGTCAGAAACATCACAAAAATTGAAATTATATTAGAAAACAATGAATTGGGTAGTAATGAAACTAAAATTTACTGTTTTAAATACCTACTATGTGCCAGGTATTTTATATTCATTATCTTTAATCTTTAAACTATCATCCCTCCAATTGCTTTGATTCCTTTTCTGACCTCAGTAGTTAGTGATATTTTTGCCTTGAGAATATTTCACAAATTTATCCCCCTCTTTCCATTTCTATTACTTTCACTCCCTTCTAGGTCTCCAAATCAACCACAGCCTCTAATTCCCTTTTTTCTCTGTATCTTGCCCTACTCTTGATTCTCTATATCATTGCAAGTTGGTCTCAAATCAAAACTAATGAAAACTCTTGAACGACTAACCATGACCCTTAGAATAAAATACAGACTACTTACTATGGGGCATACATTTCTGCATGATCTGGCAGTGCATAATCCTTTTACCTCATTTCAATCCACTCTTAGTGGCTGAGCTACAGATACCCCTGTATTCTCACATTGCCCTAAAATGCCTACTCCAAACTCAAAGCCTTTGTAACAGTTCTTTGCTTGGTTTGTAAAGATACTTATGCTACTGTTTGCATTTTTAGCTCCTCTATACCACATCTTCTTTGTCCCTTCATTTGCTGATGGACACTTAGGTTGCTTCTATATATTGGCAATTGTAAATAATGCTGCTATAAACATTGGGGTGCATGTATCTTTTTGAATTAGTGGGGTTTTTTTCATATATATACCTAGGAGTGGTATTGCCAGGTCATATTGTAGTCCTTTGTTTAGTTTTTGAGAAATCTCCATACAGTTTTCCACAGTGGCTACACCAATTTACATTCACACCAACAATGTACAAGAGTTCCTTTTTTCCCACATCCTTGTCAGCATTTGTTATTTGTGTTCTTTTTGATGGTAGCCATTCTAACAGGTGTGAAGTGATATCTCATTGTGGTTTTGATTTGCATTTCCCTGATGTTTAGTGATATTTGACTACCTTTTCATGTGCCAGTAGGCATATGAAAAGTATCTGCATTTCTTCTTTGGAAAAATATCTACTCAGTTCTTCTGCTTGTTTTTTAATCAGGCTGTTTGTTTTTCGGATGTTGAATTGTATGAGCTGTTTATATATGTTAGATATTAACTGCTTATTGGTCATATCATTTGCAAATATTTTCTCCCATTCAGTAGGTTGTCTTTTCATTTGTTGTTGGTTTCCTTTGCTGTGCAAAAGCTTTTAACTTTAATTAGATCCCACTTGTTTATTTTTGCTTTTATTTCTTTTGCCTTAGGAGAGGATCCAAAAAATATTGCTCTGGTTTATGTCGGAGTGTTCTGCCTATGTTTTCCTCTAGGAGTTTTATGGTTTCTGGTCTTACATTTAAGTCCTTAATCCATTTTGAGTTTATTTTTGTATATGGTGTTAGAGAATGTTCTAATTTCATTCTTTTTCATGTAGCTGTCCAGTTTTCCCAGCACCATTTATTGTAGAGACTCTTTGTTCTACTGTGTAGTCTTGCCTCCTTTGTCATAGATTAACTGACTTAAATGAGTAGGTTTATTTCTAGGCTCTCTATTTATGTGTCTGTTTTTGTGCCAGCACCATAACGTTTGGGTTACTGTAGTTTGTAGTATAGTCTGAAGTCAGGAAGCATGATTCTTCCAGCTCTGTTCTTCTTTCTCAAGAATGTTTTGACTATTTTGGTTCTTTGTGTTTCCATACAGATTTTAAAAGTATTTGTTCTACTTCTGTGACAAATGCCAATTGTATTTTGATAGGGATTGCATTGAATCTGTAGATTGCCTTGGGTAGTATGGCCATTTTAACAATATTCTCCCAATTCAAGAACGTAGTATATCTTTCCATCTGTTGGTGTGGTCTTCAATTTCTTTCATAAGTGTCTTATAGTTTTCAGACAGATTTCTTCACTTCTTCCATAAGAAATCAAAGCAACAGCATTTTGATGTGGTGTAGTACAACAAGTTAAAAGAAGATCTTGCTAAGGCTACTGAAGCCCTGAGACGGGTGCACCACTCTCTATTTGCCGATGCAAGTAGAGGAATTCAGTGAAAAGAAGTAATCTTATATTTTTAAATGTCAATGAATTTTTCCATTATGTGTTCATTTTGCAACTTAGCAACTGGAACTTTTTGAGTTCCACAGTTCATTTGCATTTTACTGTTTCAATCTCTTGTTAAAAAAAAAATGCTTGCTAAAAAAACAAGTTTCCCTTTTTAAAGGGAAACGTTTTTTGGCAGTGTTGGGTCTTCGTTGCTGGGCATAGCCTTTCTCTAGTTGTGGCGAGCGGGGGCTACTCTTCATTGAGGTGCATGGGCTTCTCATTATGGTGGCTTCTCTTGTTGCGGAGCATGGGCTATAGGCACGTGGGCTTCAATGGTTGTGGCACGCAGGTTCAGTAGTTGTGGCTCGTGGGCTCTAGAGCGCAGGCTCGGTAGTTGTGGCACATGGGCTTAGTTGCTCTGTGGCATGTGGGATCTTCCTGGACCAGGGCTTGAACCCATGTCCCCTGCATTGGCAGGCGGATTCTTAACCACTGCGCCACCAGGGAAGTGCAGGTTTCAGGTTTTTTACCTCCTTAGGTAGGCTTATTCCCACATGTTTTTTTTTGATGCATATTGTATTCTATAATTAAAATTTGCTAAGAGAATAGGCTTAAATGCTCCCACCCAAAAATGGTAAATATGTGAGGTGATGGATGTGTTATGAACTAGATGGGGGTGTCCTTTCACAGTGTATGCATATATCAAATCACCATGATATACACTTAAAATATATACAATTTACTTATAAATTATACCTCAAGCATGAAAGTAAAATAAATAAATAAATAAATAAAAATGGAATGGCCTCTATATCTTTAAGTCAGTTTTTTTGAAAACCCAGATGGAATGGACAACTTCCCAGGAAAGTATGGCTCAATAAGTAATATAAATCTAATTGGAACTTTTATAGTTATATAAGTTAAATTAACATTTAAAATACCTTCTTTCAAAAAACTTGAAATCAGAAATTCTTATTTTTGAACATCAAAGGAACACATGATGCATATCATATAAAAATTCTTCCAGAGAATAATATGAAAAATCTTCCCCAACTTTTCATTGGATTATTATTACCTTGACAGGAAAACATTGCAAGAACTTGATAGACTCTAAAGCTACAGCTTAGCTTCATGAAGAAACATAGATACAAAATTCCTAAATAAACTCCTAGCAAATTGAAATACTATATAAAAATAAAAAATATCTTGACCACATTGAGCATTTTCCACAAATGAACAGGTGAGCCAATGTCAGAAAAAATCTATTGATGGAAGCCACCATGTTAATGGATTGAGGGATAAAACCCAGTAATAATTTTAAAAGTTAAACAGAAGACATTTAGTGAAATTTAACACTCATTCATAAAAAAATTAAATCAACTCAGAATGGAAGAGCATGCGTTTAATTGATAAAGTGTATTTACCTATAGCAAGTTAATCATGATTTTTAGAAGCATTTCAGCAAAGTGAGAAACAGGACAAGGATGCCTGTTGCCACTCTTTCCATTCAGTATTGTACCAAAGGTACTGGTCAAAGCTATTGAAGAAAAATGTGAGAGTGAGAGGGATATGGATGGGAGAAGAAATAAGATTGTTGATTCTTATCGATATTATGATGCCTACATAGAAAATCCAATTAGAATAAGATAATTAAGAAATAGTGATGTATAAAAGGATTAACATATAAAAATATTTTGTCACCAGCATTTTCAATGAGACTATCGAGTCTCTTCACAGCAGCCATAAAACTAGTAGTTTTCAGAAATAATTTCTCAAGGCATGTGCAGAATATTAGTGAAAAAAATTAAAATGCTATTGAAAGATATATCAGCATGAAGAATACTGAGGGATGAGAAGGCTCAATTTATGCCAAAATTTTGCTACAATTCCTGTCAAAACCCCAATATGGTTTGCATATGGAATTTGAGTAGCTGAATTTAAAGTTCAAATACAATAATAAATGTCTAAGAAGAACCAAGATGATAAAGAAAATACGCATTAAGAAAGAGAAGAGAAGTATTGTGGTGATGCACCCATCTAGTTATCAAGACATATACTCTCATGGATAGAAGAGTATATATATTACTGATGCAGGGATAAAGAAATAGATTAGTGGAAAGAATAGAAATTCCTGAGGAAGACCCAAGCATGCATGCATCTTGAATATAAGAAATACCACAGGTCAGTGGAAAAATAATTACCTGTTCAATAAATAGCGTTGGGATAATTGACATGTCACCATAAGAAGTTATAAAATGCACTTTTTTCATTTAGACATTTTTGAAACCATGATGTGTCCTAAAGGCAGTGGCACCTTACAATTGCCATCGACCAGGTAACGGTTGTCATCTCAACACAGTAATATCCATTTTTATTTCTATTTATGTTGATACCACTCTCCAAGAAAGGCAGCTCAAGGCAGGAGAAATTGGCTCACCTTTTGGAGTAAATGAAAACGTAGTGTGAGTATCTAGAGTGACTGATTTGAATAGAACTATTGTTAAAGCATCAGACATTACTAGCAATTTCTTGTTTTCTTTGAAGAGAAACTGTTTAATTTATAATAATGTATGATTCAATCAAAGGGAAAAATAACTAGGATCAAGTCAAAAAGTAAAATGAATTAAAATTTGCACAATAGGCTTCAATTGTTTGAAAGAAAATCCCAGATATGACATGCTACACACTTTAAAAGGAAAGGTGTATCCCAGTGCTAAGTGTTGGTGAGAATGAGGGGGGAAATTCTCTTAGACATCTACTAGTATTGAAAACTACTTATTGTCTCCTAGATATCTGCTACGTACATGGTATACCTAGCAGTTGTTTTTCTAGTTACATGCTACCCTTTCAACTCAGAGTGAGGTCCTTGGACCAGTAGCGGCAGCATCACCTGGGAATATGTTAGAAATGTAGCCTCTCAGACCCCTTAAATCAGAACCTAGAGTTTACCAAGATCCCCTGGTCATTTTTGTGAACATTAAAATTTAAGAAGCCTTGCCCTAGGGAGACTTTCACGTTCCTTTCAAGGAAATATGTATAAAATTTTTTATTTATTCTTAAAGAGACAAATAGAAAAACAACACAAATATCAATTTTTTAAAAAATGGATGAATAAAATGAGATATACAATGAAATATTTAGCAGTTAAAATTCATGAGCTAGAGCTACAGTCTCAATACTGATCATTTAAAAATATATAATGTTGAATAAAACACTAAGTTATAGGACAATAAGTACCATTTGACATTTATATAAAACAAAACCACTAAGGGTATATAACTAGAAATATGTAGATAGAAAGTATATACTCAAATATGAGTCAGTGAATTTGTGTCTGGGAAAAGAGAAAAGAGGAGGGATGGAAACTTGGAGAAGGCAAAGAACTTCAACCTCATCAGTGCTGTTTTTTATTTCTTAAAAATAAGGAAATATTGACAGATGTCACCATTAATTCTTTTGTTTACTGGGAGCAATATTAATGTATTTGTCATAATATCTTTTTCACTTTTCTAAATGTAGTTACAAAGAACATAGAAGAAGAAATGTGAAAACTGCTAAACATATAAAAGGCTGCTCAGTCTTCCTAGTTAAATAAATGTAAAATAATGAAACACTTTTTAGAAAATCATTAACTAGCTTAGCAAAGAAAGAGAATACTTTTGATAGACAGTTTTCAGTAAATTAAAATAAGAAAAACTCTCATACACTATTTGTGGCAATGTAAATTTGTTCAGTTTTAAGTCTGGTTTATATCTATCAAGATTTCTTAATGTGCAGACCTCATTGACTCAGCAACTCCAGTTCCAGGGATTCAGTGTTTAGACGCTAACACTGTGTGCAAAGATTTGTGTTCAGTAATGTTGATTACCACATTGCTGAAAATAAGAAATACTAAAACAGTGTAAAAATAGAAGTTAACAAATGATTGGTATACGTCATAGGGGATTAGTTAAAATATGGTAAATACGTCTTTAAAGTGTAGGACTGGTCAAAGGTCATGGGAGACTAATTTTTACTTTATGAATTTCTGCTTTATTCAACAAGAATAGTTTTATTATTTTTTAGTTTAGAAGAATTACCATTTGTCAAAATAGATATAGTCCTTTTCATTTATTCCTGTATAATATAAACAATATTTTTGTAATACACCTTCCTTTAAGTTAGTGCATCATTCTCATTTCTCTTTATGTGATTGAATACAGAATATCTCATTGTTGTCTATCACAGAAGAATACCAGCAAACAAGGGGGATGTTTGATAATAGATTCTTAGAAGGTAGTTAAGTAGAATTTCTACTGTGCCTTTGTAGTTCTTCTCCACTCAAAATAAAATACTTAAAATCATTGTGAATACTGCTAGTTCTTCTCCATTGTTGACAGTGAGGGAAATGAGAACATGGCCAAGGTACAGAATTTTATGTAGGTAGTGGATTTTGGCATTGTTTTATGAGAAAGTATATTCATTGTATTAAGGAATTCAATAGATTATACATTTTCTCTCATCATTAATATTTAAGTTTTATGATTTAACTTTTTAATCCTCATTAATAGTTAAGCATTATGATTTATTTAAATTGATATTTCATTAGAGTTTAAAATTTAACGTTAATCAAATTAAATGTAAATCATTAAATTCAGTTTTATTGGAGAAGAATCATGAGGTGTCAGGAGATGAGGAATGAGTATGTTCCAGAACTTATATGTAGTTTTCATAAAAACAGCACTGAACGTGGTCATTAATTCTTTCATATAAGTGTACTTGAAAGCATCAGTTTCTAGAATGCAAAGGGTAGGTTTGCTTGCTCATCTGCAACTAACCTAAAATATTATAGCCAAGTACCTAAATTTAAATATTATATATTTAAAATATTTAAATAAATATTATACTTATTTAAATATTATAGCCAAGTACCCAATATTATAGCCAACTAACCTAAAATATTATAGCCAATATTATAGCCAAAATATGGTTATAAAATTACCTTTTAAAAATTATGTCATGATCTGGTCTTCATATTTATTATTATCATATTATTATCATATTAATCCTCTGTTATGTGTTGTCACTGCATTATTTTGTGTGCCTTCACTAGTACTGAATAACTGCAGCTTGCTTAAAGCCAGAATCCTTTCTTTTATAAGGTAAAGAATGAAATAAAATAATATGACTTCCTTCCCATCTTATTCTAGTTTCCTGACAAGTAAATAGAAAGTGCTATCAACTTCAGTTTCAGATTCGTAGTTATGATGATTTCTCTTCATGTAATAAACTCACAAAAATGATATTTTATCTCTTTTATTCTGTAGTCCCTGACCTGGCCCCTAAAACACAATTTTATGGAACATTTTCTTATACAGTACTTCCAGAAATGTCATTACAGCGCTAGATAATTGGCATTTTCTGTGCCAAGATGTCATTCCTAATAATAGTGTGTCTGAGAAAGTAAAGCTGGGAGAAAGAGCTGGCAGGGTGTGGAAGTGCAAGTTTGCCTCATCTGTGAATAACAGTGATTTGTGTAACAATGATCTCACCAACAGGGCTTGTCTCCTTTCCTTCATTAGGATACTCCCCAGTGCAGGGTGAGGCTGTCAGGACCCCAGTGGGACCTGGGAGTGGTGAGGGAAATCTCCCTGTTCTGTTTCACATTTTAAAGTCATTTACAAATGTACTCTAGCTCTCTCCCTTGCGGAAGGTAGAGATCACATGGTGATGGACCTTTTCTCTCCTTGCCGCTAAGTACAATTTTTATCCGTGACAGAGTTGTTCTTAACTCCGTAATTCAACCTAAAACTATTTAAGCAGACATGGGTAGGTAATGGTGGAAGAGTCAAGGCCCATATTCAGGTGAGAACGTAGTAACTTACACTGTGGTTGCACTGCCAAACTCTGGGGAGAATTTCTTCAACCATTGAACCAGAAAGGAATTAATGAGGTCATTTAAGTTTTTCCTAGGCAAAATTGTCAAAAGGGTAGTGTCTATGCTCCTTTGAATCACATTGCATAGAACCTGCAATACCACCACACTCCTGATCACATAACATTTTCAGCATTTTCTGAAGAGGTAGAACTGAATATGAGAATATGTGTGTGTGTGTATAAAATCAGATAATATAATTTAAAAGAGAGATTCCTTATAGACCAAGGGCAGGGACCTGCTTCAATAAAGCAGTTCCTAACAGGGACCAAAATATCTAATTTGAGGGGAGTCGGGGATGGATAGGAAAATAAAACTAATATAGTTATTTCTGTAATTCTGATTAGAATGTCAAAGTTACATACAAGCTGTTTGCCAAGGTATAAATGTGACCCCTCCCAAAAGGCAATTTTCTGTATTTCTGTCTCCACCTCAGCCAATTCAGATGCTTTTTTTTTCTTTAGAAAAATGTCACTCCATGTGTTCTGTTTAGAACCAATGACAATCCTTTGAAATTCTGTTTTTTGTTTTGTTTTTTTTAATGAAGAAATTAGGAAGGTTAAATAATTTGCTCTTAAATGGCAGATGCAGGATTTGAATTCAGCTCCATTTGGTGCCAAGCCCATGCTTTATGTTAACACTGCTATATGGCCCCTCACTCTTTTTTAGTTGTAAGTACCTTAAAATCCAAGTTAAACTAACTTAAACAACAAGGGTTGTTTCCTAGTTAAAAAAATGAAAACTACAGAGGCAGTGTACTAGACATTAATACTAGTCCAATATCCAATTTCCTCCTGCTTCTAGCTGTGTCAGAAACCTAGAGTGAGCACAGACCATGCTCTACCTGAAACTCCCATTGCAGCAGAGTCCAAAGTCTTTCATAATTGCGTTGGTTTCAATGGACCTTTTACAAATTATCTTTCTCTAATCAATCATTTGTCTTTTCTGTTTCAACTAGGCAGGCTATGTGATGGTCTGGAAACACACACCATTTCCAACTTACCCTACTTAAAAAGGATCCTGACATTGCTCTGTCCAAACTTAATTCTATTCTAGTACCTACTTCAAGACCAACTTCTTCATCAAAGCCTTAGGTGCTTATCCTTTGTCCATTTTCTTGAATTCTTAGAGATTTAATGAGTTATATGTTATTTAAGTATCAAAAGTCAAATCAGAGCTTAGCCCACATTAAAGAAGATTAGTGAAGAATGAGTGTAGTGACCGTCCTGTTTCACCTAATGCTTCTAAGAGTATATCAGGGGCAGTGATGATGGTAGCAAATAGTTAATGATCACTATCTGCCAGCCACTGTTTAGATTCTTTACATGTATGAACACATTTAATCCACGTGAAAACCTTATGAGATATGTACTTGTATCTTCAGTATTCCACAAATGAAGAAATTGAGGCAATACAGGGGTGGACTACTTGCAAAAGCCATGGAGTTAGTAAGTGCCAGAGTCAAGTTTTGAATCCATACTTAACCCACACATTTACCAAAGGATATGGTTCTTTAAAACGATTACAGTCTAATGGTTGCTTACCCAACAGGTAAAAATCAGGATGGAAAAAATCTTAGAGTAACGCTAAAGCCATATGAGAATAGAGTGGGACAAGACATGATGAAGAGAAATTTTAGGGTGGCTATGTTTACTGTCTTCAAGTATTATGCAGGCTGTCACATAAGAGAGGGATTAACTTATCTTGAATAGCCCCAAGGATTAGAATTAGAAGCATCTGGCACATATTTTCACCTCAATATAAAAAGTTATTTCTACCTGTCAGAGCTGTCTAAAAATAATTTCAAAAATGCTTTTGTGAGAGAACAAATTTTCCATATCTGGAAATTTCCCCACATGTGTTTGTTGATATATTCTGGCAAGAGTTTTGTTGGTGGAATTCGAAAATCAGGAACTAGTTAAGACACACATGTTTAAGGGCCTAAACATTACATGACTTGACAGAAGATTGTTCCTTCTTGCTGCTGGGACTGGGAGGTATTGTAATACCATGGCTGTAGCATGGGAAATGAGGGTAGGTGTGCAGTGCCTAGGAAATGAGGGAAAAGAATCAACCAGGTCATCTAGGTCTGTGCCCTGTGGGGCTCTGCTGGGCAGAGTAGCCAAGACAGAGTTGAGCCACCAGACAGCCCTTTCCTGACCTTCCAAATGTTCACATGTTTAATGGTGGCTTAGAGTTGGCTTAACTTGTTGTTATTTTTCCCTCTGAGACAGCTTTTTCCTCTTTAGTTAGAAAGGCAGAGCTCTGACTCTGTTGTGGAGAAAAAGCTATTAAAGGGAGATTGTGGTATATAAAATGGAGACACTTTTTTGATCATATTTCAAAGGATTTGAAGGGAAAGACAAGAAAATCAATAAATGCATGGATTCCTTTACACTTTAAAAAGACAATTCTTTCCTTTCTAAAGGCTGTTTCTGGGTGTTCCTGCTGTGAAATCAGCCCATAAAACCCAGATTTAATGGAAATTTACTTGATAAAAGGATAAAATAGTAAATAGAATAGTGAAGAGTTCAGCTGTTTCTCTCCCTTTCTACCTTTGACAAGTGATAATACCTGTAATGCAAACCATGTAATTTTCTATCCGATTACTCTTTTACTTATTTATTTCATTAGAGGAAGGTTGGCATTCAATTTCATTCGTGAAGTGTAGAATCAAGCCCTTTTTATATATCATAATACCCCAAAATGTTTTGCAGTTTTTTGTCTATGACACAGGAACTTCTTTCTCATTGATACCTTGGCTAACAAAACCCATAAAGCAAATGTTATATGAAATACTTTAGCAAAGAGAACATTGAGCTAACAGTAAAATCCCTGGCAATTTGTAAGGGCAGATGACCATTTTGGATGCTTGATGGGTTATTCTAAAAAGCAATGCATCTTGAAAATAAAGAATATTCTTTGCTTGAGGGGACTTTCTCCAAACCAAATCCCTTCTAAATTCTACTCTCTTTAGTAAGTATGAAAAGGAGGCAGAGTCTCCTTTATTACAGTAGGAATTTTATCCTGATTCATCTGTATTTTTTGATTCTTACTGGGAATACTAGACCCTATTATTTTCTCTCCCTCTTCCTTTCTTTCTTTGAGATTCATATCCAGTTTTAATTAAACTTTTTTAAATTTTGAGATATTGTAGATTCACATGTATTACTTATAAGGCATAATACAGCGAGATCTTATGTACCCTTTACTCTGTTTGCTCCAATAGCAGCATTTTTCTAAGCTATAATACAATAACCAGGATATTAACATTGAGAGAGTGTAGAAGCAAAACGTTTCCCCCACCATAACAATCCCTCATATTGTTATTTTTCAGCCACACTTTTTCTCCTGTCCCTACCCATTCCTTAACCCCTGGCAACCAATAATCAGTTTTCTAGTCCCATAATTTTGTCTTTTCAAAAAAGTCATATAGGGCTTCCCTGGTGGCGCAGTGGTTGAGAGTCCGCCTGCCGATGCAGGGGACACGGGTTCGTGCCCCGGTCCGGGAAGATCGCACATGCCGTGGAGCGGCTAGGCCCGTGAGCCATGGCCACTGAGCCTGCGCGTCTGGAGCCTGTGGCAATGGGAGAGGCCACAGCAGTGAGAGGCAGGCGTACCAGAAAAAAAAGTCATATAAATTGAATCATACAGTGTCTTAGTCTGCTTATGCTGCCATAACAAAATATAATAGATTTGATGGCTTAAACAACAGCAATTTATTTTCTCACAGTGCTGGAGGCTGGAAAGTCCAAGATGAAGGTGTTGGCCGATTCAGTTCCTAATGAGAGCTCTCTTCTTGGAGAAGAGTGCCTTCTAATTGTGTTATGGAGAGAGAGTGTCAGCAAGCTCTCTGGTATCTCTTCTCATAGGGCACTATTCCCATCATGAAGTCTTCACCCTCATGACCCCATCTAACCCGGTAAATACCATCACATTGCGGGGTTAGGGCTTCAACATAGGAATTTTGGAGGGACACAAAACATTGTCTATAATATATAATATCGAACCTTTGGGGATTGATTTTTTTTCACTCATCATAATTCTCTGATTTATCCAAGTTTTTGTGTGTATCAGTACTTCTTTTTTTTTATTGCTGAGTAGTATTCTCTGCTCTGGATTTACTGTGGTTTGTTTAATCATTTACCTGTTGAAGGACGTCTGTGCTGTTTCCAGTTACTAGCTATTACAAATAAACTGATATAAACATTTGTGTACTGTTTTTTTATGGGTGTGAGTGTAACTATTCTTTCCTCTGGGATAAATGCCCAGAAGTACAACTGCAGAGTCTTATGGTAATTGCATGTTTAATTTTTAAAGAGACTGTCAAATTGTTTTCCAGAGGGCTCTACCTTTTTACATTCACACCTGTGATTTTCCCATTTCTAATTGTTTTTTTTTAAATCGTTGAGTTTTGGGAGTTATGTATTCTATAGCCTAATCCTTTGTTGGATATGTGATTTGCAAACACATATTTTGTCCTCTGTCTGTAGCTTGTATTTTCATCCTTTAACAGGGCCTCTAGCAAAGCAAGTTGATACTGTTATCGATGTCCAATTTATCAAAATTTCATTTTGCTTTATAGTTTTAATTTTACATTTAGGTTTGTGATTCATTTTGAGTTATGTTTGTATAAAATGTGATTCTTAGGTTAAGTTTAATTTGTTTTGCCTTTGGATATCCAATTGCTTCATCACTATTTGTTGAAAAGTTTTGTTGATTGATTTGTGCAGCCTTTTTTTAAAAAAAAAATGACAGAATTTCAAATGAAGCAGAGTTTAGCTCCCCTTTCCAAACTAAAGTGATTTTTGTTTTTCTGGGGGGTGGGGACTTTGGTCAGACTCCTCCCACACTCTACATGCCATCATATGACTTTGTACTCAGACAAAAACAACACAGAATTGGTGACCATTCTCTTATTTTTTCAATCAGTTACCTAAATTCTCACTTACCTTATTAACAGGAATATCAGCAACTCTACCTTTTAAACTTGCTTATGTATTTTATATTTTATTGTCAAAAAAATTTACATAGTTCAAATGGGGTCTTTTGGATTCTTTGAAGTCAATTGGCATGGGATTGATCTATTATTATTATTTTATCTTACTGCCAAACAAAATTATGTCTGGAGATTGGTCTGACAGATGCAGCCTGTGCCCTGCAGTAATGGGTAATGAGTCCTTGCAGCTTCAGATCCTTGCAGAGTCTGTAGTGGTCTTTTAACCAATGAGTTGGTAAATTATCTTTTAAATTCTGAAAACACAAAAGTCTTCGGAACTTCTTTTCTAGGTATTGAGCTACTAACTCTCAATCCATTCTTCCAAGAAAGGCTTCTCATAGATAGCAAGATGATTTGTTCTTATTCAGTAAGGTGCAGTTCACGGCGTTCCTCAAATTAAAACAAATTTTTGTCATATACTTCAAATGAAAGATGTTTTAGTCACTGAGAAGGGGATGAAGTAGATATGGTTCCCATACTTATGTGACCTTAAAATCAGTATCTCTTGGGGATAGGATATTTTTAATAACCGTATAATGTTTTGTTTTTCTAAAGCTTAAATTAAAGAAGAAGGGGAAAAATCCCTGTTTTTGAAAGCAAAGGAATGTGGAATTAGGAAGGTAAAACGACTCTCTCAAGGTCATATCAAAAAGTTCTGGTCCAGGTCTATTTACAATGTATCTTTAAATGTCTCACAGACAGGCACCTGCAAAATGCTAACTACATTCCAGAAATGCATAAATGTATCTTCTCTTAGATTTTATGTTCAAAAGCTTTTTATTTGTAGAATAGTGAAAGAAAAAAGGAAATTGTATTTCACAAGTGTGAAATTGTGTACTTGTATTTCACAAATATACAATATATACAATCTCAGGTCCCTGAAGTTTATCTTTATTTGTAAGATCACTTGCTTGCTTTGTGAGTTGTCTATGCTTCTTCTCAATAACTGGAATGAATGTCTCTGTAGAAACCCACTAATCTTGAGACTGAAAGGAGTAACATGTTGTCCTAAGGATAGGCAAGTTATAAGAACTAAAATGCTACATTTTTTACGGCAGGCAACTGAGGTGGCGCTTGGTGGGGAAAAAATGCCTTTTGCTCCTTAGAATGGCAAGTTAATGTCATAATAGTACTACCAACTTTGTGAGTTGCTCCTTTTTCAAAGTCACATCTTCAAAAAAAATCTCAAGAAAGGATAAAGCAAAAGTATTTTGCGGGGAAAAATACATTAATTTTCTAGTCTGAATTTCTGGCTGTTATCTGTATAATTACTGGTTTGACTTCACATCAGTATACAGGAAATTCTTTATAATAGTTTTCTTTATGTTAAATTGTGACAGCTGCTTTGATTTTGACAGACATCCAGTGAAGTGTTTCCGATGCAGTATGACAGTGCCAGCCGTGACGTTAATTGCATCTTTTGTGGGAAAATGCCACATGTAACATTTCAAACAGAATCCAAACACCAGGGTAACTATTCATTTATTTCACTCTGCAATAGAACTCTGAAATATTGGCCTTCATTTTGTCTTCCTCAGTTTCATAATTGACTGTTTCAGCTATATGCACTGATCACATTAGCCAGCACTATCAGTTAACTAGGCTGTCTAATCAAGTATGTCTGTTTCCAACAACATATGTTATCCAGTCCATTTAAGGAGAATATGTTAGAGTTGTAAGCTGTATTTTATTTTAAAGAAAAAATTAATTTGAGAAGCAAACAAGTCAGTATTATTTTCCCCAGAAATCCATAAAATATGAAACATCACTTTGAGTTAGAGGCATTGATATGAATGTGTACAAAAAATGTAAATTAATCTCTTCAACTGGAATTAGAGTTTCTTGGGTTCTCTGTTGCTTCCTTTTTTTTTTTGATAGGAACATCTTTCTTACCATGAATTTAGTGTTACTGCATTGTATACATGCATGTATTCATTCATATATTGATTTAATAAATATTTCAAAATTTATTCAGTTCCAGGCACAGTGGTGAGCAAAACTGTAACTGGTTGCTGTCTTCATAAGGGTCACGTTATATCAAGTATTGGTTTAAAATAATGCATAATTAGTATTATCAAGTGACCCAAGTTTTCTTGCACCTATAGTCAGCTTTACCATTGAGGATATAATAACTTTACCTAGAATCAGAAAGTCCAAATTTTACCCTAGAAGCACTGAAATAATTTTTATTATAATTCCATTTCTTACAGCTTCGAGTTGTACTCCTCACCCACGTGTTGCTTGAGAGCTTTTTAAAAAATCCATATTCATTTACAAGACCCCCAATGCCAAGCTCAGAAAATTAAAACATTCCTGTTTTTTTCTGAGTTGTTATTGTCATGGCAGTGCAGAGAAAATAAATAATGCACATGGCAATAATTTAGTCTGACCATAGGAAATACTTTCCCTGAACCAACCATGGTCTTTCGGGTTCAGTAGTGATAATCAGTTGCTATTCCATAATAGCTATTTCCACATTGATAATGTCAGTGTATTTAACAGATTTCTGTTCATGCTGTTGCAAGTTAAAAAAATTTGCTACCAGCAACTGGTGCTATCTCATGTCTTTGAGAACATTAGCCAAAATATAAAAGTTCAATATCCATTATTGATGAGGACACTGAAGAGACATTTAGAAATAGTTGAGTATATTGTTTATCAGATGTTATTAAGATATTAAGATAGGGACTAAATGTCCTCAGTTTGCTATTTAGAATTGTGGGACATTAATTAGCCTAAATCACATGATGCATTATTCACTTGATTACAGAAGATATTATCATAGGCTGTTTAGAGAGACCTGGTATATGCTTTCAGCCTTGACCCATTGCTTACATATAATTGATGTTCAAGGTTCTATCACCATCTCTCTTTTCATCTTTATACTTGCCTTGAGTGAATTTATGTATTCTTATGACTTTTAGCTATCTTAATGGCTGTCAAATCTAGACTTCTTTACTAAAGATAATTTTCAACAATTTGTTCTATGTCTTCATGTCATTTATTTTTTATTACAACATCTTCAAACTTTGAGTTGCTCCCCCAAATTCTGTTCAACATCTTATGTTTCTTAAATTGTTATCCCCTACAGATTGCTAGCATAAGATATTGGTAATGGCTTTATTTGTCCTCTCATCCTAACCTCCGTGTCTAAGTTACCAAAATAGGCAGATTTTTCTATTTTCTCTCATGTAGGTGTTGTATTTTTCACTCCTACTGCCATTTCTCTACTTCAGGCCATATTGTTTCCACACACATTTGCCTATTTACAATAGCTTTCCAATAGCTTTTAGAATTCTAAAGAATTCTCTTTAGAAAATGTATAGAATTGGTCCTATTCCTCTACTGTTAGCAATTATCTCATTACTCCAGACACGTTAGCCTGACATGCAAGGCTTCTACTCATGCCCACTTCCAAACCATTCTCCACGTACACCAGAGGGACATATTCAAAATGTAAATCAGAGCATGTTCCAACACTGCTTATAAAAACAATGCTGTAAGCTTCCTACTGCTTCTAAAATACAATCTGACCTCCATTTCCCAGCTGAAGGGCTGTGCACGATCTGGTCCTGACTATCTACCTACCTTCCCACACCCTATTTGTGCCACTCTATTCTGTGCTTGGTATGTTCTGGCAACAGTGTCTTTGATAATCAAAAGTACATAGTTAATAAGGTATTTTTTAAGTACTAACTGGGATAGCAGAGAAAATAATATGTCTTGCCAACTTAAAGGGAAAGGAGAGAATTATATGGAGAATAATTGCTGTAATTCAGTTCCCATTACCACTAATAAAGAAAACCAAAGCAGTCATAATCACTAGAAATGTTCATTGGTATATTTTTATTTTATCATAAAAGTCTGAAAATGGTTGAGTTGTGATTCTTGACATAATTCATGAGTTTGTATGGGTGTACAGATATAAATGTGTAACTTCACTCATAGGAAAACAGTCAAGGTGCAAATATAATTATACACAGGTTGTCCCTATACTTAAAGTGAGTTGTGTTTCTGGAAAAAATACAGATGTTTCACAATTTTAGCAGATTTTAAAGTAGTCACTTTAACTTTTCCACAATCATATTTGACTTTAAAATAGTTACCTACCCAAGTCATTTTTAGTACTTTTTTCTTGGTTTTACTTTTGGTCTGGTTACCATCATCAGGATACCTCTTATTACATTATATTCACAGACACAATTCCTTGTTTTGTAATTTAATATTTACTGAATATTTTTTCATGTGTGAATAACTGCATTGTGTGTAAAGCAGGGAGTTAAACAATGAAGTTTCAGTTGCTGCAGTCTGGTTAGGAGATGCCAAGAACACTAATAACTGTGTTACCTTGTATATTCCTATTGCTTCCTTAACCTAATTCCTTTATTTCCTTCTCTTGCCAAGATGAAAAGACTCTTGTGAGGTCTTCTAATGAGCTAACATAGAATCGAAAAATAATAGGTTCTGGAGATACACTAAGAAGGGGGCTTTGAAGAAAATCTTTATGCAGGAGGTAGTTTGACCCTTAAGAAGTTTTTGTTGCATCATTTCTTTGTGTGTTGCTTCTATTAGCTGTCAGCTGTTACAAGAACTCTGTGTCTGAAAAAGATTTAGTGAGAATTTATCATTTTTATGTGGGACAAAAACTGAAACTGAAGGCCTGGCTGTTTATGTCCTGATGTAGTAACGAAGATCATACACAGCAATATCCATATGTACACAGATCCGTGAGTTGTCATATCATAATATTTTTTAACATCTTTATTGGAGTATAATTGCTTTACAGTGGTGTGTTAGTTTCTGCCTTATAATAAGGTGAATCACATATACGTATATCCCCATATCTCTTCCCTCTTGCATCTCCCTCCTTCCCACCCTCCCTATCCCACCCCTCTAGGTGGTCACAAACCACCGAGCTGATCTCCCTGTGCTATGCGGCTGCTTCCCACTAGCTCTCTATTTTACATTTGGTAGTGTATATATGCCCATACCACTCTCTCACTTTGTCCCAGCTTACTCTTCCCCCTCCCCATATCCTCAAGTCCATTCTCTAGTAGGTCTACATCTTTATTCCTGCCTTGCCCCTAGGTTCTTCATGACCATTATTATTTTTTTTTTTTTGGTTTAGATTCCATATATATGGGTTAGCATACAGTATTTGTTTTTCTCTTTCTGACTTACTTCACTCTGTATGACAGACTCTAGGTCCATCCACCTCACTACAAATAACTCAATTTTGTTTCTTTTTATGGCTGAGTAATATTCCATTGTACATATGTGCCACAACTTCTTTATTCATTCATCTGTTGATGGACACTTAGGTTGCTTCCATGTCCTGTCTATTGTAAATAGAGCTGCAATGAACATTGTGCTACATGACTTTTTGAATTATGGTTTTCTCAGGGTATATGCCCAGTAGTGGGATTCCTGGGTTGTATGGTAGTTCTATTTTTAGTTTTATAAGGAACCTCCATACTGTTTTCCATAGTGGCTGTATCAGTTTACATTCCCACCAAAAGTGCAAGAGGGTTCCCTTTTCTCCACACCCTCTCCAGCATTTATTGTTTCTAGATTTTTTGATGATGACCAGTGTGAGGTGATACCTCATTGTAGTTTTCATTTGCATTTCCCTAATGATTAGTGATGTTGAGCATCCTTTCATGTGTTTGTTGGCAATCTGTATATCTTTTTTGTATAAATGTCTGTTTAGGTCTTCGGCCCATTTTTGGATTGGGTTGTTTGTTTTCTTGATATTGCGCTGCATGAGCTGCTTGTAAATTTTGGCGATTAAGCCTTTGTCAGTTGCTTCATTTGCAAATATTTTCTCCCATTCTGAGGGTTGTCTTTTCATCTTGTTTATGGTTTCCTTTGCTGTGCGAAAGCTTTGGCATTTCATTAGGTCCCATTTGTTCATTTTTGTTTTTATTTCCATTTCTCTAGGAGGTGGGTCAAAAAGGGTCTTGCTGTGATTTATGTCATGGGGTTTTCTGCCTATGTTTTCCTCTAAGAATTTAATAGTGTCTGGCCTTCATTTAGGTCTTTAATCCATTTTGAGTTTATTTTTGTGTATGGTGTTAGGGAGTGTTCTAATTTCATTCTTTTACATATAGCTGTCCAGTTTTGCCAGCACCACTTATCAAAGAGGCTGTCTTTTCTCCATTGTATATTCTTGCCTCCTTTATCAAAGATAAGGTGACCATATCTGTGTGGGTTTATCTCTGGGCTTTCTATTCTGTTCCATTGATCTATATTTCTGTTTTTGTGCCAGTATCATACAGTCTTGATTACTGTAGCTTTGTAGTATAGTCTGAAGTCAGGGAGCCTGATTCCTCCAGCTCAGTTTTTCTTTCTCAAGATTGCTGTGGCTATTCAGGGTCTTTTGTGTTTCCATATAACTTGTGAGATTTTTTGCTCTAGTTCTGTGAAAAATTCCATTGGTAGTTTGATAGGGATTGCATTGAATCTGTAGATTCCTTTGGGTAGTAGAGTCTTTTTCACAATGTTGATTCTTCCAATCCAAGAAAATGGTATATCTCTCCATCCATTTGTATCATCTTTAATTTCTTTCATCAGTGCCTTATAATTTTCTGCATACAGGTCTTTTGTCTCCTTAGGTAGGTTTATTCCTAGATACTTTATTCCTTTTGTTGCAATGGAAAATGGGAGTGTTTTCTTAATTTCACTTTCAGATTTTTCATCATTAGTGTATAGGAATGCAAGAGATTTCTGTGCATTAATTTTGTATCTTGATACTTTACCAAATTCATTGATTAGCTCTAGTAGTTTTCTGGTAGCATCTTTAGGATTCTCTATGCATAGTATATCATGTCATCTGCAAACAGTGACAGCTTTACTTCTTGTTTTCCGATTTGGATTCCTTTTATTTCTTTTTCTTCTCTGATTGCTGAAGCTAAAACTTCCAAAACTATGTTGAATAATAGTGGTGAGAGTGGGCAACCTTGTCCTGTTCCTGATCTTAGTGGAAATGCTTTCAGTTTTTCACCATTGAGGATGATGTTGGCTGTGGGTTTGTCATATATGGCCTTTATTATGTTGAGGTAAGTTCCCTCTATGCCTACTTTCTGGAGGGTTTTTATCATAAATCGGTGTTGAATTTTGTCGAAAGCTTTCTCTGCATCTATTGAGATGATCATATGGTTTTTCTCCTTCAATTTGTTAATATACTGTATCACATTGATTTGTGTATATTGAGGAATCCTTGCATTCCTGGGATAAACCCCACTTGATCATATTGTATGATTCTTTTAATGTACTGTTGAATTCTGTTTGCCAGTATTTTGTTGAAGATTTTTGCCTCTATGTTCATCAGTGATATTGGCCTGTAGTTTTCTTTCTTTGTGACACCTTTGTCTGGTTTTGGTATCAGGGTGATGGTGGCCTCTTAGAATGAGTTTGGGAGTGTTCCTCCCTCTGGTATATTTTGGAAGAGTTTGAGAAGGATAGGTGTTAGCTCTTCTCTAAATGTTTGATGGAATTTGCCTGTGAAGCCATCTTGTCCTGGGCTTTTGTTTGTTGGAACATTTTTAATCACAGTTTCAATTTCAGTGCTTGTGATTGGTCTGTTCATATTTTCTATTTCTTCCTGGTTCAGTCTCAGAAGGTTGTGTATTTCTAAGAATTTGTCCATTTTTCCAGGTTGTCCATTTTATTGGCATATAGTTGCTTGTAGTAATCTCTTATGATCCTTTGTATTTCTGCAGTGTCAGTTGTTACTTCTCCTTTTTCATTTCTAATTCTTTTGATTTGAGTCTTCTCCCTATTTTTTTTTTTTTTTTTTGGTGTGTGTGTGGTACGCGGGCCTCTCACTGTTGTGGCCTCTCCCGTTGCATAGCACAGGCTCCGGATGCACAGGCTCCAGACGTGCCATGGCTCACGGACCCAGCCGCTCTGCAGCATGTGGTATCTTCCTGGACCAGGGCACGAACCTGTGTCCCCTGCATCAGCAGGTGGACTCCCAACCACCACGCCACCAGGGAAGCCCTCCCTTTTTTATGATATAATATTTTTTAAATGTATTTAAAAATTAACTGAAAGTCGTTTTTACATCAGTAATCAAACAGATTTTGTAAGCTGTTGTCAGATGACAGTTTGTGTTACTTGTGGAAAAATTGGCAATTTGTACCAAAATTAAATTAGAAATTTGCCAATGGGGAATTGTATTTGATTTGAAATTTTTTTTAATCTAAATTCATATTTTTGAATAGTTTTCTTCAAGAGAATATATGATTATTCCTCTAATTTTTATAACAGCAAATTCTCTTTCAAAGTTCTCTACTTCACCTTTTCATTCATTTTTATAATTAGAATACTGAAAATTCTACAGAAAGCTGTCTGTTTTTACACTCATGTGAGCTGTGTTTGTGGATGGTTTAGGCACAGAGAATTAAATCTGCATGAAATCATCACATTTCCCTAGATGTCACCGTGAAATTGGTACTTTCCCCTGAAAATTTCCATGAAATTACAAAAATTATTGCATCTTTGTCTCTGGATGTCTTGCTTTGAAAAATAAAGGAGGCTGAGTCAATCTTTCTTGTATCCCAGTTCCTGGTATAGCTAATTATTCAAGAAACTAATATCATAAATTAAGCAGTAGGAGGAAAAAAGTGTGCAGTTTATATAGGAAAATTTTAGAAGAAGTTGAGTCTTACTACATGTCTAAATTCATTAATCAAGGAGCCCTAACTTCTGTTTCCAGTGAATGACAGACTATGGCATAACACGAATTGTCCATTTTTGCCAGTTTCATAATTAATTGTAATAACTGTAGTCAAATAATGTAATAATATGTATTGTCATTATGACTGGTTAAATTGATGAATCAACTATAATGAAAGCTGCTTTCTTTTATTGTTTATGAAAATGGTCTTTCAAGAATGATTTAAAGTATATATTTAGATTACATGTGTGCCCCCACCCACCTCCTTCTAATATTGGTATGGGAGATATTTAAGTATAATTATTTCCTCTGTATTTTGAGATTATACATCCCTACACTTTTAATATCCTGTTTGGACATGTGACTTGCATTGCCCCTCTTCACAAGACGTTTATGGCTTCCTGCTTCACTGACACCACTCTTGATATATGATTTGCCTGGGCCATAAATGTGAGTAAAGGGGTTTTGTGCCAACATCTAAGTAGGTACCTTGGAGCCACTGTATGGTTCTGCCATAGTGTCTTTTCCTTCTGTCATAAGACACAATTCTGTAGCTAGGGGCTGCTCCTTTAGTCCAGACTGCTTGAGTCCCAAAGTTAGGAGGAAAGAAGCTACCTTTCCGCCAACCCACAATGATTATGTGACACGAAGTGAGAATCCTTTACCCTTGTAAGGTAAACTCATTGAGAATGTGGATTTGCTACTGCAGCAAAACTTACTTGAAGTTGACTAATACAGTGAGCAAGTCAAATTTAAAAGTATTTCAACTTGCTGAAGTAGACGAAGACCATTCACTGATATTTATTTTTTGAATAAAAATAAAAGACAGAAATGTTATCATGCTCTTCACGCCAATTATTTCTGATTATTTGACAATAACTCTTGCCACACAATATCAAAATGAAATGTAACTGATCAAATGTGACATAGAATCAATGGTAAAAATCTCTGTTAACATTTTTATTTGAAATATTTACAGAAACCCTCGTTTATGATTCTGAAGTAAGCATGCCTATAATTAACTCCTTAATGATACACCTTTTTATTTTGGGGATATTCTCTTTTTATAGAATGTTTTCTCATAGAGGGAAAGAAAATAGATCTAATACCAGCTATTCTATCTTAAAAGTAGCTCCTAAGTTTTTAATTTATTTAATTATTTCATAGATAATTCAACATTTATTTGCTGCCTGCTACTACAATAGCATGTTGATATTTATTGAGTGTTAACTTTATGCCAGGAACTGCTCTAGCACTTTTATTGACTCAATTTAGTCCTAAGGTGGATACTATTATTATCTCCATTTTACAGTAAGTTATGGGAAGATTTGGTAACTTGTTTGTAGCACACAGTAGAATGAAGATTTGAGCCCAGTCTGGCCCTAGAGTCCCCACTGCCCTTAAAACACTAGCTAAGTTGCTTTTCACACTGGTGCACTATTTTTTTTATGTGTCAGACATTATTTTAGGTTTCGAGAATATAGCAATAAACAAGATGGTTAAGAGTCTAAATGTAATGGAGCTACAACATGTAAGAAAATAACTTATCATTTCAATTTATGATTGAATATGCTCTAAAGAATAAAGGGGGGAGGATGAAAGAGATGACTGCAAAGGAGCAATATGTGTGAAAAGGCGAGAACCATGGAAGTGTGATACCTGGAAACCAATGGAAAAAAGCGTTTCAAAAAGAATGAAGTGTAACAGTGTCATATGATGATGAGTATTGAGTAAGAAGTATTGAATAAAATTTGGGTTTGGCAACATGGGAATCTTTGGAGTTGAAAAGGGTGGTTTCAGTGGATTTGTGGGCATAAAATCCTGATACTTAGAGATTAAGAGAGAGATTAAGGAAAGAATGGGAACTTCTGTTTCTGCAGTTTGGAGAACTTAATAACCTGAATAAGCATTTCCCTGAAAACAGCAGTTGCAGTAACATAAACAACAAATGTTAATAAACAAACAGACAAATTTGGAAGAAAATTTAATAAATTTCTTAGAAAATGAAGAATCCTCAAAAGGCAAAGACAGCATGAATGTTGGAATCCATAAAGGTAAGGGTGCACTCAAGCCAGTTTTGAACCTGTAGATTCCTCCTTCACTCTGGTGATAAACGAAGCTTATTTTGATAACCATGAGGTAGGGAGAGGTCAGAGGACTAATCCTACAACCTGCCCAAGTAGAAAACCTAATTGAAGACACTGGAATAAAGCTGATACCCCAGATGAGTACAAACTCAATATAAGAACTAAAAATAACCTTACCCCCCAAATGGAAAATAAACAAAATGTGTCTATTTAAACTTGGTGCTAGATGGGGAGGGTGTGGGAGGAACTTCACTTTGAGTATTTGAAAGCAATTTCTGGATCTCACTTGAGATTTGTTCATATCTGGTGAAAACAAAAACAAAACACAAAACAACTGTAATCTAAAATACTTTAAAAAATGGCCCTGAATTTGTTGTGCTCTCAGAAGCCTGGCAAGCAAAAGCATATCATCTCTGGAGGAATGCATTTTCAATACACAACTTAAAATATTAACATAAAGTACAAGAAAATGAAACCAGAGATAAGAATCACAAAATAGGGGAGGAACCTAGCCTCTATGACTAGAGCTGCCAAAAACAATTGATACCTGAAATAAATCTATAAAGCATTCAAATATTGCAATATCATGATACATTCAATATTTTAAAGAGAAAAATACGTCAGAAATGGAAAATACAAAAATTAAAAATGGTATGGTTGGATTAAACAGCAAAACGACCCAGGTAAAGAAAGAATTAGTAAGCTTGTGAAATTCAGAGGGAGGGATTGCAAAACAGCACAGAAAGATAAAGAGATGAAAAATATGAAGGAGAGGTTAGAAGGCACTGAAATTAGAATGAGCATGTCTAATACATATCTAATCAACAAAGAATAGGTAAAACATACGAGGGACGATATTCAAAGTAAAAATTGATGACCAAGACAACAAAACACAGACTCAGGAGACCCACTAGATTTAACTATTTCACACAAGATAAATAAAAGGATACTCCGATCCAAACATATCATAGACTTAGAACACCAGGTATAAAATTAAATTCTTAGAAGTCAGAGAGGAATTAAAAGGAAAAAACACCCAGTTTATTTTTAAGTAAACTGGCAACCCAACTCACAGCAGAAGACCGTTAAATCATATTTTCTGTGTGCTGATAAAAAAAATAACTTGTAACCTAAAATTATATAACAAGCAAAGTTATATTTTGAGAATTAGGGCTTAAAATCAAGACAATTTCAGACAGACAGAAGTAGAAACATTTAACACTAATAGAACTTACACCAAAAATTCTTCCTGTAGAATATATTTCATGGAGAAGGAATTTGATTTAATTCGGAAAGGCTGAGAAGCAAGAATAAATGATGCACACAGGTACTGGTTAATATGTATGTTATATATAAACTTTGCATGAAAAACAAAGTTTAACATTTACAGTGTTATATGAAAAAAAGGTATAACTAAAATGCTGAACAACATTACCTTGTAAGTTAGGGAGGTGGTGAGAGAGAGTGATTTGTTTTCCTGTATTGCTTAAAAGGAGCATGTAGATACTGAAAAATATAACTTTTGTTAAATATAATGCCAAAATCACTGAAAGAATAGAAATCGAATATATCCGAAATGAAATGAAAAATGACAAATACATCAAAATAAACAGAGGAGGAAGAAAGGAAAAAGGAACAAGAAAAAGAGTAGAGAAAATGCGAGGAAGAAATCTAAGTGTATCAATAATCACAAAGATTTGCAATTAAAAGACAATATTCCAGATAGGATTTAAAAATTCAGTTGTATTCTATCTTAAAGAGACTAACAAAAATATAAGGATAATTTTCCAGTTTTCAGTTCAGCACATAAGGAGCTTAGAAATTGTCACTCTGTCCTAACAAGTAAATAGCTGAACAAACTGAAAAATCAACAACTGTCAGATTATTCCAAGAAGTGAGGTCGCAGGGCAAATCACTGCCACCAAATTGGAGGGACAGACAGGGAAACATGAAGAATCACAACTTGCTGGAGCCTAAATTCTCAAGCAGAAATCTCCACAGGAAGCAGTACTGGGATAGGAAAATCTGAACTGTAGTTGACACATTGTTGGGACTCAGGGTGGAAAACTCAGAGAGGTAAAAACCACAGGGGGACCCAGTCATGGGGGTGGAAGGTGGTGGGGATTGACTAGATACGCTCTGTGAGTTTTACCTCCAGGAGCTATACTAAGTTCTCATGGTGAATATTGAGAAGAAACCCTCATGCTTCCAGCAAGAGGGGACAGGATCCATTTTGAAATATGCCAGAGCATCCTGTCCTTCTTAACAAAGCCTTCCCTTAGAAGAAGCTATTTAAGAGCCTAGACTACTGAAGTATTATTAGAGTCAAACTGATCTAGTGAAAGGGAAATGCTCAACACCTGCTCACTATATCCTTCCACGTGGAGGAAGGGAAATAAGGTTCAGCCCACTGTAACTTTCCATGTCGGGGAGGCCCACTATAGGCATAGTGTCCCACAAAATGACAAGGAAAACCTGAGAAGCAGTTGTGAAGTTCACAGTTCAGAAGCATAGGTTCACTAAAAGACTAAGATTTAATTATAGCACTATAGAATGCTTCCCCTCATCCCATACTTACCACCATGTTAACTAAAGTCTTATCTACCTCAGTTCCTTTTACCCAGTACATCATGTTTGACTATAAAGACAAAATTACAAGGCATACCACAGGTCAAAACCACAGTTTGAAGAGACAAAGCATTAGAAGCAGACTCAGATAAGACAGGGATGTTAGCATTATCAGAATGTGAACTTAAACAACTATGATTATTATGCTAGGGGCTCTAATGGATAAAAGAGACAGCATGCAAGAACAGATGAGTACTGTGAGCAGAGAGTTGGAAATTCTAAGAAAGAATAAATAATTCCAGAGATTAAAAACACTGTAACAGAAATGAAGGATGCCTCTGATGGGCAAAAATATAACGATAATTTTTCAGCTGAGGAAAGAATTTGTGAATTTGAGGATGTGTCAACAGAAACTTCTAATACTGAAAGGCAAAAAGAAAAAAATACTAAAAACATACAAATAAATTACACCAGCACTGTGGGACAACTACAAACGGTGTAACATAGGTATAATAGGAATGCCAGAAAGGGAAGAAAGAAAGGAAAAGAAGATGTATTTGAAACAATAATGATTGAGAATTTCCCCAAATTAATGTCAAACACCAAACCATAGATCCAGGATAAATGATAAGATAAATGCAGGATAAATGCAAAAAAGATTTATACCTAGGCATATCAAATTCAAACTACAGAAAATCAAAGGTCAATTAAAAAAATCTTGAAAGAAGCCAGAGGAGACAAAAAGTTATCTATAGAGGAGCAAAGATAATGATTGCATGTGACTTCTTTTCAGAAACTACACAAGCAAGAAGAGAGTGGAGTGAAATATTTAAGGTGTTGAGAGAGAAAATAATTTAAAAATTCTTTACCCTGTGAAATTATTCTTCAAAAGTGAAGTGATACTGTACATCAACTGCATCTCACTAAAAAAAAGTGAAGGAGAAATAAAGACTTCTACAGACAAAGTGTGAGGGAATTTGTTGCTAGTAGGCCTGTCTTTTCGGTGCTTTGTGACCACCTAGAGGGGTGGGATAGGGAGAGTGGGAGGGAGGGAGACACAAGAGGGAAGAGATATGGGGATATATGTATATGTATAGCTGATGCACTTTGTTATAAAGCAGAAACTAACACACCATTGTAAAGCAATTATACTCCAATAAAGATGTTAAAAAACCCCAAAACAGAACAGAAACATAAAAAAAAGAAACATTAAAAAAAGGAACAGAAACATTAAATAGTTCTTAAGAGAGGAGGAAAATGATATAGGTCAGAAACGGATTTATATAAAGAAAGTAAGAGCATTGAAGAAATAAGTGTAATTTTTTATTTTCTTAAATGATCTAACAGATAACAGTTTGTTCAAAAAAATAGCAGCACTACATTCAATTATCTATACTTATGAATAAGTAAGCCTATTTAAGGTTATGTATATATGAAATAAATGACAGCAATGATATAAGAGATAGGAGAGGGGAATTAGAATTATTATAAGGGACATGCACTACCATGAGGTGGTATAGAGTTATTTGAAAGAGGAGTTGAATTAATTGTAAATGCGTATTATAAATTCTAGGGCAACCAATAAAACAGGTGAAAAAAAAGAATGATAACTGATATGCTAAACAAGGAGTGAAAATGGAATTATTTGAAATGCTCAGTTAAAACCACAAAAGGCAGAAAGATAGCAGCAGACAAAAAATAGGAATGGTTGGGGAGCTAAGATCCCACATAACATGTGGCCTGGTCAAAAAATAGGAAAAAAAAAAAAGACATAATTATATGTTGTCCATAAGAAATCCAATTTAAACATAACTATACAAGTAGATTCAAATTAAAGGGGTAGAAAAATTTATGCCATGGTAACACTAACTGAAAGAAAGTGTGAGTAGCTATATTAATTTCAGAAAAAGAAGATTCAGAGCAAGGAAAGTTATCAGGGTGAAATGGGGCCTTACATAATGATAAAGGGTTCAATTCAAGAAGACATAACAGTCGTTAATATGTATGCTCCTAACAACAGAGGATCAAAATGTGTGAGGCAACAATATTGTAAATCAACTATACTTAAAAATATATATTTTTTTATAAATGTAGCCACAAGGAAAAAAACAATATCAAATTTTAAAAAAAGTGTGAGGCAAAATCTGATAGAATTACAAGGAGAAATGGATGAATTACTGTTACAATTGGAAATTCTAACATTTCTCTATCAGAAATGGACAGATTCAGCAGGCAGAAAATCAGTAAGTACATAGTTGAACTCAATAGTAACATCAGTCAACTAGATATAATTGACATCTACTGACTACTTCAACAACAGAAGAATACATCTTCTTCTGAAGCTCACACGACACATTCCCAAGATACATAACATTCTGGGTCATAAAACACACCTTAACAAATTTAAGAGAACAAAAATTTTTACAATGTCTGCTCTCAGAACACAGTAGAATTAAACTGGAAACTAACAACAGAAAGATAGCTTTAAAAAATCCCAAAATATATGGAGATTAAACAACATACTTCTCAATAACACATGGGTCAAAGAAGAAATCTCAAGAGAAATTTTAAAATATTGAGACTAAATGAAAATAAAAAACAACTTATTAAATTTGTGGGATGCAGTAAAAGAACTGCTAAGAGGGAAATTTATAGCATTGAATGCATATATTAGAAAAGAAAAATCTAAAATCAAGAACTTAAATTTCCACCTTAGGAAACTAGACAAAGAATTAAAATTAAATCCAAAGTAAGCAGAAGAAAAATAATAAAAATTAGAGTAGAAATCAATGAAATTGAAAACAGGAAATCACTAGAGAAAATCAGTAAAACCAAAAGGTAGTTCTTTGGGGAAAAAAAAATCAATAAAATTGAAAAGCCTATAGTCAGGCTAAGAAAAAAGAGAGAGAACACAAATTACTAATACCAGAAATGAAAGCAGGGACATTACTACAGATACTATAGACTTTAAAAGAATAACAACAGAATAATATGAACAACTTTGTGATTACAAATTTGATAATCTAGATGAAATGGACCAAATCCCTTGAAAGACACAGCCTCTCAAAACTCACACAAGAAGAAATAGACAGTTTGATGGACATTAGAGAAGTTGAACCAATATTATTAACTTTCCAAAACATAGAGCACTAGGCCCAGATGGGTTCACTGGTGAAATCTGCCATACGTTTAAGGAATAAATTATACCAGTTCTCTACAATCTCTTCCAGAAGATAGAAGCAGAGGAATACTTGCCAACTCATTCTGATGCCCAGCATTACCCTGATAACCAAAACCAGAAAAAGACATTACAAGAAAAGAAAACTACGGGCCAAGGTATCTCATGAACATAGCTGCAAAAAATTATCAACAAAATTTAGCAGTATTTATAAACAACTCTGACCACGAATTTGATAACCTAGATGAAATGGGCCAACTCCTTGAAAGGTAGAATTTGTCAAAACTCACATAAGAAACAGGCAATTTGAATAGACTTATATTTACCTAAATATATTTTGATTTAAAATCACTAAGTTACAAGTGTTTCTTTACCATTACTATACATTGAAGGTTTATGTCAGCAAGCTGTGCATTACTGTCTAACTACATTTGGTTTAAGGTATAATTGTGCAGGATCATGAAACTGGAGGTCTGATAGGACGAAATGATGAGTAGATAGAGAACAACTCTGGAGATCAGCTGTCAGCTGTCTGAAGCATTAACTCATCAACAGATGGATTTTTATAAAGTGCCCAAGTGAAAATTCCCATCTTAGAAATATAAAAGCTTCTATAAAAATAAAATCGAGGAAAGTTTGCAATTTCGCAGGCCTCCTCAACTGTGTAGTTTTGGTAACCTTTGTTATTTATAAGGGAGAGAACCAAAATCTCAACAACTGTGGCTGTACTCCTGGCCTTTTGTCCCTGGTATTGTGCTATATACAAAGAGAGCTGAAAGGGACCTGAAGGTCAACTAGCCCAATTGTCTATTAATAGGAAAGAAATGAGGGTCAGACTTCCCTAAATCCCCAAATTCTATGTGACTTGCCCATTCATGTATGTTCTTGGTATTTTGTGCATGTCTTATCATAATAGTATATTAAAATTGCTTTTTACTCGTTTGCTGTCCAATAGAATGAAAACTCCCCGAGGGCAGTAACTATGATGTTAGCACTGAATCTCCAGAATATACAGGGCATTTTCTCATCTAGAACTATGATGATAACAACATATCATATGCTATAAATGATAAATATATGACATATCCTGATATGATACCCTTTCCTTCAAGAGGAAATTAAGACTCAGGAAGGTGAATCAGCTTGCTCAAGGTCAATACACACTTTGTAGGTAGTAGATTCGGGATCCGAATGTAGCATTTTAATTGCAGAGCCTGTACTCTTAACCATTACGTAAAACTATCATAAACTCTTCATAAATATTGTTGAAAGCACATTAAATAAATTTAATTGAGAGAATAGACATGTAAAACACAATTATAATTCAATGTGCTAAGTAATATAAAAATCAGTAAATACAGGGTATACTGTATATTTTAATACCATATATATACTGTATACATTTGAAGTAGTCAAAGAAGCTTCACAGAACAAGAACAGTTTGAACTAAAATTCATACTATTTTTAAGAAACATTTTTAGTTCAAATGAAATATAAGAAATTTTATTCTATCTTCCTCAGAGTCATCTCTTAGGTTCTTGTTCTGCCTTACCAATTTATTTAGCTAAGTATTCATAAAATACAGTGTATATCATTCTTAATAAACATTTGACACTGGTTCTATTTGCATTTCTCTATATATCTTCAGCTGTACTTTTGTTGTAAAAAATGAATGAAAACCTCCTTTGACTCTTGAGTGAAGTATCCTGGCCTTTTTATCACTTGTTAAATTCCACATTCTTGAATAAATAACATTTGGTTTAACGGACTGGGTTTTGGGGAAAGGGTATCCTTTTTGGATGAAACTAAGTAATTTGTTGCCACTGATACGAACTTTATATTTTCAAGATTTGAATTACTCTGATGGAATAATGGAATCTTGTATGTTTATCTAAGAAGTATTTGATTGTAAAGAAAAGCTTTCCAAATTATCTTTTTTGTAAAACAATATCTTTATAATGCAACTAAATTTACTGATTTTAATTTTAAAAAGGCATTATCAAGGTTCTTTAATTCCATTTTTAATTTTTCTGATAGTCACTAATATTCATCCTGTCTTACCCACTACCCCCTACCTCTTCTACTAACTTGGAATTAAAGTATGGAATAACCTTTAAACATTTAATTTACGAAAACAGTCAAATGGTAAAATGAAACAATACCTCAAAAAACATATTCTTTTGGGCTAGATATAGTATTTCAGTGTTTAAGTGCACTTCTACAAGGAGAAACACTTATACAGGTTTTGTGGGTTGTCACATCATTGAATTTATGATTTAAATTTCCCCTAAGGTTTCACACTGCTCCCCATGCCCAATTTATTTTAAGGTGATATCATCTGAGACATACAAAATAACAATTGTTTTTTTGAAATGGAGATTTTTCAATTAAACCATAATTTGCAATAGTCCTAGTACCTAGATCTTGGTTTCTAATACCAGTCTCCAAAAATGGTACTGGATCTCCTTGGAGAGATGGCTGATTCTAGGAATAGGGATAGGAAATATACAAGATGAGCCTGGAGCATCTTGTAGTATTAGAAAGTAAGGGAGTGTGCCCCACTCCCCCCAAAACCCCACAAAATCTACAGTGACAGAATTATGCCAAAATGACACTGAAATAAATTCAAAGCACTCCTGATGGCCAGAGATAAATTGAAAGCACTCCCAATGGCCAAAGCTGAAATAATTTGAGCAAAAAAAATAAAGTATAATTAATTTATAACTGAAATTATGAAATAAATATCTGAGTCTTGACATAAATAAATGATTGAATAAATAAATAGGGAGAATAGACAAACCTGCAATGCAGAAAAATTCCAAATAATTTTTGTAGATACTTAGCCCTCTAGGAGATGAAGCATAACTCCCCACCCACTGAGGGTGGAATGTGCATTGTGACTTCCTTCCAAAGAATACATTGTAGAAGGGAGAGAAAAAAATGACTTTATAGTGGAGAAAACTAGCAAATGCTATCTCCAGCCAGATGATTAAGGTTAATATGTAGAGCAAAAACTCCTAATCAGTAAGAGATATGTTTAAGAAAGAGGCCAGCTTTATTTCAGAGTGTGTTGACCTTATCCACTCAATATTAGTTAATGTAAAATAGTACTGATTTCTTTAAGATGCACATTGTTTTAGAGACTGTGTGCAAGTGGGTTTACATATATATGAAGTTTATGAACATATACACACATACCATTTAGAAGGGCATTTAGAAAATAATTAAAGAGAAGCTTCTTATCCAACAATCCTTTATTAACTGATACAGAAAAGGTACTGTTGGACAAGTTAGAGTGCATAGCTTCCAGAACTTTAAGGTCCAAGTTACATATCCAGATGGTGCACAAGGATGTTGAAGTCTGCATCAACAAATAAAATGACAAGCAATTGTTCTGCTTGATTTGTGATAATTAACTCAATGCAACAGTGTAGATGCCTGCGTGATTGTAGACCTTTTACCAAAAGAACGGAGACTTCAGCACCAAGTTCTCTCTTTCACTCAAGCATTGATTCGTAATTTGATCATGTTTGTTATCCAAAATGGTTGACTACAAAAAAAGAAAAGTTTTCCATTCTTTTCTTGAATTTCCCTAATTAGCCATTACTCTGATATTAAGAGATTATTTTAAAACTGATCTTTTACTGCTTCCAATCAGACTAGTTTTTGACTTATCTTCTTGCATTAGATTTCTTTTTCACTAAGTTGGGGACAGTGATGAGTGCCAACACTTAGCAATTCAGGTGGGAAGAGGGAAGTTAAGAGGCTCCACCATAGCTAGAGCACGAATGCCATGAAGCACAGCCCATTCTCTATTGTGTCAGCCATTGCGACTGTGCTTAACTAGAAGTGGAACTATTTGAATTATGATAAAAAAAAAAAAAAGTTACGGCTCATGGGAGATGGTGGATAATGATAATGAGCCAAGCTTATAGCCTATGTGTGCCGGCTGCCTGATTTGTCCTGATGGGCTTGCTCTTCTATGCCTGGAGGGTTAGCGTGAGTACTTGACAGCATTCTCATTAACCCTCACATTGCGAAGAGCTAGGGCCTGGAAACCAGCCCCATCTCTCATATTTATGGGGTTGTGTGACAGTAAGGGACTCCTACCTTCTTAGGGAATGTCAGGGACCCCACTTAAAGTTTGTGCTCCTGAAGACAATCAAATGAGAAAGCACAGACATCTCCACTTGAGAATAAGAAATTTTTTTGGAAAAATAAAGTGCCGTTATTCAGCTCAGCATGGGAGACAGTCTGAACCAGGATCTTCATCAATCAGATTAACTACTCTCCATGATGAAAACAGACGAGGCACAGTGTGAGGCTGAGCAGATATTTATCAAAAGCCATATTAATAACCACTTTCAGCTTTTTCTTGACAGTTTCATCTGAGGTTCCATGTTTAACATTTGAGTATCATATGTTTTTGTCAGGATGAGGCTGCTAAGAGCATCAATTAATTAATTTCTTTGAAGTACAGTTCAGAAAGGTAATAAAGTAACAGTCCCTAAGGCCACAACCAGTAATGGTAAGCAACATTCTGGAGCTAGACAATTTTACTTCTGAGAGAAATTAAAAGAAAAATGTCTTCTTGAGCCCACCTAAGAATAAATTCAGGTGTATTTTTTGCAAAGTGGCAATAAGGTATGTATACATTTATAAATATTTAGACACAAATACATATTCAGTATGAATAATTGCCTACCTAGCTGAGATATTCCTTGTTTACATGCTAGTGTACAGTCTAGCACACATACACAAAAAGAATGGCCTCTTTAATTTGCTTTATCTAAATGGGCTGTAAATAGGGCAAAATTAAACTTGGAAAAATAATGAGAGTTTTATATTATTAAGATTATCAACTGTACTTTACTGTTTGAGAAAATTAATTTGGTGGGTTAAAAACAATCTCAGCTCATGAAAATTAACATTTCAAGTAATGCAACTCAGAGTGTAGAAGAAATCTGTATCTTGTCACAGTTAGATGTAGGCTGCATATATTCAGGGACATATTCTGCCATCTCCACTTTATGCAGGGTACATCAAAGGCATGGCTAATGTAGTTCTTATTTCAATGATGGAATATCAGTGATTGTCAATCAACCAAACCATAGTAATCTCAGAGAGACTTTGTGTGTGTAAGGTGCCAAGCCAAAGTGAAAAATAAAAATAGGGCAGGTGTGTGTGCTGATGTGGGTTCATCTCACGTGGGATATTTCTTCAGTCTGGAGGCATATTTCCTATGAATAATTTAGAAGGAGCTCTCTTTCTGTTACTTGAAGCTTCACATTACCCCATCTGCTTACAGTGATCCAATCTTATGACAAAAATCTGTTTCATAAATTCCTGGATGCGATGGTCCACTTTGTAAAACTCTCAGACTAACAAACATGGGGGCTAATGGGAAGTGGCATTTCTTAGGGGAAAGGAAGCTAGTCTGGGAGTTAGGAGGCTGGCTTAAGCGATGTAATTAAAGTGGCTTTTTCCTCTGATATCCTATGAGTGAAAACTGTCAATTATTGTACTCCCCTCTTAGAGGCTTGGAACATAACGTTCTTGCTATTGTGATGTGGGTCCACATATTTTACTTTTCCTTCCTTTTCTTGCATTCCCTATTCCTACTCCACGGTAATCTATTTTTTCTTCTAATTGATTGGACCAAAAACATAGATGCTTAATTGATTTATACTCGGATCTTAAACATTGATGTTTAAACATCAATGTATACTCGGATCTTCCAGTATAGGAGTATTAGCAGTTTTGTGGCCTCATTATCCTTTTTTGTCAGCTAGGATTTCAGGGGTTCCTGAACTGCTATGCTCTTTATGGAAGGCTGGCATCCCAGTTCTCCAGATAGGTGTAAGTGGAGTGATGATGATACGTTGCTGTGAGATAAATGATGAGGTTAAATGTTAGTGAGAGTCACAGGAGTTTGAGTCATTAAACAGAACCCTTTCAAACCTCAATGGTCAGATGTTTTTTGAATCACCCTTTCAAAATAATTACTTATAATGTTAAAATATTCTATTGCACTTTAATTTTGAAGTGCATTCACATACGGCATCTAATTTCCTTCTCACAGTGAACCAATCAGGATCATTTTTGAACATATGAAGGAGGAGGTTGCCATATTGGAAGGTGAGATCCTAGGCTGTCTGTGCCATCTGCAAGTGACACAGTTGACCCTATTTTAATTATAGAGCCATAGCACCTGTGATGACAATATGAGCTGGAAGGAGAATGAGTCATGGGAAAGGATGAGTGAGGGTGGGGAAAGGAGCTGAGATTCTCCACCTTCCCTAGGAGTGGGACTCTCCAAAACATGAGACTTTGACAGACTCATTCTACTTTTATGAGTGATTGACTCCAACTGATTCTTCCTTTCTCACCACCCTTCTCCTTCTTGTGGAATATTTTATGATGTTACCATTTTGAGTTTCTGTTATAAATATTTAGCCTGTTGTAACTTGGAGTTGTTATAAGTCATTCTACTGTCTTGATTGGTGCTCTTTTTTTAGAGTTCCTTTTAAATCCTGTCTTCTCATTTGCTTCATGCATTTATTTCCTTTAAAATTAGTTATCTTTTAATCTTACTTATTCATATGGTTTATTCTATTTTTCTTAACTTCTAAAACATTAATATGGGCTAAATTATTACCTAATATTTTTAAAGTAAGAACTACTTATTTCATACTTATTTATTAAATACTTATCATATGCTAGGCATTATCCATTAATAATGTATGAACTAGGTTCTATTTAGAACCATCTCTAAGCCACTTGTACTGGCCTGTTTGCTATTCTGAGTGTGAGGCTGCACGTTGTTTCTTGATATTTTCACCATTTGCTCAACTTTACTAGATTTTCTGTCCATGTCTGATGTCAATTTTTCTTCAAGGTGTTTATTTTTTTTCATATTTTTAAAAAGAATCCTATACAATTATCTATATTGCTATATAGAATCTTTGCCTTCTTAATATTTATTGATTCATGCTACATGCAAGTCGCATGAACTTCTTACAAATTTTATTCTATATAATTTTCTTGATAACCCTATAAAATAGTATTATGATCTCCATTTTAGACTTAAAGAAAGAATGAGAGAAAAACAATCTTTGGAAAGTCACATAGCTAGTCATAGGGTAATATTAAAGGGGTGTGTGTGTGTGTGTGTGTGTGTGTGTGTGTGTGTGTGTGTGTGTGTATCCCATTTCAAACCTGTATGCTTAACTCCATTTTATGCTACCTCCCTATCTATGCTATAATTATTTCCAGCAGGATTTTACTTTTAACTTTGTTAACAGTTTCTTTCTCCATAAAAATTGTTTAATATTTACATAGTCAAACCCATCCATATTTTCCTTTAGGGTAAGTGCTTTTACTGTTAAGCTTAGGGAGTCTTTACCTACTTCAATATTATGTAAATATCACTTACATGTTTCGCTAGTTTAATGTTCTAAACTTTAAAGAAAATTTTAATTACAGCTACTTTCATAAAGCTTATGAAAGATAAAGCCTCTCACTCAAAAATATGCACAAATGCTCAAACACAGAAAGTTTTGCCCGACACTTCAGGAAGTCCATAGAATCTCTGAAACCTATGCATTGAGGTCAAAAGGGTACTGTTTTAGTTATTTTTTTGAAAAAAAAATTCCTTAATTCTTTAAAATGCATTTTATATAAGTGTTATGGGCTGAATTGTGTCCTGCCAAAATACATATGTTGAAGTCCTAGCCCTCAGTACCTCAGAATGTGACTACATTTGGAGATAAGGCCTTTTTAGAGAGGCCTTAAATAAGGTAAAATGAGATCATATGGGTAGGATCTAACCCAATGGACCCTGTGGCCCTGTAAGAAGAGAAGATTAGACACAGACACAGAGGGAAGACTATGTGAAGAAACGGGGAGAAGGTAGCCAACTACAAGCCAAGGAAAGAGACTTCAGAAGAAATCAACAGGGTTTATACCCTGATATTGTACCTCTGGAACTGTTGGAAAAATTATTTCTGTTGTTTAAGCTACTCGGTCTGTGGTACATTGCTATAAAAGCCCTAGAAAACTAATACAATAAGATCTAAATTTTTTGTTTGCTTGTTTTGTTTCTTATACACATAAGTTTATCATCTCAATACCACTTACTCAATAACACATTATGAACTTCTTGGAGAAGTCACTTTAATCATATTCTAAATTCATACTGTGTGTGTGTGTGTGTGTGTGTGTGTGTGTGTGTGTGTGTATGTGTATGTATTACTCCCTAGGGTATATATACACATACACATACATAAACACATGATCTTCTTATTCCATTTTCATTCATATGCTAAAATTTTATGCTTTAATTATCCTTGTTTTTAAATAAGTTTCAAGAAAGACAGTTCCTCCCACATTTCTTCTTTTTTTTTAATGTTTTTGTATTTTATGTCAAATAAACTGTAGAATTGCTTTTCATACTCCAGTAAAATTCAGTATTTAGTTGGGGACAGATTAGATTAATTTTATTGTTTGATTTGGAGAGAAACAACATCTTTGCAATGCTTAAGTCTTCAAATTTAAGGTCATGTATATGACTCTCTGTTTGTTGTGCTTATTTCTTGTCCCTCAGTATTGCTGTCTAGAGTTCTTCCATGCTCTTGCATATTACATGTTTTGTTTATTCCTGGACTTTTATGTTTTTGGTTTTATTATGAGTAGAATTTTTTTCATATTTTATTTTCATTTTTTATTAAGTTTTGGCAGTATCAATAAAGCCATTGATGATGATGATGGTGAAGCATCTATTACATCTTTGTCAATATCCCCCATATTTCCTATTTCTTAGAATCATTCTTCTCCTTTTTCCTTGTGTCTTCCTTATGATGTTTATTTTGAGATTCAAATATATCACAGAGTCATTAACAGACATAGATAGGTGGTCTCAAATGGTTTGGCTCTTAGGGTTTTAGAAAAATACCAATTCTGGAGTTTTTAATGATCTTTCCTCAAGATCCTTTCCTGTATAGTGCAAGTCATCTCGTCTGTTTTAAGAGCAAGAGTTTTATACTTTCACAGACGGCCTTTAGGTACTCCCCTCCTAGATCCTGGTACTCAGTCTTTTCTTCTTTTAAGCCAAATAGCTAAAGGGAAAAGAGAATGGCAAATCTCTTGTCTGCTTGTGACCCTTATTGTTACCTGGGAATTTAATGCATTGTTTGTGTCCATTTTATTGTATTTTCTTCTTTGCTCTTATATTATTCTTCCTTCCTATACTCCTGCTCTCTACATAAGCACATATGAACTTCTTTATACTTTTAAAACTAAAGCTGTCACTCAAAACCTTAACTCGTTTACAAGCTATTATTTCCCTACTTAATGAAAAAAGACTCCTGCTTTCTGTCTTACAGACTTTTTTCATGGCATTTGAGAGGACTCATTGGTGAGGCAATGGTATTGGTTACGAGGCAAGAATGGGAAACAAAACAGGTTGACTATTTATGTGGGTGGGAACATGGAGAAAGAGTCTAAAAATAAATTAATTTGGGAATGCTGAGACAGAACTGTCTGGGAGTCTTCAAACAGTGGGTAGTTGGAAATATAAATTTAGAGCTTAGGAAAAAGATTTTCTATAGGGCAGTATTGGGGAGTCATTCTCATTCTTATGTTTTCCCTCATTCTCTTAAAAGTCATATGCAGTCACAGAATTTACCTTTGTAACATTTGCGGTGTTTCCCCCAATTTCTTTTTTAATTTATGCCCTGTTTCCATTGCCTTGCATTCATTTTTTTAAAAATACTACAACTGTTTTAAACTCTTGTTCCTTTCTTCCTTCTATCAGGCCCTCTCCAGACTTGGATCAATATATTCACTTGTCAAAAAAACCTTGTTATAAATTGTTTGCAGAATAGTCTATGTTTCTTAGCAAGAGGAGGAGCCTGCTTAATTCTTTCCTTTCTGTACATGTTAACTGGGTTCCTATGATGGACCAGGCTATTCTAGGTTTGCAGCTATGAGTAAGACAGTCTTTCCCTTCAGGTCACTCACAGTATAATGGAGATGTCAGAAAAGTTAATAAAGCTACTTTTGCAGTCAAATAAGCTATGACACCTTGCTTTGAACCTTGTGCAGCAGACACACTCTATCTGCACAAGGTTCTGCACCTGTTGCTCTTCCTAGAACAGATATGTCCTTATCTGTACAAATGGTCTTTTTGACTCTAATGTCTTGTTTTCTTCCAACTATAAAGTATTACATTGTGTTGACAAATTTTTATCAAATAAGCATTATTGAAAGTTAAATGGGCTCTCAGCTGATTTCTTTTAAGGCTATCAGTTTCTTTTAGCCCAGAAGTCCTGTTTGTAAGTTAAGCAAGGTTTTTTCCTGAGATCCTCTCAGAAGTGCTTACCATTCCACTCCCCCATCCCATACAAAGTTCTACCGCTTCCTAATGGTGATCTAAAGTGAGCTGCTATTTCTAAAATTATCTTTTACAGTGGGTTTAGGCAAGCTCCAGTTTTCACACAGATTTTGTTTATAAATAAGAAAATAGTTTTTGAGTAGTAAAGACCAAACACAAATCTGTTTGCAAGAAAAAAATACAGTGAACACATATTTGGATGGTGCATAGTTTCAAGGAAAGACCGATGAGGTTAATTCTGACTCATTGATAAAATACAGTAGAGCAGATTTGTATTAATGTAATTTGTGTTTACTTTTCTCTTGTATTTTGTATATTTTTAAATTTCTGAATATCCTCCTAACACCATTATTGCCTGATTTCTGAAAGTGCTTTCTTATTTTAAATCATATTCTGTTACTTTACTTCTCCATTATACAGTTCTAGTGATAAAGTAACACAAAATGCATTAAATCTGAGAATTTTTAAACAAATTGAGCGTATCATAGTAAAAAGTTGTGGTCACTGTAAAAGATAGATTTTAAAGAGCATGCACAAAATAAAGTGTAACATAAGCAGATAGATTATGTCAAATAACATATCTTAGTTTTAACTAACTGGATACTTTAATTATTATCCTTCTGTAAGTGTACATGGGTTCAACCTTTGATGGAATACTTAAAGCATACTTTGGTTTCTGACTAAGCCCAGAGTGAATGAATGTTTTGTTTCTAACATTTACTAAAATGCTTTTTTTCTTTAAAGTTTCTACTTGTCAACATAATTATATCAAGAAAAATGCTTAAAGATATGGATGTATAATGTATAGAAACTGAGATATTGGACAAAGTTACGTTACCCAATTCTCATGCTGGCATAGTCTTAATTGGGAGAGATAAAGGTCAATATCAAATTTCTTGTTTGTGGGTAATCATTTGGGCATTTTAAGAAGATATATCTGCTCTGTATTTTTGTCAAGGAGCTACAATAATAGAGCGTGACAAGAGGCAGTGAAAGTAATGACAAGAAACAGTATTTAATGAAAGATTTACTATGAAAGAATTATTAAAAAGGAGACAAACATACAGCCCACCTCCCATCAGCATGGTTAGCAGTTCTGGCTTTGGGTTGTTACCATGTACTGGCTAAAAGACCTTCAGTAAGTTTCTTCATCTTTTTATATATCAGTTTCTCATCTGTAAAATGGACTTAATAGTAGGGACTCACATAGAATTGTTAGAGGAATGAGATAATGCATGTCAAATGTTTAGCTCATGGTATTTTAAAAAGTCAGCTCTTTTGCTCTTTTGTTCATAATGGAAATTATAGTGAGGGGTACCATCTCAAACTTGGCTTTAGATCCATCATCTTCATTATAATAATGCCCTTTTGAGTTGGCCATGAACATTAGTGCTAGTGAGAAACAGTGTGAGATAAGGAACACTAGGTTTGGAAGGAACAGATCAGTTTGAATCTGGGTTCTCCCACATAAAAAACATGTAACCTCAGACATATTTCTTAACTCTTGTGAGTGTAAATTTTTCAAGAGTAGAATGGGAATTAAAAAAAATTACTTTTCAGGCTTTGAGTGAGAAATAAATGACAAAATGTATTGCTCAGCATAATGATAAACATATAATAAGTCCCCAAAATTAGTGCTTCCTTTTCCTTTAAATCATACAAGCTCATTTAGGTCGACCACCTAGGCTTGATTCTTTGTCCACATTGGTGTGAATTTACTAAACTGATACTATTCAGTTTGGATACTTGAAACCATTTATGAAGCAGTTTGTTAAACAACCGCTCAGCTATTGCAGAGCAATTAGAAAGGCCATGGTTGCCAATCAGTCACCTGTGTGGTGACCTGACCAGCCAGAAATACCATTTTGATAATGTTTTGGTCTTCATACAACAGATACTTTACATTGGGGTTTCTCATGTAAACCTTGCAAAATTTCTATGGGGATGAGTAGAGCAAACAAATGGGGAAAAAATATTGAATTATGCAAATACTTATACCCCCGCCTTAGAATATATTAGAACTTCCATAGCCCTGGCTTAGAGAGCTCATTCTTTGAATGTTAAATGTAGTTCCACCAAGGAAAAACAGAAAAATTTAGAACACGTCCACTGTTAACAGCACCAGTTTTCACCGTCATCTCTGTGGCCTTTCTTCAGGAATCCCTTCCCATTCCTGGACTCATCTGTATGCCATAAAATTCTAGACCTGCATTTTACTGGGAAAGTTAATAAAGTTAAAGCCATTCCTCCTTGGCCTTTGACTCAACTATATTAAGCAGGCATGCCTTTGTGTTAAGGCAGTATGTCTTCAACTGGAAGGCAAGACTTCCATCAGTTTAAAGAGCTCATAGGAGCCACTTAAGAGCTTTATAGGTGTGATAGATAACAGTGCTCCTGTTTGTTAAAGGAAAATGCTGTACATGGCTCATTTTCTGCCCTCTGTGGTCCAGAACTGAAAGCTAGTAGACCAGATAGTTGCTTGGTAATGACAGTATCTATCATAGAAACTAAGAATTCTTTTGTCTCTTGTTTATCATTTCAGATGTTTGCTTTTTTATTAACAGTGGCAGCAGCAGTAGTAATAGTAGTAATATTTTAAATATCTTTAATAGTATTTTCTTGGGGCTCACAGATTTTAAAAATTATAACAAATTTGTTAGCAGAATAAGTCCAAATTATTCCTGCAAGGAAATCCTCTAGGTTTTATGAACGTGGGAATAGCATCACTCAAATAGTTTTAGATCTGCTTATGTAGGAAGGGTGCCTGGGAAGAAAAGGGGTGAGCAGCTTTGGCGTAGTGAGCGGAATGGTGAGATAATATACCGTTCTTAGCTCTCTCTTCAAGGTGGAGGATATAACCCCAGAGCCTTGTGGCCCAAGGCAGGAGTGGCACTGATTGATCATTGCAAGCTTCACTGGCATTGATGCAGTCTAAGTAGAAGAACGTATTTTTGCATTTTTCTAAACATGTAACATAATTAGATAATTTTATGTTTCTGTTTATTGTAGTTGTGCTAAATTCCATTAGGCCTCAAGGAATAGTAAAATTTAAAAATCCTAACAATTAAGTATTTAAAATTTTAAAAATCAGCAAAAACCAAAGTCACACTCTTTCTACTAAAGCACTATCCACAATTTCAATTCAGACTATTCTGAAGGAGTGAATGAGGCTGGTCAAGTTTACAGGAAAACATAATTTTGAAAATGTGAGAAAATGCTGTGCTCCTGATAGCCTGATACACAAATTAGGCAAGCACAAGCTAAAATAGTTTAGCCAACTCATAGAGCCATGACTCATGTTCAGGCCTATGCAAATTAAGTATTTTTCATTTGACTCAATTATTTTCCCTAAGGTAGAGAATTTGAAGTCAGATATTTAGCTTATCCGTAGTCCAGAATCCTCTTTGACAGTAAGACCAAGGAAAATCAGAGCAAAAACTATGTCCTGTGTCATCTTTCAAAACTTAGGGGTACCTTTGTACTTTCCGCAACATTTCAACATTTTATATCCCTTTAAATTTTTTTTATATTTTGAGGTTTTCCATTTCAATAAATACATTAAATATAATGTTACATTTTTGTTATCTGTATAATATTTAATTGCAAAGAGATACCATAGTTAGTATTATTTAATTCCTAATGCTGGTAATTTAGATTGTGTTTACTATTGTAAAGATTCTAAAACAAACATCTTTTTCACTAAATATATGAATTTCTGATGATTTCCTTAGGCATAGTGAGGTAAAAATGTCACACATTTTTACATCACTGAATGATAAAATACATGTTCTTAGTTGCGTTAATATTTACTGGATAGGACGACATAAAATTGAGACTTCATTGAATGTTACTTCAGAAGCTCTTGTGAGACACAAATAACTAATATAAGAAATGAAAGTGGGGACATTACTACCAACCTTCCAAAAGTAAAAAGGATGATAAGAGAATTTTCTGAACACTGTATGTCAACAAATTAGGGAACGTAGATGAAATGGACAGATTCTTAAAAACAAATTAAACTGACAGATTAAATCTAAACTGACTTAAGAAGAAAAAGAAATCTCAGCAGAGCTATAACAAAGAGATTGGTATAGTAATCAAAAGCATCTAAACAAAGAAAAGTCCAGGACCAGATGGTTTCACTGGTGAATTCTACAAAATGTTTAATAGAAAAGAAGGTAACGCTTCCTAATTCATTCCATGAGGCCAAAATTACTGTGATATCAAGCCAGTTAAAGACATAATCAGAAAGAAAATTACAGACCAATTTCCCTTATAAATACAGGTACAAAATACTGGCAAACCAAATCCAACAGCATATTAAAAGGATTATATAATCTAACCAAGTGGGCTTTATCCCAGGATTTAAAGAGTGATTCAGCATAAGAAAATCAGTCAATGTAATACACCACATTACTAGTAAGAAGGAAAAAAAGAAACTCAATTGATTGAAAAAAAGACACTTAAAATAGTCCAATACCCTTTCATGTAAAAACACTCAATAAACTAGGAATAGAAGAAAATTTCCTCAACAGGATAAAGAGCATTTATGGAAAACCTACAGCTAACATCACACTCAATTATGAAACACTGAAAATGTTTAAGCTTAGGGATAAGCTTTTTTTTTTATTTAAGTGGAAAAGCTGATTCTCAAATTCATATGGAACTTAAGGAGCCCAAATAACCAAAACAATATTTACAAGGAACAAAGTTGGAGGACTCACACTTCCCAATTTTAAAATTTGCTACGAAGCTACAGTAACCAAAACAGTGTGACATGGGCATATGTCTCTATATTGGTCTTTATAGACAAATAGACCAATGGAAGAGAATTGAGAGTCCAGAAATAAACATCTACTTCTATGGACAGTGTTTTTTTACAAGGGTGCCAAATGTGAATAAGGGAAGAAAATCTGCTTGCAACTTTAAATAAATGGCTGTATGTTATAAAAGTTGTAAAATTCTAGTGGTACTTACTAATGCTGACATATTTCAATGGTAATAAGCTTTTGCTCTGTAGCTTCATCCTAGCAGGTGGTAGATAGCATAAAGAATAATGAGATAGAAGTAGTTCTTTTAATAAAATTCACTTAAGAAACAAAAGGTCAGCCATGGAGAATGTAAGATTGTATATTGAAAATTTTAAAAGTATGCAAACAAATTGCATAGAAATCTTTCTGACGTATCTATGTTGAATATGTTTAATATTCATCTGCTCTCCTTCCCCACCTCCCACAATAGATATAAGTTCAGGCAAAATTTATCTGAAATAATGATGAAAATGCTATCACATGAAACGTGGCACTTATTTCCATTGCTAAAATTCACAATTAAAAAAATCAAATCCAATATGGACATAATTGAAAAAAACTTGGTATTTGAAAACCAAAAGGTAAAGTTATTCATATAAGTGGCGTTTAGACAAGCATTAAGGGATGAATGTAATCTTATGGATATATTTTGAAGGGGCAAAATATCTAAACGTTTACAGAAAACAATACCAGAAATTGCACATTCTTCAAACTTACATTTCAAAACATGTTATAGAAGCATATATAATATTTCTTTTGAAAATGTGACCTCTCTCTGGACAATATACTTTCAGAATAGTTTTAAAAGCTCATTTGTGACTTTTAATCTTGAGATTATTCTTACCAAAACTGAGACTCAAACAAGTTGGCTTGGTCAGAAAATGTAATCAAGGCTTGACATTCTGTTTTAGGTGCTGGTCTCTATATTGAGCTAATTTATAACAACAACAACAAAATAAGAGGCAGTTTACCATCAACATTACTTGAAGTGTTTAGTACAACAGAATTTGAAATACAATTTTCCAAGCATTTTAATGTTTATTGGAAATTGACTCTAATTCATTTTGTCTGTCTGCTAGGACTGGGGAGAGGAGTAAACTGCTGTCGTTTGAGTTTATAACCTAGTAAGAGTAACAAATGTAGAGTTAATAATTGTAAATAATAATTTTTTCAATAAATAATAATGAAATATTTTGTTACAATTGTAAGAAATGTAATGGAAAATAGTGCACTGTAGGAGGCAGGATAAAGATGGTGGACTAAGAGGATGTGGAGCTCACCTCCCACAATGAACACGTCAAAAATACATCTACATGTGGAACAGTTCTCACTGGAAGCTAACTGGAAACCAGCAGGACTCCTATACAACCAAGGCTGTATGGAAGATATACACATAGTCAGACAGGAAGGGAAGAAAAGTGTGCCTGTGCCTGATCGGGACCTGGGCCTCTGGGAGGGGACTCAGAGGAAAATGATGATTACGTGGGTGGAGATTGGCCCTGGGGAATGAGCATTTCGAGCCACAAGTTGGACACCTCAGTCCTGGGGTCCTACACAGAGAAGAGAAGCTGCCTCGGCTGGTTGGAGGACTGCTGGGACAAATGGAAGGGCTGTGGAAAGCTGGGACTCTGCTTGGGAGGAGCACATGCTCACGCCTGTGCAGGCTAGTCCCAGAGGCAAGGAGGAGGAGAGGTCTGCTCTAGTGGCTGCTGGGTGTCCCAAGACCACCTTGCTGCACACCCCAGTATCACAGTGTGGTACTGGATCTGGGGCAGCCGTGACCAGGAAAAAGACTCAACCATGGGATGCAGAGGCAACCTGGTCCCGAGGTGGAGCCTGAGTAGGGTGGCAGCGGCCATTGTTGGTATATAATCAGGCAGCACCTCAGAAACTGCCTGGATCTCTGATTGCGGTCACGCCACCACAGTGCACCCTACATATATGCTGAGAGTCCATGCACTTACAGTGAATTAATCTACGACAAAGGAGGCAAGAATATATAATGGATAAAAGACAGTTTCTTTTGTAAGTGGTGCTGGGAAAACTGGACAGCTTCATGAAAAAGAATTAGAACATTTCCTCACACCATATACCAAAACAAAAAGCAATGTCTCAAAATGGTTTAAAGACCTAAATGTAAAACCTGAAACCATAAAACTCCTAGAAGAGAACATTGGCAGAGCACTCTTTGACATAAATTGTAGAAAGATTTTTTTAGATATGTCTCCTAAGGCAACACATAAAAGCAAAAATAAGCAAATGGGACCTGATTAAACCTCAGAGCTTTTGCAAAGCAAAGGAAGCCATCAACAAAACTAAAATACAGGGCTTCCCTGGTGGCTCAGTGGTTGAGAGTCTGCCTGCCGATGCAGGGGACACAGGTTCGTGCCCCGGTCCGGGAAGATCCCACGTGCCGCGGAGTGGCTGGACCTGTGAGCCATGGCCACTGAGCCTGCGTGTCCGGAGCCTGTGCTCCGCAACGGGAGAGGTCACAACAGTGAGAGGCCGCGTACCGCAAAAAAAAAAAAAAAAAAAAAAAA
>NW_020837949.1:62111029-62350284 GCF_003676395.1 Aethalodelphis obliquidens
AAAATATCTGCAAATGATATGACCAACAAGGGGCTAATATCCAAAATATATAAACAGCTCATACAATTGAATCTCAAAAAAAAAAAAAAACCCAAACAACCCAGTTAAGAAATGGGCAATTCTAAGCTTATAGTCTACTTGCTTAATAACACAGAAGGAGTGCTTCTTAAACATTGCAGCAAAAGCCCAGGAACGGATTCGTTGGCACATTCTGCCCATCTGTGAATTGATCACAGTCAAGTTCACTGACTGATTCTTGGTTTCCCTGTTGGGTAAACTCATACACCCGAGACAGCTAGGATCAACTCATCTCAGACTACACAGACTAAAAAAGAAAACAGTTGATTTTCCAGAGGAAAACTGAAATGTTATCTAAAAAAATAAAACAGAAGAAATGTTGACAGAGCAAAAAGGAAATAGGTTGGCATGGCAGGTAGTTATCTCACTCTACTGCTCACTTTTTATGTTAAGTGTACACTAATTACATATAAATATAAATCTTGGGTCCAGTTTAAAATTTAGGAGTAAGCTAAATGGATGATATTGGCTTAGCTTTTCTAAGGTGGAATATTTCCAAGAAATGCCAAGATCACATATTTTCTCTGTGGTTCCCAAGACTGCTTAGCACAAAATTCTTTGGGTTTAAGGTAACTTGATTTTATTTGCAAAGGCAGGTATAATTTCACTGTATGAATATTGTTGAAGGTTAAATTTGTCCTTTAAATATTATGCCTATTGAAATAAAATGACACCATTGCATTTTTATATTCTGAAAAGATGACTTGAATATTTTTAAGACGTATTATATACTACACAGTACAAAACATGAATGATTCAACAACAAAATATGTCTCCCTTTCACCTCTCTTCCTAAGTCATAGATTTCAGTTCATGGATGGAACTAGTATTTTCATGGGTATATGTGTATGTACTTGTTAAAACATAAATAATACTGTCTTATATGGACTGGTAAATCTTAGAATGGCTAGTATAGTGGGTAGTTGCCATCGAGATTGGAATGTAAGTTAGTAGCTGATGAAAAAAGAACATTGTATAGTAGGTGATGGTGTAGAGAATTTGTTCTCAGAGAAACTAAATCTTTTTGAACAGAAAATTAAGACGATATCTACAGTTAATATGTCAACCATGTATAAACTGAAATGGAGAGGGATAGATTTTGAGTTGGTGGGAACAGTGAGGAGAAAAGTGCTATAGACATGGAGGTATGTAATGAAGAGTATGAGAAAATTAGAGAGATACTTTAGATGTAAAAATCAATAGGACTTGTCAACCAATTTGACAGGAGAGAAAGGAGTTAAAACAAGTCTAAGGTTTTGACTACAGTACTTGGGGCGGGGGGTTAGTGTTACCATCAATGAAAACAGGAAACATGGCCAAAGATTTGGCTAAGAGTAAATCCTCCAAGAAAACTCAATATTGGGAACAATCAGACCAAAGAAATATGAGAAACCAAGAGTACCTATTAATAGCTCAGAGAACACCAAGAAAGAAAACCAAGGAATAACTGTTGGTTTTGGAGACAGAATATGATTAAGGGCCTTTGAGAAACCCCTTCTGGTGTCGCAGTGAGGATGAGAGTCAAATATGAAAGGATATGAGGTGTTTTGCTCTAGTGTTTGGTATCAGTGTTCATTCATTCTTGCCAGTCTTATTCCTTGGCATTATAGTCAGTGCCTCCTTTCCTTTTCACCACTCTCCACATCCAATCCATAAACACTTTATATTGATTTTACTCACTAAATGTCTCAAATCTGCCTACCACTCTCCTTTCCCATAACACTTTGTCCATGTCAGTTCCACCAGTGTCTCTCTGCTTAACCACTGCAGTAACATCATTGAATCCATTCTCTGCATAGCAGCTAAAGTGATCCTTCAAAGCACAGTTATTTGATCTTGACACTACATCATTAAATATTCTTTAATATCATCCTATCTTTCTTAAGATAAAGACCAAACTCTTTGATATTGCTCCCTTAGCCGTGAATGACTGGGTGTGATATATCTCCCCAGGCTCATTTAGCATTACTCTTCTTTAAACATTACAATTCCTGGGGCTTCCCTAGTGGCACAGTGGTTAAGAATCTGCCTGCTAATGCAGGGGACACGGGTTCGAGCCCTGGTCTGGGAGGATCCCACATGCCGCAGAGCAACTAGGCCCATGAGCCACAACTACTGAGCCTGCGCGTTTGGAGCCTGTGCTCCACAGCAAGAGAGGCCGCAATAGTGAGAGGCCAGCGCACCATGATGAAGAGTAGCCCCCGGTTGCCACAACTAGAGAAAGCCCTCGCACAGAAACAAAGACCCAACACAGCAAAAATAAATAAAATAAATTAATAAACTCCTACCCCCCCAAAAGTCCAGCTTCTTTAAAAAAACAAACAAACAAACAAACATTACAATTCCCGTTTCCTTTGAGTTTTTCAAATATAGTAGTCAGTTATCTACTGGACTGAAATACCTATTGGGCAGAAAGATTTATCAATTTCACTTTTTCCTTTTTTCCTCCCTCAACACATGGAGCATAGTAAGGTAGTAGGTTTTCAATGAATGCTTGTGGAGAACATACAGGTGACATGGTTCATCACCTCTTATGATGGAGATAGAGTCCAATATCATAGAATATGAGTTTTAGAAAACATTCAAGATCAGTAAGACCTACTTTCAAAGTGTCTTTTATGAGCAGAAAGAAGTCTTTTTGGATAATGCAAATGAACAGGAAAACTGCTGAGTTTAGATATTTAAATCACAGAGCTGCTTGTTCAGGAGCATGATTGAAATCATTATCTGAAGATATTTACTCTCTCATGGAGATTAACTAGTGAAAGCATTTAGTATCTCATATTACCTCTTGACCTGCAATGTTTATATTTAAATTTCCACATTAGTTCTGTTTATAATTTCTAGGGCAAACACTAGTCTCATCAATCTGCATGGAATTTGGTATTATTGTGTACATAAATGTACATTGCCATTGGAATAATTTTAAATGCTTGTTAATATTCCTGAAAACTTTAATAACTGTAGATTTCAAATTAACACAAAAATATTGACTTGCTAGTAATCTAATTTATGTTAATTGCTTAATATTTTTTATATTTTTAATAACAAAACATTTTCCTTGTGTCGGTTATTTGTTAGTTGGCCTTCTTCAACTTTTCTGCCTGTTCATGCTCCCCTCTGCTATGTTTGTGGGTTCCTGGTCCACTGCAGCACCAATGGGATTGGTACATAGACTTTTACCTTTCTGCAAAGAAGACTTGATTATATTTCTCTAACATTGCATATTTCAGTGAATAGCACCTCTATCCTCTTGGTTGGGTGAGCCAGAATCCTCCCTTTCCTTAATCCCCACATGCAGTCTGCCAGCTCCAACAGTCTCAAGAGCATGGTGCTTGTGGGCACTGGGTAACACAATTTTCCCTTTCGCTTCTCCTGACGTAGGGGTAGTAAGTAGTTTCCTGAGTTATTAATGTTAATGTCTGAGTAGTCTTTTTTTTTACACATTTTATTTGTTTCCTGGCTTTTTCAATACTTTAATGCTATATTAAATTCCCTGGTTAAATGGGTGTAGCAGGATAGACTATGATGGTTATTCTGCACTGTATCCTCTCTGGTATGTATACTGCAGGGAACTAGAAGCAAGATTAAACAGGCCTCGCTGACAGTAGTAGGTTTCTGGTTAAATTCTTCAAACGGGAAGATCAGACATGTTATTAAAACAGGGAAGAAAGGGAGAACCACTTTTTATTTGCTCCTGGTAGAGTCTCAGGAAACAGTAACTGAGATAGGCAAGTACAGGTACCTGGCTATCTGCTTGGGCAGCAGTAGTATGAGAAATCATGACCTTGGTCACTCCAGCAGCCTCAGCAGCTTGACACAGATAGTCACTGAGCACACAGCAGCAGTGAGCGCTCTCTCAGTCTCAGTGGCAGGGTATTCGAGGTTCTGGTTCTGTCCGGAGCAGCAACATGGATGGGCTTCTGCAGGCTTCCGTAGTGCCAGTGGTTGTTTAGCGTTTCGGCTTCCGTTGTAGCAGCCATGGTGGTGGTTCCTTAGGCAGACCCAGCAGCATAGCAGTCCTGGACTCTCAGTTACATTAATTTTCTTTTTCTTTTTCTAGTCTAGGTAGTTTATGTCACCTTCCTTCATTTGCTGTTCTCTGAGTATCCTAGTTTCCTTTTATTTCTTTCTAAGGCTTTACATTACTTTTGTATCTAATTCCCTATATTAAATGCTCTTTGTATGAAATAACTACAATGGTTTCTGTTTTCTTTTTTTAAATTGGATTCTAACCAGACACTTTTTTTCCACATTTAAATCATGCCATATATACTTCTTTATGTCAAGCTTCCATTTTTATGATTGCAAAGATAATCGTGTTGATGAATGTATCATTAGTTCTTTATATTATGGTATAGTAACATTGCATTGTATTATATAAATTACAGTGTATTACATTGTATGAATAAACCCCAATTTATTTATTCATTCTAACTCTTAGATTGTTGCCAGTTTCTAGATACTATGAAAATTTTGCTATGAATATGTCTTTCAGTGTATATATGCATGATGTATGTTATATCTATACATATATATTTCATTTGGATATTCAGCTAAAATTGAAATACTGGGTCATGGATATTTTTTATGTTACTCTTTGGCATATATTACAAATAGTTTTCATAGTGGATGTACCAATTTATATTTTCACTAAAAGTGTATGAGAGTTCCAGCTCTTTCATATTCTTCCCAACACTTGGTATTCTGTTATCTACATCTATTGCCTTAAAACAAAAACAACATTAATTTTCCTTAGAAATTAGCCATTTAGGTAAGGCTAGGTGGGATAAATTGTCTTTGCTCCACTCGACATTACCTGGGCCAACTTGAATGCTGATGACTGGAATCATCTGAAGTTTCACTGATTTATATGTTTGGTGACTGATGCCAGGATCCCATCGGCTAGAACCCCAACTGGAAATATGACAGAAACACATATATTGGGAATTGGTATGTGGCTATGTGGCTTCCCCACAGCATGATGCATGGATTTCTGGGGAAAGTACCTAGAGAAATAGAGATAGAGAGGATAGAGATAGAAATGAGAGAGAGAGAAACCAGCAAAACTGTATCAACTATTATGACCTAGGCTCAGATCTCCAACAGTGTCAATTTCACTGTGTATTATTTATCAGAAATGAATTACTGAATGTAGAGATTATAACATCCATACTTATAAGAATACATTTTAAATACTTTTACCTCTTCTATGATAGTTATAAATATCTCTAGCAATTTCTTTTCCTTCATACCTTTCTGCTTTGGTTTTGTTGTTTTCATGCATTTCATTCCCACATATATTTGAAATCATTATTACTGCTTTAAACAGTCCATATTTATTTAGATTTATATGGAAATGTATCCTTTTGGGTAGCCTTTGTTTATTTGTATAATACCTTTATCTAGAATTGTATTTCTTCTCCCTGAAGAATTGTTCTGAGGTTTTTTCCTCTCATGAGTTTCATCTATACAAATTTGTTTTTTTAATGGAAAAAGTTTTTATTTTAAAACTTTTTATTTCATTCATTTCAAAAGGATATTTTTACTGAATACAGATCTAGGTTGACAGTTCTTTACTTTCTGTCCTTTAAAGCTGTCATTCTATAGTCTTTTGGCTTTCAGTGTTTTCTTTAAAAATCCAGCTGTCCATCTCACTGTTAGCCCTTTGACAATAATCCCTTCCTTCTTGATTTTGCCTCTCTCATTTTTCTCCTTGTCACTGGTGTATAGCAGTTTTACCGTGATGTATGTACCTGAGTGTAATTTTTTTGTTACAAAAAAATTACAAAACTAATCATGTTTGGAATTCAAAGAGCTTGTGTTATGTGTGACACGATATGACTTATCAATTTGGCCAGTACTTACAATTTTGACCAATACCTACTTTAATATTTATTCTGCCTCATATTCTCTCTTACCATTTTTATACTCCAATTATTAATATATTTATATTTCTTTTTTAAAATTTTCATCTTATTTTTAATTTTCAAAAGAATTTTTATTATGCCCCATGTATCTCACTTTTTTTCTGTATTTTCCATTCTTTTTATTCATGTGTTTGCTTCAATCTAGATACTTTTCTACTCACCTACTCACCACTTTTTCAGTTATCTAATTCTGTCTTCTGCTGTGTCTGGTCTACTCTTCTTCTTTGCTGGACTTTAAACTTCTACTTTTGTCTCATTAACACTGTAATATTTTCAGAAACTCATTTTATCCTCATAGCAGCTATCTTTTAAATATTTACTCAGTGCAGGTACAGTTGAGGAATCCCCAAATGCCTTGAGGGAGACCGTGTAAAATAATGGACCCTCATCTTTATTGTCTCCTTACCTCCAAGAGGATCTTAGCTCCTGCCTTCCTTCTTGCTTCATTGGAGCTTCAAACTCCAAATTTGACTTCCTTACTGAGTAAGACTCCTGCACCCTCCAAGCCACAACTTTCTGTTTGCCCTCTATGCCCTGCAATGCAAATTAGAAAAAAAAAATGCCCTGAGGAAAAATCAGTGGTGAACATAGAGCTCTCTTCAATACATTTTTTCTTTTTTTCCTCTAAGACCTTTGTCTCTCAAATCCTGAGCATCTTAGTTGCTCTTCTGTGCTTTGAAAGGATATATTTTTTTTTTTTTTTTTGTATTTTTCAAAGTTTACCTTTGCTTTTGATGGGAAGGTTAGTCTGATACAAGCTATCCCATCTTGGCTGATAGAGCCAGTCTGATATATTATTTATTACATGAATAGTGAATAGACATTCAGTTCACTTACCAAATGGTTTAATGATTATTATTGAAACATCTGTTTTAACACCTCCTACATGCCAAGCACTTGGGATGTAGCATTGAATAAAGTGCATATAATGGCTTTTCTCAGGGAACTTAGTATCTAATGAAGAATATAGAGAAGTTTTAAAAAGTATTGTGTTACAAGTGTGTTAAGAGCAAAGATTCATTGCGCTGTAAGAATATATATGAGGAGCACTTACTGGGACTTGTGAATTCAGGGAAGAATTAATAAAAGAAAGGACATTTAAGTATAATCCTGAAGACTGAATAGGAGTTAGGTGGGGAATAGGGGGATTTGGAAGAAAAGGGAAAGAGAAATTTTAGCAATGAAAAAAATTATTAAATATCATAGAAGAAAGGATTGACCTTTAAAAGACCTAAAGAGAAAAATATGACAAAAGAATGACAATAGATGAGGTTAAAGAGGAAAAAGGTAACAATAGTTCATAAGAAGCCTATAAGTTCTGTTAAGAAAGCTGACCTTTATCCTAAGATCAAACCAATTCATTTAGGAGTATAAAATGAGCAATAGTATAAATTTTGCATTTAAAAATAATCATGCTGGTTTCACTATTAACAGTATATTGAAAGAGGTAAGATTAGAGGTAGAAGACAAGATAGAAGCTTGTAAGAATAACACAGATGAGTGAAAACATTGGAATGAAATATTCATTTTACACAAAATATACAAAATAGTTTATTTTTATTGCAAAGTATTTGAACAAGCCAGGCGTGTATGAATATACAGATTGTGAGTCTAACTGTTCTGAACCTAACTCCCTGAAATTTACTATAACTATTATCAACAGCTTGGTGAATACCATGCAATAATTTTTTAAAACATATGTGTATTCATACACAAAAGACTATATTGCAATTTTATTTTTCCCAGGGAGATAACCATTTATGAAATAGGAACTCTTTATATCCACTGTTGCTAGAAATGTGAGAATGCAAAAAAGCAAAACTGCTTAAAAAATAATGGTTTAGAGACTAACATGAGGGGATGAATAAGGAGCCTTGGGAGGAAAGCGTGTGTGTGTGTGTGTGTGTGTGTGTGTGTGTGTGTGTGTGTGTGTGTGTGAGAGAGAGAGAGAGAGAGAGAGAGAGCGTGAGAGAGAGAGAGCGTGAGAGAGAGAGAGAGAGAAAGGGAGGAAATATGAGGGAAAGAGAGAGAGAGCTGGATTGAAGATGAGGATGAGGGAGAGAAGACAAATGACAAGAGAATTTGGCAAGAGAACAGAAATGTCCCATGAGGGTTATTAAATTATTTTTCTGTGCTCCACATAATGTTTTCCCTTCTTTTTCTCTACAGTATCTTGAGTAAAAAGTTATCTGAAGCTTTATGAAATAAATATGATTTGGAGGGGAATGGTAAAACTTTTGGATCTTGTCTCAACCTTGACTGAGACAGAAACTGATTATGCAAAAAAAAATCCCTCATATAGATAATATCTAGCTATTTATTCTATTCTACACATGTATCTATACACAAAATCTATAATTTATGCATACAAATATATGCAAGCACATGTGTATAAGTATATGTATAATTATATGAATATATAACGTATTCACATTATACATATAGTTGTGCAATTTGCGTTTTTCACCATACATGACAGCCATCTATGTCCCTATATATATCAATTTACGGAGTTTTTCAAAAGAGCTTTTACGATTACGTAGCATTATCATAATTAATTTAGCCAACTGCCTTTTGTTGACTATTTAGGTTTTCTATTAAAATAATCTCTGATCAGTTCTCTCAAAAAATACTGTTGGAGGAAAATCTTTTTTGCATATTCATATTAAATTGTAAATATTACATCTGTGGTGATCATATGATATTGGCATGTTTGCTTGAAAATTTTTTATGTGCTATGTATTTGAAACTTAGAAAAATTTTACCTATTTGTTTTCCCAGCAGAGGCGTTTGAGAGTGCCAAGCCTCTTCCAGTCTGAACATTATGCTTTTGGTAAAAAAAAAATGCCACACCCATGAAAACATTTCCTTCTGGAGGCAGTAAAGTTGCTTCAAAGGCAATTTCTACTGCCTGCTTCCCTTTCTAGTTGCTGCATCTTTTTCTCAGCTGGAATATTTTGTTAAGACTTCTCTTTAGCAATCTTATTCCTGGTTTAGTTTTTATAATTCTTACCTAGCTGGTGTGATAAGACATTCTACTATAGGCTTTTCATGCTCCTGATTCTCTGTTCACTTAACATTTTAGTTTTTATTTGTTTACCCAATTCCAACACCTTCCTTGCTAACCAAGGAGACTATCGCTTTCCCGTAATGACTTGGATTCACATCTTGACTAAAACCACTTTATCATTCTGATAAAATTCCTCTCAAGAGTGAACTTACTTTATTGGAATAACATTTCAGAATTAGTCTATGAATTTTACATTTTCAAGCATACTCAATAAAACTCACTCACTATCAAAAGATAAAGAAGTGAATTGTAATTACAAAAGTAACATCATTTCTCTAAACTGCTAGTAATAAAGTATTTATGTGAATCATGTATCAAGCTGGCAAATTACTATTATTAAATATTTAAGACTTGAACATCTAAAACATAATTTTCTTACTATAAGTGTGAGGATTTGCAAATATTTAGCTTAAGTATTCAACTTTTAATCTAAAAAATTCCCTATTTTTAAGCTAATTTAAAATTTGGCCCTTAACGACTGTATTAGGTAGTGGTTTGTACTCATCTTTTTTTTTTTTTTGTGGTACGCGGGCCTCTCACTGCTGTGGCCTCTCCCGTCGTGGGGCACAGGCTCCGGACGCGCAGGCTCAGCGGCCATGGCTCACGGGCCCAGCCGCTTCGTGGCATGTGGTATCCTCCCGGACCGGGGCACGAACCCATGTCCCCTGCATCGGCAGGCGGACTCTCAACCACTGCGCCACCAGGGAAGCCGTGTACTCATTATTAAACAGAGATAACTTATAGGGAATGTGTCCATTATTGGAATTTTTTGTGTTTGACATTATATATTTGGTAATTTATTATTTTCAGAGCCAGTATATTATAAAGCCCTTTTATTAAAAAATGCATTGCCTTAATTAAAATAATTTATTAATTTATGAAACACTAAGAGAATTTGTCAAAAAGTAATTAAGTTGTAGTAAGAACACGTAGTGGTTTCTACTGGGAAGTCATTGGTTGTTGGGAAATGGGGATCTCTTGACCTTACAACTCATTTTTCTTTAGCATAGCCTCATAGTCTTCTGAAAGAAATGATATGGAACATATGAGGATGTAAGTCAAAACCTCATTTGAATCAGTATTAAATATTAAAAGCTTATTGATGCTTTCAAAAAATTATGACTGAATATTATATCAGAATTAATTTATACATGGATGCAAATAAGCTTAATAACAATGTAGTTTAAACGTTTGAATTCTTTCATAGTCAACATTGAAATATATTGACTATGCTAATCAGGACATTAGAAATTTTATATTATAAGATTTACCATACAGAATTTTTACTATTGATGAGAAATGAATGCCTACCTGCAATCTCTCTTGTTCACTACTGTGTCTAGAGTACCTCACAGAATATTTTAGTCACAGCAGGTATTTAATTATAAATGGGTACAATGAGGTGGTATGAAAGAGTGAATCACTTAGAGAGTTAGCCTAGACAACTACCCAGCATCTGCCTTTAAGTAATGATTTTTTTAACCCCCATAATAATGCTTAGTAGTTATTGTTCTATTTTTCAAGAGAAAAAAAATATGAGTAGTATTTGCAAGTTATAATTTATCAGATTCTCACTTAAGTAAAAATAATAGCTCTACTAGCATAGATGTGGTTAGCTGAAGGTGTAGCTAATGCATATTGCATGATTACTATGTGCTAGGGACTGTTCTAAGTTTTTACAATAAATCTTCATATGACCTCTAAGATAGATACTATGAGTCCCTCCAATTTATAATTTTATGAGTTGATATTTTACATACTCTATCTATATATGCTATCATATGAAGTACACTTTTTGGAAAGAATGGCGACTTTTCTGTTAAGATTATATGCAACTGTTGTATAAAAGCAGTCCAAACCATGCATTGGATAACGAAAAAAAAAGAAAACAAAGTATTTGAGATATAATCATTTGTTAACAACTGGGTAACATTGTTCCAGACTTATCTCTATGAAAATATAAAAGCATATAAATAGAAATAATTTTAAAACCTGGGATTTCATTATTCCTGATTCTATATAAACCATTAAGTAAATGTACTTACAAAAAGAAAATAAGATGAAACTGAGGGAATTGCTTAATTTCTGATAAATATTTCTCTATAATAAATGACATGAGTATCTAAAGAAATTTCTCAACTTGTAAAAGAATATTATGAAGACACTTAAGGTTATGAATTCATTATTGTGTTTCTCTTAATATTTCAGTTTTAGTCTGTATTGAATTCTTGACAAAAATTATAAGGACATTATCTCACTTATTTCTTTCTCCTCCTTCTCTATAGTATATTGTTTCATTATACTTTTATTTTTATATTGTCAAGGTACCTACTGCTTATTTACAGTTATGAAACCTTAATTCTCTCCTTTATTGAGTATTAGCTTTATAGTTCTGAAATCTGTTCATCACATATCTCCATTCTAGGATTCTTCAGTTTGATTAATCTTTTAGCTTACCATCAAATATAATTTTCATATATGCTATATTCCCAGTGTCAGGCTTGCTAAAGAATGCCTGTTTGTTACTGTATTTTTGAAAGACAAATTGCCTATACATAAAGGATGTGCCACCATCCTTTCAAATTTTTTTAGATATTTCTCTACTATATTCTAAAGTTGAGTATTATTATGGAAGAGGCTAAAGAAAACATATAAAAACATATTTGTATATAATTTACTTTATCTTTTAAGTATTCAATTTCAACTCTAGTTTCAAAAATGTTCTTCAATTATATTTTTAAATTATTTTGGCCCATTTATTCTACCTTTCTATATTTTTCTCCAGAGTCACACTTTATGTACTTTTTCTTGTAAATAAAATATATCTATGTAATATTTTCTCATAAATGTATACTTTTATATGATATAGAGTTAGATAATATTGTATAAATATTAAATATAATAAATTAGGTGAAAGTTTGTAGGTGGACTTGAATACTTGGCTAATGTCAGTGTTCCTACATGAATAGATTAGTGTTGGTTGGGTAAAACATCTTTTGCTTTATACAGAATAATGTATAGGATCTTAATGGCATAAGCCAAGTTGAGGGCCATGTTGTTTCTTGTATTTTGTCATGTTTTATTGTGTGGTTTCTTTTTTTTATAAAAGCATATCTTTTAAAAATGCTGATAAAGCTCTGGGTTAGTCCATTTTAGCCACTAACTTTTCCAAAGCTTTCTTTCTATTCAGTATGATTTGAAAGTTAGAAGAAAATCTTAGAACTTTGTGCCATCTTGGTGATCCATGCTTATTTTAGGACTATTTCTATGGGATAAATCTCTTCTCTTCCATCTTTTGCTTCCAGTGATCTAAACAATGAATTATTTTATGGCATTTTAGTTAAGGGATGTTTGTTTTCTCATTCTTTTGCCATAAATCTTTGCAGTATCTTTATTATCTGGTAATCTCTAGCAAATTCCTATTTTAGTAGCATTTCCAGTCTCTCTGTATCTCAATTTATAAGAGATAAAACTCTCTAGAGCTGCTCTGATGATTTCTGTTCTTCTTATAACTGAATGTTAAACTTCAATTCTGTGAACTAAGAATCCTAAAATATTTTCTTTTCTTTTTTGGGGAGGGAGGGTTGGTTTTTATTGCTTACAACTAAATGACCACTTACAAATAAGAGAATAAAATGATTCTCCCTACCCTGATCCTTGGCCAAAAAAAAATTTGGATGTTTACAGAGTTATGCTCAGCATGAATTATCTGTCTTGAAATATTTGTGATCATTTTATAAACCTTCTAACCTTCATCTCTACTGTTACTTAATGTGTTCTCAGAATGAAACATTTTCTCGTATTAATTTTTTTTAGTAAAAAATACTGTTACTAGTTAGGAAAAGAATGAAATAGAGATGAAATGAAAATGAAATATGTGGTAAAACATAGCAGTATTAAAGTAAACGTTTTTCAGCATATCTTGGGAAAGGCAAAGAAACCCTCTTCTTGTCTTTGAGAGGGTAGAACCCAGATTTGTATGAAGGGAAACCCAGAAGGGCAGATGGTGTCTTGTACCATCCTAATAGGCTATAGGAGGAAGTCATAGACATAGTGTCAGGCTGAAACTAGTGCATCAGACAGAAGATTAGAGAAAGACCATCAGTTCCTATGAAACTAGGCTTACGGCTCTGCTCAGCCAAGATAATGCAGATATTTAAAATAGTTTGTGTTATATCTAACATCCAAATTACTTTTTCTCCAAAGGAAACAAATACCGAAAAAGTTTGTTAAAGCTTACTCTTTACTTTGTAGCAAAAGAAATTAGAGAAATTCACCTTTTAGGGCTCCAAAATTATGGAGCATTGAATGAATTTACTGTTCTCTACATTAGTTTCACATTTCACAATATGACTTACAATTTATTAGAAGTTAAATCTATACAGAAATACCAACCAAGGGTTCTTTCTGAGAATCCTCCAAAGTCTATATTTACATAACACTGACAATTACATTTTCTCTGACAACACTTCTAATCCTATCCTTTGACTTGGGGAAAAGAGAAAGTTACTGTATTGTTTGAACCTGGCAGTTTGTTCCAATGAGAATTTTGAAGGAAGCTTGGATGCCAAATGTGTTGTTTAGTTTTATGCTCGGCTATTAACTTCATTCCAAGTAAAAGATTTTTACAAAACTCTTAGTCATAGTAAAAAGGTCTGACAAAATATACCATCTGTGTCCTATCAATAACTAACCTAAAGACCTACAAGAGTGATAATAAGAATGATAGCTATGTAACAAAACATGCAAGAATTTCCTAATTCACTGTTTCATAAAAGGAAATCAGTTTAACAGTAGAAAATTCACAGCAGGAACCATGACCTGGCCACATGCAGATATATTTCTATTATGGGCTGAATTGTGTCCCTTATCCCCATCCCCTTCCCACACCCACCAAATTCTTATATTGAAATTCTAACCCTCAGTACCACAGAATGTAAGTATATTCAGCAATAGGGCCTTTTAAGTGGTAATTAAATTAAAAGAGGTTGTTTGGGTGATCTTAATTCATGTGATTATATGTGGCTATAGGACCTTCAAAGGTGATTAAGTTAAAATGAGACCAGTAGACTCCTAATCCAACATGATTGATATCCTTTATAAGAGGAGAAAGAGAACCAGGGATGCACACATATAGAGAAAGGCCATGTGAGGACACACCAAGAGGCCTGCCATCTGTAAGCCAAGAAAAGAGGTCTCAGGAGAAACCAAATCTGCTGACACCTTGATCTTGGACTTCAGTCTCCAAAACTGTGAGAAATAAATTTCTGTTGTTTAAGCCACCCAGTTTGTGGTATTTTGTCATGACAGCCCTAGCAAACTGACACAATTCCCATCTTCCCAAGATTTTCTCTTTCATGATAATATATTTTTTTATCCTCTTAGTATGAATTAGATCATTTTCACAGTACAATCAAACCACTATTTACAATGTAGCTAATTTTTCAAGCTGCTGACTGTCCAGTGTAGTATAGATATGCATACTACATTCATGCAGTGGCTTAACTATTTGCTGTGTTTCTTAAGAGCCCAGTCCTTAATTCTACAACATATACTTTGATTTTTGTGGTATGCTAAAACATCAAGTGTCTCCTGTTGAAGCTCTTTTATTAGCAGAGAAAAATCTAGCAAAAAAAGTTTTATTGAATTAAATTCATGATGCTTACACAGCCTGAGAACATACTCCCAAAGATTTCAATATTTCACTGGGTTGGTAGGCTAGAGTTTGCCAGTATGAACCTTTGACTGAATCATTGTTGTAAAACCTGAATTGACTAAAACCGTCAATTGAATACTGTATCCTCTTAGCTCAATTAAGTGAAATACATGTGTATAAAATAGAAATATGGCTAAATTCAGTCTTGTAGGATTTCCTTTTATTTATCTGCTTTTTTTTTTTTTTTTTTTTTTTTTTGCGGTACGCGGGCCTCTCACCGCTGTGGCCTCTCCCGTCGCGGAGCACAGGCTCCGGACGCGCAGGCTCAGCGGCCATGGCTCACAGGCGCAGCCGCTCCGCGGCATGTGGGATCTTCCCGGACCGGGGCACGAACCCGCGTCCCCTGCATTGGCAGGCGGACTCTCAACCACTGCGCCACCAGGGAAGCCCTATTTATCTGCTTTTACTAGGTTTTACTTGAGACTGTTGGTGACCACTGAAAAATTACAAGTAGTTTTCACTTCCAAAGTCTGATATTTTCTACTGAGAAAGTAATTAGCTATTGCTTTCATGTGAAAAATTGCTGGGCAAGATAGAAGCTCTGGTATTCATTTACTCTTTGAAATTAAGACTCTTAAATTCAAAGTTCTTGTGTCAGTTGTTTTGACTGAATTCCAAATATGTTTGCATACATAGAGCTAGACATAATCAAGGGGGTACTATCCTGATTGCTGACTATCCTTTGTGGCAGTTCTGCCCATTATAGGGCTGGTCTACTCTTGTATGTATAAATTGGCTTGAATTGAACAGAGGTTGCCAACTTCTATAGTTTTTACTGTTTTTACAAACATAGACAAGAAGTCACCAGACCGGCATGTATAAAGGGAGAAGGAAATCAGTAATATTGAGTGTCTCACTTAAGTCAGGCAGTTGATATAAACCTTTCCTACAGCATTACATTAATCCTTTCCGTAAAAACCTTCTAAAGTAGATATTTGTATCCTCAAGTTAGAGAAGAAACTGAGGCTTAGGCTAAAAAAATTAACAACTGGCTATCTAATCCTATCTCAAGATCAATTCCTCTAAAACCATTTTAGACTAACTGAGTCATCTGTCTCACAAATAGTAACCCAATGTGCTTGCATTGCTTCTTGTGACATTTGAGGTCACGGTGAGCAGTTTTAACAGCAAGTGGCCATATCAAAGAAGAAATTCTTATATAATGAAGCATTTGGTCAGAAAAACAATATCAGATGGACCATGAGTCAGCACAGTTTTCTTCCCCCAGCACACACTCTGAATCCACTCAATTGGGTTCCTCTGTTAAAACTGTTTGTGTCCAGAGCAACGTTATTTCACAGTTTCTAAGTACAAACAGTTACATTTTGAGTTATGTAATGTTCTGTCTTCTGAAAGAGTTAACTGGACCTTAAAAATCTGCTTTAATACTTGAGGGAAATGCTTATGTTATGATCTGGGGTTTATAAAAAACAACAGTAATATTTATTTAGAACCCCTGTGTTAGGCACTATACTAAATGATTTCACATGTTAGGAGAGGCAGAATAGCTTAGGCTGTTTATTTGAGAAACAAATCCTGTGTGAGTGGATCATCATTAATATGTAAATTCACTGTATTATTGCTTTACTGGCGCATTCCTTTCTTATTTGTCCCTTTCACAACTCAAAAGAGAATCATTCAGGACTGAGTTGTTTGTCATTCCTTTTTGACTAGACAAAAAGCAAAGAAAGAAATAAAGGAAGGCATTTGCTTGTGCTAAGAAAGCCTCCTTTAGGAAGCTGAAAGAGGCTGTAATTAGTTCCAAAATACCATCTTATATCCACTGTGCATATATTTTTCACACAGGAAAATTGAACATTGGAGACCAAAGGACCTGGAATGTAAAATGATGCAGCTAAACTCCATTTAGAAATAGCTGTAATGCAATTCCCAGTTGTTGGATTGATTTGATCTTCTTATCTTGGGAAGAAATTGAACCCTGCAATATCACCAATATTTTCTAACTCCTCTCTGATTATTATTATAAACTGACAGTGATTCATTTTGAGTAATTATTCTGAAAAATGAATTAGATTAAAAAATAATCTTCTTGATTATAGAGGAGCCTAGTCCTTTTTTTTAAATTAGTCCCCTTTTTAGGATGACTGATGATGTCACATTTGACTAACAGTGGATTTCTTACTTGCTAACTATTTGACTTTGCTTTGAAAAAAACTGTATAAGTTAAAGGCCAAATTTTTAGTAAAACCCCAATTATGAGTAAAATTCTTCTGGAAGGAAGCAGCATATAATTAGCCAGGAAATCAGAATCAGGGGGCCTGAAATATATTCTTGGCTTAACCATCAGTTATCTTCATGAGCCCAGATGACCTCTCTGGGTCTGATTTCTCTGCATCTGTAAAATGAAGGAGTTCAAAGAGGTGCTCTCTAAGGTCCTTTCCTCTTCGACCATTCTGTTTTTATGTATTACATAATTCTATCTTATGTAAATTAATGGTCTGGTTTCCATGTAGGGCTCTAAAGTAACATTGGAGAGCGATTAATGGAAAGTGTACAGAAAGACTAGCTAATAGGGGAAATAATAGTTCCTTTATGTTTCATTGCGTATGGAAAGGTGATCTCAAGAGTAGTGCTTCTTAAATTTTAATTTGCATTCATATCACCCAGGGATCTTGTTAAAATGAAGACTTGGGTAGGATTGAGGAGAGGCCTGAGAATATGCATCATCACTAGCACCTTCCACAGTGGTGTCCTTGTGGCTGGTTCCAGAGCACATTGAGTAGCAAGGCTCTGACTGTAAATCTAAAGTGTATATAAGAATCTGAGGGGTAGTTAAAATTCAGATTCCAGGATTAGCTCTCCAGAAATTCGGAGATTGGGTTGGGGGTCACAAACTCTGAATTCTTCACAAGCATCCTGTGTGATACTGATGCCAGGGGTTCAGAAACCAAAACTAAAATACATTTAAGAATTACTATTATAGGATCATGGAAGGGATTTTATCTACCAGCCCTTCTTCTTTTTTTTTTTTTTTAGCATCTTTATTGGAGTATAATTGCTTTATATTGTTGTGTTAGTTTCTGCTGTGTAACAAAGTGAATCAGCTATACGTATACTCATATCCCCATATCTCTTCCCTCTTGCGTCTCCCTCCCTCCCACCCTCCCTATCCCACCCCTCCAGGCGGTCACAAAGCACTGAGCTGATATCCCTGTGCTATGCAGGAGCAGCCCTTTTAATTCTGTCCAGGTTCTCTTTTCAAACCCAGCCACTGACTAATTTATTGCTGCATTTGTTTTCAGAATAACTTTGTGAAACCAATTCTGTGGTTTGCTTTTATTAGTCTTTTCATTTCATGAATTATCTGTTGTCTAGTTAGAATGGCAGTTGGGTGTGTAGGGCTTTTGGTTTTTTGTCATTGTTTTTAGAAGTCGAAGTTTAGGGGACTTTCTACCTCTTAACAAGTATTTGTGAAGTCACTGTAAAAGTAGCATGCTGTAGTGGAGAGAAGACCATACTAGAAGTAAGAGAGCCCAAGCCCTGATGCCAGTACTGCTAAACATTGATTCATCTGTTTATTCATTCATTCATTCTGTGCTTTTCTCACACCTGAAATTGGGAGATCTTGGGTCTTACCAGTTAAGTTAGTCACTAAATTACTAGTTAAATTAGTTAGATATACTCAACAGCATGCTGATCTAATGGGAGTTGTCAACAATGAAAATAATGATTAGAGTTTAGAGGGGTAAGTACTATAATACACAGAATGCTTTAAAGTAGTCTCTGAAGTTCTTTGCTCCTAAGTAAAATATTAGACCTGTCTGTTTCGTTTGTGAGCATAATAGGAGAAAAATATGAGATTAGTATAACTAGAAATAGTATACATATGACCGTGTACATGTAGTTCAGTTGGGTAATACTGAAAGCATGTTAAATAAAGTCATTTTCATTTTGGAGGCTATATTAGTCAAGGTTCTCCAGAGAAACAGAGCCAATAGTAAATATAGATGTAGATAGAGATAAAAGGAGATTTATTATAGGAATTGGATCACATAGTTAAGGAGGCCAAGAGGTCCCAGGATGTGCTGTCTGCAAACAGGAGACCCAGGAAAGGCAGTGGTGGAATTCAGTCTGAGTCTGGAAGCCTTAGAATTAGGAGACCAATGGTGTAAGTGGTCTGAGTCAGAAAGTCTGAGAATCAGGAGGGCAAGAGAAGATGGATGTCTCAGATCAACCAGAGAGAGAGGAAGTTCACCCTTCTTCCACCTTTTTGCCCTGTATGGGCCTCCAATGGGATTGGCTGATGCCTTTCCACATTGGGGAGGGACATCTGCTTTGTTCAGTTCAATTCAAATGCTAACCTCTTCTAGAAACTCCCTCATTGAAACATCCAGAAATAATGTTTTACCAGCTATCAGTGCATCCCTTAGTTCAATCATATTGACACAAAAAATTAAGCATCACAGAGACAGAGGGAAGAAAGGGCATCAAAACGTTATGTAAAAAAATTAGAGATAAACCTTGGCATATTACATTTGAAGTTTTAAATAACTTCTACCATGTGATGCAGTAATTTCTCTTCGGTACATCTAGGTCAGGAACTCTCTCTTGCCCTACACATGTTCATTTACGTTGCTTCATTCAACAAATATTTATTTACTGGTCCCAAATCGTATACCAGAAACTGTTCTAGATTCTGGGGATAAAATAGAAAACCATTAAAACAAACTTATCCTCAAGTATATCCCAGTATTGTAGTGGGACGTATTCTGAGGAGGGAACAAATAAAAATTAAACTTTTTAGCATAGCAGCTGGTAATGGTGGAAAAAGAATAAAGCAGGAAAAGAGAATGGGGCATGTTGGGAGGAGGGTGATGGTAATTTCTTAGGGAGGAAAGGCTTCCTTGAAAGTGTGACGTTTGATCAGGGACCTAAAGAAGGTGGAAAGTGAGCTTCGTAGTTCCATGGGTTCTCAGACAGGACATAGAAAGGACAGATGCCGTCATGCATGTGGCAAGTTCAAGGACCAGCAGAAAGATCAATGTGGCTGGATCACAGGGAGCAAAATTGAGGAAACATTGTTTAGAAATTTGTATGCCATACTAAGAATTTTGGCTTTTCCTGTGAGTGAAATGGGGAGCATAAGCAGTTTTAAGTAGACGTATCATGTGCTTTGATTTTCATTTCAAAGGGATCACTGTGGCCCTTGTGTTGAGAATAGATATTAGGAAAGAAAGATGAGTCAGAGAGACAAACTAGAATAGGTGTTGGAAAACTACAGCCCATAGTTCACATCTGGCCAGCTTCCTGTTTTAGTAAATAGTTTTATTGGAACACAGCTACATTCATTAAATTGCATACTGTAGATGGCTGTTTTCACATTGTGGCAGAGGTAAGTAGCTACAACAGGACCTTATGGCCTGCAGTAACTAAAACACTCACTATCTGATCCTTGTGGGTAAAAGTGCACACCGCTGAACCAGAAGGTTATTATGGTAATCTGAGTGAGTGATAGTGATAGCTTGTATTAGGAAAGGAGTAATGGAAATAATGAAAAATGTTCAGACACTGCCTGCATTTTGAAGGTAGAAAGGAAAGAATGTGTTGACAGAGGAAAAGTATAAAAGGCAAAAAGAATAATCAAATCATGAATGACTTTTTTTTTTTTGGCCTGAGAAGTGGGAAAGACCAGAGTATTGATATACTGATTGATTTTAAGAAGATTGATTTTACTGATTTTTAGAAAAATTGTGGGAACGGCAGGTTTGGAGGTACGGATCATGAGTTTAGTCTTTGAAATTCTTACATCCAACAGGTATATCTTACTAGAAAGTTGTACATCTAAGTGTAGAGTTCAGAGGGGTCTGAGCTGGTGATATAAATTTGAAAGTTTTCAGCATAAAAAAAGTCATGGATGAGATCACAGGGCAGTGATGGTATAAAATCAAGAGGTTTTAAGAGTAGAACTGAGGCTCGAGTTTTTCCAGTGTTTGGAGGTCATGAGATACTGTAAACTCAGCAAAACTGAATGAGAAGGAGAAGCTATAAAAATTGGGAGAGAAAGAAGAGCACATGAAAACCTGGATGCTGAGTGAAGAGAGTATATTAAGGAGACCATCCTCAGCCTTATTAGTACTGCTGGTCTTTTAGATAAGATGAGGATGGAGCATTTATTATTGGCTTAAAATATGGAGGTAGTGATAACCTTGAGGGAAGTTTTGATGGCCTATGGGGTGAAATGCTAACTGGACAGGATTCAAGAGAATGGAAAGAAAGGAACTGAGGACAGCTTATAAAGAAAACTTTTAGTCGTTTTCCTCTGAAGGAGAGCAGATAAGGTAGAAAAAGGATGTGGTACTGAATTTTGTTTTCTGATTTTTTTTTTTAAGATGGGAGAAATAGCAGAATGCTTGTATGCCCTTGGAATAATTTAGTCAAGAGGGAAAGTTATAATGTCCAAGACAAAAATTCCTGGAGCAATGTGTTGGAGCAGGTGTACAAGTGGAAGAAATGTCCTTCAGTGAAAACACAGGCTGTTCATTCAAAGTAACAGAAGGGAAGACAGAATGTATAGGCACAGATACAAATAGGTGACTTGATCATAGCAGCTTGGAATGTTTTCTTCTGTTTGCTTCTTTTTCTCTTTTCTTTTTTTAGCGTAGGAAGCAAGATCAACAAACTGAGGGGGAAAATAGAGAAGAGATCTTGGAGGTATGAGAGGAGAGTGAAGGAGTAGAGGCTATCTAAACATCTTGTAAGAGAGGGTCAAGTGAATAGACTTGGGTGGGGGCATGTATAGCAGAGCTTCTGCAGAATACCAAGGACTGAGATTCAAAACAAATAAAAAGTTATGATAATAATGTAAAATGAAAAATATTCTAAACATCCAACAGAAGGATAATAGATAAATGATGGCTTAGAACTTTCAGTAAATGGACCCTTGTGCAACTATTAAAATAATTTTGTAATATGCTTAGTAACAGGGAAAAATCCCTTCAAACAGTGTTTGAGGAAAGCTCTTTATGTTCTAGACTGTTATTATGAGAATTTGACAAGTGGCATAGATAGTAAGACTCCAAAGACACATTCCTGGGACGTGATGCCATGGATTACACTTCAGGTCTATCTGATTTTAACTGATTACCACACAGCTTAAATTTACATTTTATTTTAAGTACCTACCTCACATGGTTAATTGAAGTTTAGCCTTTATTTTTTTTAACCTACAAATTAAAAAACAATAAACTATTACATAGATATGTATCCCCAATCTTCTTGAATAATTGTTTCAACAGATTGTTTCAATAATTGTTTCAACAGAAATATATAACTTTTAATGTAACTAATATCATTTATTTCTAACATTCCAAGTCATCACTCCGAACTGCATTTTTGTGAAAGCTATTTCTGTCATTCAACACATAACCCTAACCTTTGTCAACACTTTCATCAGCCAGCTCTTTGTCTTTTGTAGATTTAACTATTCTGACGAAGTCTTCATGTAAATCACCAGCGTCTTTAACATGCTAATTTATTCTTTGAAAATAGTATATACAGTGATAGAATTACGGGAGTTTCTTTGAATGCAAGATGCCTGTACAACTAAACAGAATAAATTTTAGACATAGGTGAATCAAGAAACAAAACCCAAATTTAGTGTGGGTCACTCCTCTGTGATGATTTCTTTAGCAAAAATGGTTTTAAGTTTCAGATTTTATTCTCAAAAGACTTTCAGGTTTTCTACACATATGTTACTCATGGTAACAAATGGCACTTAGATGATCTTACCTAGTCCTATGACCATAAATAATGTTTACCTCCATGCTGATGACTCCCAAATTTGTATCTTTTGTCCAGATGTCTTCTATAAGCTTCAGTCACATATATCAGCTGTCTTCCTGACATCGCCCCTAGGGTAATTCAAACATAATACATTCAAAACAGATCACTTACGATTTTTGCTACCTCTTCTGTGAGAACAAAGATGATTCTCATCAGACTGTTGACATTCCAGGAAATGTTGACATCACTCTGAAAGGACGCACAGTTATTTTCAAGGACCCCAGAGAAACTCTGTGGAGGAACTTCAGGCACATCAATGTAGAATTCAGTCTCCTTGGAGTGAAGAGACCCCAGCATTGACAAATAGTAGGGAAATAGAAAGGAAGTGGTTACTGTTCACACTATCTATAGTCATGCATAGAACATGATCAAGGGTGTCACACTGGGCTCCTGTTACAAGATGAGATTTGTGCCACTTGCCCATCAACCTCATTATGTAGAACGGGTCTCTTGTTGAAATTAGAAATTTCTTGGTTGAAAACTACATCTGCAGGGTTTGCATGAGACAAGGTATTCTTTGTTCACTATCTTGAGTCCAGAATGATGAGTTAATCTTGAAGGAAACGGCACTAAACATGTATCAAATTTAGCTATTTTGACTCAGCAAGCCAGAACAGTTATAAATGAGAATATCAGAAGATTTGGAGATGGTGTCTATGTTTCTGAAAAAGGAAAAGTCCAGCAGGCTGATGCATAAAGTCTAAGAGTTGTCTATCTATGGAAACAATAAGATGCCCGATGACTCCTAAGACCTTCTTGTGATATTTTAAAGATGCGATAAAAGCCTCTGTTGAAAAAACAACAACAAAAAACCCAGATCATCTGATTACTCTATCCACAAGCTGTTGTTTGTTTTTACAATGGAACCATCACTTGCTCAAGCCAAGAATCATCCTTAATTCATCTTTCTCTGTAAACTGTTTTTGCTCAGTTTCAAATTTGTTAGTTCTACCTCTGAAATACATGTCTATTCAATCCACTCTTCTTTGCCTCCCCTGCCCCTCTCTAGTCCAAGCCCCAATCATCTCTAGCCTGTGTTACTGTTAGTATTCTAATTAGTCTGAGGACTTTCTCATTTCTTCCTTCTAAGTTCTCCACAAAACAAATATTTTTGAAAAACCATTCAGATCACATCACTTCCCTACTTAAAACCTCTTAATGGTTTTCTGTTGTACTTAAATAAAATTGAAACTCCTTATCCTGATTTATAAGATACTGCATGCTTTAACTCTTGTCTGGGTTTTCACCCATTGTACTCCCCCTAGCTTTTTCTTCAGTTGCATTGTTCTTTGATTTCTTTGAAGACATCGAGCCTTTCTAGCCTTAGATCCTTATATCCACTCTCACCTCTATCTGGACCACTTTCCCATGGCTCTTCTTATTCCTTAGATCTCAGATGAAATGTCACACCCTGAGAGAGGTGTTTCTTGACCATCCTATCTGGAATAGATTCCCCACTTTGAACTTTTTTCTGTCAAAACATCTGCTTACTTCTCCTACAGAACCTACTATATAACCTTTGGGTGTTTTGCTTATTCATGTATTTCATTGCTTATTTTGTGTCTCACCAATTTATAGTTTGTCACTGAAGCCCCAGTGTCTGTCACATATCAGATTCTTAATAAATAATTTTTGAATAAATGAGTGAATATGCTATTTTCACTCCTTGCAGAAGCTTTAGTTCACTTTCATAGTTTGAGTCCATTAGTTACCACGTGTGTAGTCAATTGATATTTAGATTACAGGTGATAATTGCCTTCTTAACACTTCCCTATTTTCTACTTTTAGCCTGAAAAGATCTGTTTTAAGCAATTTCTAGAGCCCTTTGGTACATCACACTTCTAAATCTTTGTCTTCTTTTGCCGCAGATAATTCCAATGGATATTTATAAGAAAACCATTTAGCTGGATATCCCCAGCTGTTTCTCATTTTCACTCAGGTTCTTACCTCTGGGTAAATGTTTCCCTATTTTAACCACCTCTGAACAATTTTAATATCACACAAATCAAAATGCAAATTTACAAAGCAAAAGAGGTTTCTTTATCCTCCTTCCACCATTTGCACAGGCTGTCTACATAAATTTGCTGAAGGTAGTAAAGATAAGACAAAACATAAGTTGGAATCAGGGGGAAAAGGGTTTAATCCAAAAAACTCATCTCAGGTGACTGAAATCACAGCATGAGTCAGTGCATTTATTAAGATGCTGCCTAGCCAGCTGAGATAGATCATATTTTTATATCATCAACCATGCCTTTGGCAAATAAACATGACCATAGGCTACTCAATTTTATTTTAGAGATGCCGTTTTCAAACTTTCAGTGATCTTTACCACAGGTTCCAGAATCCCACAGAAAGGCATAATCAGAAAGCATATCATGTCATACCTCCAACTTCTGAAATAGAAGTCATTAAAATTGTCTTTGGAGATTTAGTGAATTTATGCATAAAACCTCTACTTGGTTATCCTTTTGTGTCATAGAGAGCACTAGCAGTGTTTCCTTTCAGTTTCTCCCCTAGAGTCTGGTGGGCCAAGTGGACAGGGTCAGAGTGACCAGCTAATGCTGGTCAGTATACTGGCCCGTATTACCCCATGGAACACTTCCCCAGAGTTAGAAACATGTTTAATTCTCTATCTCATTTAACCTTCTTTTATCCATCAACAGGCCCTAAAGGACCTATAGAACTTGTATTTGTCACAAATCTATATCAGCTATGTCTATATCTTAGCCACAGGATAGGGAAGAACAAATTGTAAGTTCAGAAATGTATTAGAAAAATGAAAGTAGCTATTCCCATTGCCAGAGGGGAGCCGGCTCTGCAAAGACAGAAAGTGGAGGATAAAACAGTCCTTTTACTCCTCCCCTCCTCTCTTATTCAGTCCACAACATCATAATTCCAGCAATAGAAACAACCAGATAATTTTTCAGGAGTTCTGAGCAAGCGTGTTTGTTTCTCACTTTCTTACCTACATATTAGAAAAAAAATCAAGTTTCCCTTAGAGGGAATGCCAGTGTAACATGTGGCCACCCAGGTGGTATGTTAGGCAGTAACATGACCAGTTGAAAAAGGGCAAAGGCATACTTGCAATTTTCTGCAGGACTTTCTAGTTTTCCTTTAAGCCTAGAGAAGGAGGAAGCAGATATCTGGGATATGATCTGGCTTAGCACCCCACAACAAAGTCTATGCAGTTGGGTAAAATAGTCCCAGAAAATGGGGAGGAAAGGGAGCAGTTATGCCTCTGCAGTATCCACAATGCTGTGAGACTGAAGAGAGGGTGCCCAGGTGGGTATCTGAAGACCACTGAATATATCACATGGCAAAATAGTAGTCTCCCTAGTCAGACTAGGTAAGAGCGCTATTAGCCTGATAAATCCAGAAACAAGTCATAGGCTTTATTTGCTATCGATGTCAGCAGCTGATGGCAGCTGGGCATTAGGGCAAGAGATACTAACACTGGAACCCACGGTATTTCACAAGAACCTACATACAAGGAAACTGAAGTCAGAGTAGTGGATATTATCATGTCAGCAGAGTATGTAGTATGAGAAAATTGAAGCATAGGACAGAACTCTGAATTTTGAATCAAGGGCACCAAAAGAAAAGAGTAATCTGAATAAGGAGTGATCAGATGTATTGACTGTGACCAACTAATGATTAAAAATCTCCATTGAACTTGAAATTTGAAAGTCATTAGTGACCATAATAGAAACAGATTCTGTGAAGAGGAGAAGACTCAAAGACAGAGTGGAGGAGCTGGTAAGTGAGAGAGTAAAGGGTGGATGAGGAAATAGAGGTATCAGCTGTAGTCCTTTCAATAAATTTGACAATGAATAGCAGAGAAATCAGGTAAACTTAGAGAAGAAAGTGAATTCAGTGTTTTTATATTCTGGAAAATCTCTTAAATGCCTGACACATGTTCAATAACTCCTAATAATAATTCCTGAATGTCTGATTTGACAGTACAGAGATGAGCACACATACATCATTTTTTCACTGACATCCTGAATAGAATAATTTCATTAAAAAGCCATAATATTTAAACTTTACACATCATTGCTCAAGAGTAAGAACACATTAATGACTTTAATGAATTAGTTGTGTTCATGAATTACTACCTGGAATATATATATTTCAAATTTCTGCATGTATGTGTTTAAACAAGATATAGTAAGTTCTTAACAGTTTAGTGTGTGAGTGTACTTGGTGTGAGTTAGGACAATCTTCTGTTTATGCTTCCAGTTTACTCTTCACCTTGTTCCATTCTCAAAAGTCTAACCTGTGGGGGACTCATCAAAGCATTTCCTTACCCTCTGGTTTCTGCTTGGGTTTGGTCAACAGGCTGTACCAATAGGAGATCAAAGGAGAGAGGAGACTGATATAGGGGTATTAATTCCCCTGGATGTCTCTCTGCCAGTTTGTGACCAGTGTTCCTTTTGGCTGTTACTTCCATTGAGGAGCCTTCTCCGTATAGCTATCCTCTTTAGGTTCCAGTACTAGCTTGCTCCCATTAGACCTAGAGGGTAGTACTTTTTCCCTGTTATAACTAGCCTCAGTGTATTACACTATTTATTAATGACCTTGGTCCACGCTTGGAAATAATCTCTTTATTAAAATCTCCTCAAATAACATTTGAATGATCCACCTGTTTCCTGACTGAGCTGTTACACTATAGGAAATGGATTTCCCAGAGTACTTAGTTGCGGTGTAATAATCTTCGGTGCCAGCATCATCTCTTGTCTGCTTTGTTGCAGTAGCTTCCTGTTGTTCTTCCTGCTGCATCTACTCTTGTTCCACTAAAGTCTATCTCCTACACAGCAACCAGAGTGATCTTGTTAATGTAAGAAAGATCAGGGCTTCCCTGGTGGCGCAGTGGTTGAGAGTCTGCCTGCCGCGGAGCGGCTGGGCCCGTGAGCCATGGCCGCTGAGCCTGTGCATCCGGAGCCTGTGCTCTGCAACGGGAGAGGCCACAACAGTGAGAGGCCTGCGTACCGCAAAAAAAAAAAAAAAAGAAGAAAGATCAAATCATTTCTCTGCTCAAAGCTCTTTGAAGACTTTAAATCTAAAAGTCCAAGACATCTCCATGGCCTCAGGACCCTAATAATCTTCCCCAATCCATGGCTTGCTTACCTCCCTTCTCTGATCTCCTCTACTAGTAACGTGCTCCCATATACCACTGCTCTAGACCTTTCATTGTTTCTTGAGCACACCAGCCACGCTTCCTATTAAGGATCAGCACATTTGGTATTCCTGCTGCGGTTAATGTTCTTCCTCATGGGTTTAGCTTCTAAATTGAGACCTTTCTGTACACCCTATTCAAATGAAACTCCATCTTGCCTTAGGCTTGCTTACATAGTATTTTTCTTTTTTTTCCTCCAAAGTGCTTATCATGAACTAGCATACTTATTTTATGCCATGTCTTCATTAAAAAAAAAAATTACTTGCATAAAAACTGGTTTATTTCTGTTTACCCCTATACTCTGAATGCCTCAAACACTGCCTGGCACTTAGTAGAAACACACTATATAGTGACTTAATGAGTGAGTGGGTACATATTACTCACTGAAGGTCAGTCACATTTTATTCAGGTCACAGTGACTTTAGTTGCAGTGTTAGAACTGATTTAATTAATTAAATCAATCATGTAAGAAATTATTAAAACAGTTCTATGCTAAAAATTTCATTGCTCTCTGAGACTTACATCTGTTTAATGTACACAAATAAATTACACGTCTTAATTTACTCTTAAATCAATAGAATAACATAAGTAAAGTGAATCAGCAGGCCTAAATTTTTGAACTAACTCTGCTAGCAACTTATATTGCAAAACCTAAGGCAAAGTCACTTTAATTTCTATGCACTCCAGTTTCCTTAGCTATAAAATTAGGCAAAAGATTAGATGATTCTTAGGGTCCATTATTCCCCTGAAATTCTAAGAGGTGGTGGTTATATACTATACCTTTTGAGAATATGTTTATATATTTTAAAGTGTCATCTGAAATTATAGTGTAATCAATGTAATCAATCAGTGTAAGAATCACTAATAAGTGACAACTACAGGAAGCACATATAACATTATCATTTGTCTTTCATCTTCTTTACTAACAATATATCACTATGTCTTTTTCTGGAGAATAACAATGGATAAAATAATCAGGGGCCTACTGACCACAGATAATCCATTGATTGAGACAGAAGTATAATTTTTTTAAATTGAAGTATAGTTGATTTACAACGTTGTGTTAGTTTCAAGTGTACAAAACTGATTCAGTTATATATATATATATATATATATATATATATGTATATATTCTTTTCCAGACTCTTTTCCCTTATAAATTATTACAAGATATTGAGTATAGTTCCCTGTGCTATATAATAGGTCCTTATTGTTTATCTATTTTATATATATTATTGTGTATATTTTCATCCCAAACTCCGTATTTATTCCTCCCCCCACTTTCCCCTTTGGTAACCATAAATTTATTTTCTGTCTGTTCGTCTATTTCTGTTTTATGAATAAGTTCATTTATATCATTTTTTTAGATTCCACATATAAGCGATATTATACGATATTTGTCTTCCTCTGTCTGGCTTACTTAGTATGATAATCTCTAGGTCCATCCATGTTACTGTTAATGGCATTATTTCATCCTTTTTATGGCTGAGTAATATTCCATTGCATATCTATACCACATCTTCTTTATTGGTTCATATGTCAGTGGACATTTAGGTTGCTTCCATGTCTTGGCTATTGTAAATAGTGCAGCAATGAACACTGGGGTGCATTTATCTTTTTGAATTATAGTTTTCTCCAGATATATGCCCAGGAGTGGGATTGCTGGATCATATGGTAACTCTAGTATTATTTTAAGGACCCTCCATACTGTTCTCCATAGTGGCTGCACCAATTTGGGACCAAAGTATAATTTTGAGTTTACTGCTGTCACCAATATATTGAGAATATATTGAAATATATATGAAATATGTTATGACAGATGAGATGTGTGAGAATTTCAGATTATACTACAGTATTTTCATCTTTGATATTCCTAGAAATGTATCCATCTCACAGATTTCCAAATCCAAGAAAAGATTTTAAATGGTCTCAAATGAGTACTTCAAATTGAAATGAACCTTTTATGTATGACATATTTTTAACCTTTAGGATTCAAACTGGACTCCTGAAAAATTTATGTAAAATTTGTAGAAGTTTCCAGATGATTCTCCTTATCTCTTTATATATCTGAAAATACAAAGTCACAAATTTTTAAATTTTTCTCAGTGTCTGCATTGTGCCAGCCTAGCAAAAATCAGATGCTATTTATCACTTTTGAATTTTCACCACCAGAAATGTCATTAATTTTAATGATAAAATCCTGTTATACCTTGCATTGAGTTGACCTTTTATGCTCTCAGACAAAATGTGCCATATAACCATAAGGTGGTATTATTGTTATTTGGAAATGAAATAGAACTTCTTATCCTTTTATAATAGGATGACAGACAAAAAAACTTGTATATTGTAATTTTTTTCTCTGCAAATTTTGAGTGCAGTTTTGAGAATGAATATTTCCTATATCTATCTATCTATCTATATATTTAAATTTTCTTTGAAATCACTGGAAAGTAAAAACAAATACACATAATTATTTATAGGCTTCTATCAGGTAGATAGAGATCATGCTTTTCTTACGTTTGTTGTTTTATCTGCCTCAATTATTTTCAATAAAATTAGAACTAAAATCATTAGTTATTAATATACTCGGCCCCATAAATGTGTTTTATCCCCCTACAAAATACGCTTTTCATCCTGTATCAATTCATCTTTATTATGAAACTAAAACAAATTCTCAACTGAGTAAAGAATTCAGTGTCTGCTTGTCAGACTTTTGGATAGTGGAAAATTCTCTCGTTCAGAAAACAAAGAACTCACAATTTCTAGGCTCTTAGAGCTTGATGATATTTGTTTCCATCATGCCATTTTACTTATTGTACAATGCATAGGAGAATGCTTTCTACTGGCTTCAAACGTAGCCTTATAACAGGCATGGTTCAAAGAAAAGGCTCTCTACATGCATCACAATTTCTTCCTTGCTGCTGCTGTTTCGTATACACTTAGGTGGTACATCCATCCTCATTAGGAATCACTCTTCCTTATGGACAGACTATTTTCAACAATCAGCAAAGCCAGTTCTTCTCTTGGATTTAAAATATCCTCGCGACATTCATTCTCAGTGTTTTTCTTTTCTGTGGTCCCCAATTAACACCATCTTTTTTTTTAAAGCATAATATCACCTAAATTTATTTATGTCAATATAATCTAACAGAATTTATGGGTAGGAGGAAGCAGGCATTACAAAAGGCAACATTAAAGGAGGGCATTGCCAAGTAAGCACTGGATTTAAAAATAAGTAGAATTTCAAAAGAGCAGCTCTTAAAGAAGTATGTTTAATCATTGTTAGCAGCTTAGAGCAAAATTATTTTATACTCCTAGTCACCTACCATTTAATATTTATAAAGCACATTTCTACCTTTCATGAAGCTTAAATATTCTATGATTATTATTTCTATAATTTCCAAAAGCCCCCTCAGAGAAAGTATACTGCAAGTTAGAAAATTACCTGATACGGGAAAGGGAACAGTGACACATATATCTGAGAGATTGTGTGATACAGTGGGGTAAAAGTAATTAACTAGGAGATAGGCAATATGGGTTGCACTTTGGTGTCTGTCACTTGCTACATTTGTGACTGAGCAAATTCTATGGTTCTTATGTTTTTTAGTTTTCATACCCAGCAATGAAAGAAATATCTGTCTTGTTCCACCTTTTATGTTATTTGAGAGTTTATTGATAATGTGTGTGAAAGTGCTTTCAAAAGATGAAATATTTTAAAGTATTGTCTTCAAACATCCTTTAAAACTTTGAATTCCTATCTATATACCACTAAAGAATCAGCTTTCTCTTCCCTTCCACCAAAAAAAAACAAAAAACAAAAAAATTGCTCCCACTTTGGAAAGAATATAAACAGTTGAAAACTCCTCATGGCTCCCCACAATTCCAGGCTCTCTCTACTTTTATCTATTGATTTTTTTGGGTCAGATTTTGTACCAAATGTCTCATGCCACTTTAAAAAATCTTAAATGATAGTGTCACCAATAAACAATAATAACAAAACGGCTTGACTGTTGATGTCAAGATACTCATACCCAATTCCACTGTATCTTAACCCAGATATATCTCAGAATAGCCCTTTTTAAGCTTGTGATCCATTAGGCTCAAGCCCAATACTCATTCCCTATGCAAAAATATCCTTTTTTTTTTAAGCTCCTTTAATTTTTCACTCAAACCATCCATTAGATAGGCCCATTTCTTCCTTGTAATAGCTCCTGTTTTCATGATCACAAACTTTATATAGCATCACATTTTGTTTACTGGACTACAACAACAGCTACTACTACTGCTATTGTTACTACTTTTTTTTTACTACTCAGTGCCTTGTTTTCTCCTGTATAAAAAAGGGATGGTAAAACCAGTACCTAGAATTTTTATTTGGGTTAAGTTAGCAAATAAAAAATAATATACACATAAATTCTTTGAAGAAAGGAGCATATGGTATTTCAGGTATACTTCTATATTCCCTGCAGTATTTAACACTAAAGTCATTTTCTACCTATGTACATAGTATTTATCCTTTGAATGCACTGAATACCAGATAGCTAAAATATTTGTCTGTGCTCATAAGTATTATATACACATGTATATATGTATATGTGTGTATTTCCATATGTATGTGTATATATATAGTATTAATGCATATTTTGTTCAATTTCTTACTTTCCAGTAAGTAGTACTAAGTACTAATTACTATTCAAAAGAACTCTGAGAGGTAGATGTTACAACCCTCATTTCACAGAGGAGTAAACAGTGGCTTCAAGATGTTATAACTTGGAACTACTTAGCTTAATAGTGCAGAACAAGATTCCAAACACAGGTTCTTCTCTTATAAGTAAATGCTGCTTACACCACTTCATCTAATTGTCAGACACTGTTTTAGCCAAAGATGATAGAGTTGTAATTTAGAATAGCCTCCTGCATTCTAGTCTCCTTTCCCGTGCCCAAGCCTGAGAGGAGTTCCTTCATCAACTATTTGGGTTGGATGAGACATCATTTCCCCACTTTGGAAACTTGAGCAGAGCATGGCCAATGCCATTCTCCACTCTAAAAACGTACGTGACTTCTCCTACCTTAAGTCTAGTGATCAAACGTCTTTGAAACACCCTTCACCCGACCCAAGCATTATTAGCTTACAGTAAGTTTATTCCTTTGTGATTTGAGTCAAGAAGATACTTCTTGAGAATGCAAGAATCCCTTCGTATCAGTTTAAAAATGTTTTAACAAAATTGGTGAAATTCTGTTATCTTTTTGTATTACAACATAAAATTGGCACCAGTATGCCAAATGACCACAAATGATCACAAATTAATTAGGAAAGTTGATGACCCAATTCGTTCCTCTGGCCCATGATACTCTCAGTATTTTAGAAGTGTGCTTTTCTCGATCATCCATGAATTATTACATTATTGTACTAAATAAAGTCACATTTTCTTAGATATTTTAGAAATATGCCTTATAATGTATTTTAGGTAGAAGGTTCTTGCATTCATGGCTGCCTGTTTCCTGAAATTTAATAGTTATTCACCTTAATCGTGTAAATTCAATGTTCTGTGAAGTAAATTTACTTCAAATGAAGAACACTTTTCTGTAAACATCCATGTGTATCCCTTTCATTCTCTGCTGAGGCTGGCTTTATTGCTCTAAGCAAATATTCCCTGATTTTATTTGTAAAATATTTCTGAAGAAACAAAGGTGGTTTTGAACTTATTTTCATTTTTTTCCCCTTTTACTGAGATTATGGCGACTTTGAACAGTTCTCAGATGAATTTCACCTTTCCTTTTTGTCTATTTCAAAGAAAGGGAGCCTTTGAAGAACACTTTTTTCTTTTTTAATATATCTAAAGCTTCTGTTACATAAAAATGAAATTTCCATTTAATACTTTGGGCTTTCACTGAATAGACTATGCTCAGTGGAGACAGAGGAAAACAAACTTATTTTTAACGATTCCTATTGTCCATGGGGACCCATGTCCTGTCACTTGTCACTCTTCTGCTCTGCTCAAATTAGGGACACAGTAGGACCTCAATTCAAGCACAGTTTGCCGTGGGCATGAGGACTCTGAATGTGCACAAAGTTGATGCCATTTGCCCTTCAATTTCATAAGTCACAGTTTCCTGGAGGAAGTACTATGGGAGAAGAATATGGGGTCATGAGAAGCTGAATTCTACTTCACCTCTTCTCTCCCCTTCCAAACATACCTAACAAGGGTTACAGAGAGAATGCTTTCAGTCTTTTGCTGTGGTGGTTATCAAAAGCTTGAGCCTGCTTCTTCACTCTTCAGAAAAGAAACAAAATGTAAGAACTATTATTATGGGATGCAGTAGTCATGCTATAGCTACCATACAGTTTCTGGGAATAGCTTCCTGTTTTTCCTCTTTGATTAAACAAATGTATCAATATATGTCAGGTTATGTCTAAGAGTGAGATTTTTTGTTCAGTGACAATTCTACCTCATATGCCAGCAGAATATATACAACATGGTTTGATTTTAGAAATTAAAATATGATGGGCTATTTTTAAATTTTTCTTGGAGTATAGTTGATTTACAATGTTGTGTTAGTTTCAGGTGTACAGCAAAGTGAATCAGTTATGCATATATATATATATATATATATCCACTCTATTTTAGATTCTTTTCCCATATAGGCCATTAAACAGTACTGAGTAGAGTTCCCTGTGCTATACAGTAGGTCCTTATTAATTTTCTATTTTATATACAGTAGTATGTACATGTCATTCCCAGTCTTCCAATTTATCCGTCCCCACCCCTTACACCCTGGTAACCATACATTTGTTTTCTGCATCCATAACTTTCTTTCTGTTTTGTAGGTTAGTTCATTTGTACCATTTTTTTTTAAGATTCCACATATAAGCAATATCATATGATATTCGTCTTTCTCTGACTCACTTCACTCAGTATGACAATTTCTAGGTCCATCCATGTTGCTGTAAATGGCATTATTTCATTTTTTTAATGGCTGAGTAATATTCCATTGTATTTATGTACCACATCTTCTTTATCCATCCCTCTGTTGATGGACATTTAGGTTGCTTCGATTTTATCTTGAAAAGAAAAGGCATTACAACTTGCAAGGGAGAGTAGACCTTGTAAGCAGGACACTTGGTGGTAAGTTTCAGGAGACCTACTAATTAATTTTAAAATTCTGCTGAATAATGGCAGTACTTCACACAAATACATAGCAATGTAAAAATAAGAACGTTTAATTGGCTAAAACAATCTTGAGAAAAAAGAACATAGCTGGAGGTATCATGCTCCTTGATTTAAGACTATACTACAAAATTACAGTAATCAAAACCATACGGTACTGGCACAGGAACAGACATATAGGTTAGTGGGACAGAATAGAAAGCCCAGAAATAAACCTACATACTTACGGTCAATTAATCTACAGCAAAGGAGGCAAGAATATACCATCGAGAAAGGATAGTCTCTTCAGTAAGTGGTGCTGGGAAAACTGGACAGCTACATGTAAAAGAATGAAATTAGAACATTTTCTCACAACATAAAAAATAAACACAAAATGGATTAAAGATCTAAAACTAAGACTGGAAACCATAAAACTCCTAGAAGAGAACATAGACATGATACTCTTTGGCATAAATTATCACAATATTTGTTTGGATCCCTTTCCTAAGGCAAAGGAAACCAAAACAAAAATAAACAAATGGGACCTAATTACAAGGTTTTGCATAGCAAAGGAAACCATCAACAAAATGAAAAGACAGCCTACCAAAAGGGAGAAAATATTTGCAAAATGATATGACCTAGAAGGGGTTAGTATGCAAAATATATAAGCAGCTCATATAACTCAAAATCAAAACACAAAGAACCTGATTAAAAAATGAGCAGAAGAGCAGAATAGACATTTCTTCCAAAGAATACATACAGATAGGCACATGAAAAATGCTCAGCATCATTAATCATCATAGAAATGCATTTATTAAATTCCATTTAGAAGTTTAACCTTTTCAAAAAACACCTGGATTAATTTTACTGGGTTTCCCCTCTTTATTCTTAGTCACATCTCCCCTCACACTTCACACAACCTTTAACTATTTTGAATATGGAATAACTTTTTGTTTTATGATGCTACATATCATGAGACTCTGTTGTACCTAAAATATGCTGGAAAAGAACTCTGTAGTTCATTATGTTAGTACAGAAATAGTGAAGTATTTTTTAGAGTATTCCTACGATAAACCAAACCTAAGCATTAGAGAGTGCCCATGAGTGGTTCCTCTCCAGTTCTGTAGAGCCAATGAGTCCCAACACCTAAGCAGAAACCTGAGGAAGAGAAAGTGTGTGTGTATGTGTATGTGTGTGTGTGTGTTTGTGTGTGTGTGTGTGTGTGTGTGTATTGCCCATATTCATGTGAGGAGGGAGGTGTTTTGAGGTAGTGGTGGAGGATGCTTTTTGGTCCATGGAAAGGCAGTACTGCAGGTGGCTATGAGACCTTTGAGTCTGAACTCAGGCTGACTGGATTTTTAATCTCAGATCCACCACTCACATAGAGACCTTGGCCAAATAACTCTGAAACCATTTCTTGTGTAAAATGGAGGTAACTGGAATATATATTACACAGATTAGTTGTTGGAAAAATCTTGTTAAAATGATTAACAGAGTGTCTGGTAAGCACAGAGTAAAAACTTAATACATTTTAGCCCTTATTATTATTATTACCATCTTTGTTAGCACAGTAGTTCTAGTAATAGCCTTGAAAACAATGATTGGTTTATATTTGAGCAGCATAGAACAAAATCCACTCTCTCTGCCTTCTTCATCCTCCCCACACCAAAAGAGGAAACCTTTTAGTAATTGGACTCACCAACCAATACTAAGGGGAGAACCTTCTTTGAGGTGGGTAGGAGAAGGTGGGGTAAGTTACCGAGACCTGAGTAGTGTGCAGAAACCTCTTAGGATTTCTGATAGTCATTCATTGCTCTGTGAAACTATAAGCACAGTATTGTTGGAGGAGGTTGTTGAGATGGCATGACTGCCAGCTGACCTGCAAGCTGAACCCAGAGAACTGGGGGCTCCTCTCTCCTGGCCCTGTCCTTGGAATGTACATTCCATCCACCATTCCCATTTTAAGGACACAGCCTTGACAGAGCAAGGCATTGTTGAGACCATCCTAACTGAATATGTGATTGGACCCAATTAAGGCCTCTATAAACTTTGAAGATACTGGTAAGTGGAATGGAAATCTACTCATGGTGCAGCTGCCCAAGACAAGCCTCATATGTAAGTTCCCTTGCTTGTTAAAATTGCCACCTACCAATCTACAGTGGTCTGCCATTTTCTTCAGTCTCTCCTTGCCCTCCATGTACAGGGGCCAGTTTGTGAACCAACAGATAGAAAATGAGGACTTTGGGAGAGTAAAAATAATCTCAGGACTAAACTCAAGGCCAAGTTTTAAAAAACATTTTGAATATCCTTTAAAAACTTTTCAAACATTTTTCAATTCTGGTATCTCCCTGTTGCTGTTTTATGTTCTTACTGAATAGGCAAAAGAGAAACATTCTAATGCCTATTGACTGAACACAGTCGTATATTCAATATCCATTTCCAGGAACAATTCCACAAGCCTTATAATTGCAGAATCATATGTAGGTTGGCTGTTAAGAGACCTGCAGAGCCTATGTTGAGAGGCCTTACTTGGAACCAGAAACCCTCTTCAAAACCAGGTCTTGTCTCTTACTGAACTGGGTCCTTGAACAAGTTACTTAATCTCTCTGTGCCTCAGTTTACTCACTGTAAAACAAAGATAAGAATAATTCATTGTTACCTTCTAGGATTTTATAAAGATTAAATGAGATAAAAGATACAGTGAGCTTAGAATAGTGGAATGGTTTCAGGCTCATAATAACTTCAGAATGTAAGTTGTTATTATTGTTATTATGTTGCCCTGTGGTAGGGTATACTCAAGCACTATATTAACAACCAGTTAATTGAATAAAGGCAGTATAATATGTTTAAGAATGATCCTCAACTTCCTTATATCAGGTATGCTTAAGGAACCCTCCCTCCCTCCCTCCCTCCCTCCCTCCCCCTCCCTCCCATCCCCTCCCTCCCTCCCCCCTCCCTCCCTCCCCTCCCCCTCCCTCCCTCCCTCCCTCCCCTCCCCTTTGCTCCCTCTCTCCCTCCCTTCGTTTCTCCATTCTTTTCTTCCTTCCTTCTCCCTTTTTTCGATCTTTCCTTTTTTACTCCTTTACAAAATATGGATTAAACCTGACCATATGCTGTGCACTGTGCAAGATGCTGGTATGAAGTCATGAAATGCAGACATGATCCCTCCCTCTTTGGAGAAAATAGTCTAGTGTCAGAGTCATAAACAAGTAAGCAAGGAAACAAATCCACAAACCTAATGACTGCAAATTTTGATACTATAGAGAAGCAGATGAGGCAGTGTGATTAAAAGAAAATGAGTTGGGGAGCTTCCCTGGTGGCGCAGTGGTTGAGAGTCCGCCTGCCAATGCAGGGCACATGGGTTCGTGTCCTGGTCCGGGAAGATCCCACATGCCGTGGAGCGGCTGGGCCTGTGAGCCATGGCCGCTGAGCCTGCGCGTCTGGAGCCTGTGCTCCGCGGCGGGAGAGGCCACGGCAGTGGGAAAATATATGCAAATGAAGCAGCTATCAAAGGATTAATCCCCAAAATTTACAAGCAGCTCATGCAGCTCAATATCAAAAAAACAAACAACCCAATCTGAAAATGAGCAGAAGACCTAAATAGACATTTCTCCAGAGAAGATATACAGATTGCCAACAAACACATGAAAGTATGCTCAACATCACTAATCATTAGAGAAATTCAAATCAAAACTACGAGGTATCACCTCAGACCCATCAGAATGACCATCATTAAAAATCTACAAACAGGGGCTTCCCTGGTGGCGCAGTGGTTGAGAGTCCGCCTGCCGATGCAGGGGACACAGGTTCGTGACCCGGTCCGGGAAGATCCCACATGCCGCGGAGCGGCTGGGCCCGTGAGCCATGGCCGCTGAGCCTGTGCGTCCGGAGCCTGTGCTCCGCAACGGGAGAGGCCACAACAGTGAGATGCCCGCGTACTGCAAAAAAAAAAAAAAAAAAAAAGAAAGAAAGAAAATGAGTTGGGAGTGGGGGCTGCTTTAGACAGAATGGTCCAGATACACTTCTCTGAGGAAGTGGCAAATCAGAGAGCTGAAGGAAGAGGAGAGTTTGTCAAGTGAGGGGCCTAAGTGAAGTATACAGGTGTTTTACAGAGAGACAGGCATAAGTTTTAGCCCCTGAGGTCTTTCATGTTGAAGTACCTGAATTGAATCTGGATTACAAACTCTTCAGGTAGCTGAGAGATTTTCAGGGTTGTGCTCATCAGTCTTATCCTGAATGTCTGCTAGTACTTTATTACATGATTCTAGAAGGCTAGCACAGAGTTTCTGTTCTGGAGGCATCATCAACTATGACAAATGGGGCCTACCATGTATTAATTCAGCCCATTCCCAAATGTGTCTTAAAAGGCCCTTTCTTGTAACTGCTATATTCAAGGCGCATTTAAAATTTTTCTTAATATTTGTTTCAAGGAGTTTTTTTATTTTGTTTTTTGCTGCTTTGATCTCTAGAGCTCTTTGTTGAACCACCAATGAGATTCTAATTCAGCATTGTCTACACTAAAATCTGGAATTCTCATTCTGGTCTGGTATAGGAGATATACATCTTTTGAAAAATAACACTGATTTAGACAGTAGTAAAAAGAAATCTTATCCCCCAAGGGATGTAGTGTAAATAGAGCAGCGCATGGCCAGCTGTGAAAGGAAATCTCTTTGGCTTTATTCTCCCCGCAAGAGTGCAGTGAGCTGGTCCTTTTAGTATGTATCTACCAGGATACTAATAAGATGCTAAATGAAAACATCTTTAAAATATCTGTATCTGTCAAATACTCAGGCTTATAAATCCAGTGGATATGATGTGCTGTTATTATGTGACTTACACTGAGTATTTATTTTGCATTGCCTAAGCCAAGCTCCTTAGCATCAGGTACAGAATGCTGAAAGATGCTAATATATTACATTTAAGGTTTCCTGCAGCATCTTTGGCATTTCCCATGAGACATCTGTATGTAGCTTTGAATGCAGAGTGATGTAATAAAGCAGGATAAAATATGGCTGCAGAATACAGTGATGGTACTACAGCAGTCCTCTTTAGTTTTTTTCATATTCAGCAGGACTATTAAAGTGTAATAGCACAGAACATCTTGTTAAAAAAAAGCCACAACCCTGTATGATATTCTTGTTTATGGATGATATTTATTGCTTTTGTATTCTTATTCTGTGCTTTCAAAGTCAATTGAAATGCAAGGGCTAATGAAACATCCACTGTAACACATTGATTCTTCCCTACCCAAAATGAGTCTACAAGATGTAAATGACTTAACATAGATCAACAGCTCAGGTTTTATTGTTTTGGGTTAATTTATTCACCGTAATATTCTTAATGAAAGTAATGACTCTTACACTAGTTTGTATATTCACAGACTACAGTTTTATTAAATCATGCTGGGAAAGTTCACAATGAAGGCTGTAAAACAAGTTCCATGTTTAGTCAAATATATAAATATAATCCACTTACTGAAGATCAACACTATATGTTTTTCTCTTCATTGTCCTTAATTTTAGTTCATCAAAATTTTAAGTGTAGGGAAGTCCAGGATCTAACATGTTAGCCATATATTCTTATTACATAATTTTAAAAAATGCATGCCTGAATTATTAGCTTTTCTTTTACACCCAAAGTTCATTGTGCATTTTATTGATTATGAAGACCTAAAGCAATCACTTCAAACTTTTGTCCTCAATGTTTACATTTCTGTGACCATTTGAGCTTGAGGCAAAAGCAAATATTTTTATAGAATTATTGAAATTCTAGACTGGGTGAAAACAGAAGCTTTCAATGTCTAATTAATTAAACTATATGCTAGAATAATTATGACAGCCAATAAATGGGATTATTGTGTGATATAGTTCGATAAAGTAACCTAAAATACTTTTTTTTTTTTTTTTTACCGGTACGCGGGCCTCTCACTGCTGTGGCCTCTCCCGTTGCGGAGCACAGGCTCCGGACGCGCAGGCTCAGCGGCCATGGCTTCCCGAACCGGGGCACGAACCCGTGTTCCCGTGTCCCCTGCATCAGCAGGCGGACTCTCAACCACTGCACCACTAGGGAAGCCCAGTACTTTTCTTTATGTCCATTCCTTTTCGTATACCTAATGCCTGGTACTGGTACGATACATAGGAATCTCTCCCAGAATTTTGCTGAATGAGTGAACAACCTACTAATTCATAACCTCTTGTTGCCATCAATCTCAATCTGTCAAAAACTGGGCCTGTTATTCCTACTTTCTTCCGTAATTATTTATTAGAAATTACTTCTCTTGCAGGAAACTAGCCTTAACATTTTGGAATCATCCTCAAGTCAGTCTCCCTATGGGACCAAGATATGTCAATTATACCCGCAAAAGGCATTTCAAAATATGTCCCCTCCAGTCCATCCCCACTGCATGCTTCAGTCCTGTCTTTTTACATTCCCTACTGCAAATAATCTTCAAATTGGCCTTGCCAGTATCTTGTACCTCCAGTCATTCCTTATATGACAGTCTGTTTATCTTCATAAGCTATAAATCTGATCATGTAAATTCACTGCTCCAAAATTGTAAAGGCTTCTTATAATCCAAATTTTCTAGCCAAGCATGTAAATCTAGGATTTAATGCCGAATTTCCCTTTTTAGATCTTTCCCATAACTTCTCATTTATCTTATATTACAACTCGTCTTGAAGTTTCAGTAGCATCAGAATCCATCACCTGTGATTGTTCTCTCAACTTAGAATGTCTTTTTTGCCACTTGAGGTCCACTACTATAGTGGTTTTATCAGAGAAAGCTCCATTCAGCTTTCTCTGAAAACCATTGAAGTATTTGTTCATTTTTTACAACACCCACTCCTCCCCCTGACAGTGATCTGTCTGAATTGTTTTTAGATCTATTGAGGCATTAACAACAAACTGCAAATCATTTTTGCACTTTAAAATATGTGCCTTCTACATTAAAGCCCCTTGAAGGTCAATTTCTTGTCTGTTCCTTTTTCATATTCTTTATGATCCTTAGCACAAAGCCATGCATATGTTTGATGTTCAACAAACATTTGTTGAATTAAATGGAATCAACCATAAAATGCTTTATACTTTTAAAAACGTTATTTATCTAGTGCCTGCCAAATAACCCCTAGCTCCTTTTAAATCTCTATTCAAAGCCTTATTTTCTAACTTACAAGTTACTTTAATTGCTCTTTCTTGAAGCAGAAAAATAAAGGAAGTGGGGAGATGAAGGAGAGAAATGCAAGATGTAGATGCTATGAAGGCATCCAGTAAAGTTAAATGTTGCATGTGATCTGAAGAAAAATATCTGAGAGCTGCAGGTCTCAGAGGGCTTGTGCATGCTTCTTCAAGTAGAGAGTGGTTTTATCCATTATACGAAAAGCATTTATCATATGGTCAGCCTTTCCATTTAAAAAAAAATATGTTTTCTGAGTTTACAAAAGGCACTTTCTTCCTGGTACTGATTTTCCATCCATGTGGCAGCAATTTTAAGTTCATCTCTGAGTGACAGCTAATGTTGCGTCAGTGTGAACTAGTGAATGATAGCTTCCAAAGAAACAGCCAAGAAACCCTTCAAGGTATCAAAAAGCCTTTGGTGAATAATCTGTTTTTGATTTAGAAAAGGGCTTTTGAAAGATGTCATGGGTTTCACTGTCCTTTTCTTCTCTATCTGTCCCCCGCCCCCACGCCATTCAGCCTGGGGTATTTATAGCTCAGTAATGGTTACATTCTTTTGCACTCAGGGCAGAAATTTTTCTTTTTTTTATAAAATTAATCATTCATATAGTAGAAAGCATTCTTAAAGTCAGCCTTAGCATTTTGATCTTCAGCTTAGTTTGATGCTGACACTTTGTTTTTATTTTCTAGTTGACAGCACTAAAAATTGATGGAAATTTTTTTTTTTTTTTTTTTTTTTTTGGAAACTCAGTGCACCCAAGAGAATCTGGGATGACTGCCAGTTACAGAAATGGAGGTGTGGGAGGTGATCTTTAGGTATGAAGTTATACCTCTCATTTTAGTGTCCTGAAGTGTTTCATTAACCACATGATGAGAAAGTTCTTCCTTCCTTTCTTCTTTGGTGTAATAGCATGAGCCTATTTTTATTTGCTACTTTGTGGAGTATCAAAGTCATGTTTCTCCTGATAATAGTGACCGTTTATTTAATGATTGTCTATGTAACCCCTGTGGTAAGCATACATACTCTCCTGATAAAAATGTATCAGTATTTTGATTTTAAAGATAAAAACATTTAGGTTAAGTAGGTTGTCCAAAGTTACATAGGTAGTACCGGGATTTGTTATCAAGGTCTATTTGACTTCAAAACCCATGCTTTTTAGCACTCCATTCTGCTGACCCCCAACAATAAATTTTCAATTATGTAAACCATGATGATATAAACAACCTTCTCTTCTCATTCTTTTAATTCTGCCCATGGAGACATTGGCTGTTATTTGTTTATGGTGTATGGCAGTACTCTTCTCCAAGTAGCAATACCAAATGCTATCTTTTGGGTTCTTACTTGATGATGCTGACAGTTAATTGGACCTACAACATACACTACAACCATACGGGTTTTACCACCATCAGGCGTTAGTCTGTTTCTTTTTTTTTCCAAGACTCCTTTCCAATTTTATTTTATGTAATTAATTAATTAATTTATTTATTTATTTGCGGTACACGGGCCTCTCACTGCTGTGGCCTCTCGCGTTGCGGAGCACAGGCTCCGGACGCGCAGGCTCAGCGGCCATGGCTCACGGGCCCAGCCGCTCCCCGGCATGTGGGATCTTCGCGGACCGGGGCTCGAGCCCGTGTTCCCTGCAACGGCAGGCGGACTCTTAACCACTGCGCCACCAGGGAAGCCCTCCTTTCCAACTTTAAATGCAAGATTCTAGTATTGGTTTTTATTTTCAAGTCTTTATTTTTACTTAGATTTCCATTTGGGGAGCAGACTAAGGTTGTTCATTTTTAATGAAGTGCTCTGTGTTGTGAAAACTGAAAGCTAGTTGGAGATTTTACATGTTGGCATGTCTCTTGTTTCAAAATGCTTGAATTTGGCATTATCACATTTTTCTTTTCTTGGTTAATTTAGCCTTATTTTCTTGTTCATACTACTATCTAGTTATTTGGAGGAGGGTTTTTCTTTTTCAGCTTCCGCCTCTATTATTTCTAGAGGAATCTTTCTGTAACTTTGGAGACATGATTGTAAATCATATTAAGGAATATATAAAGCCACTGCATTCTTTTTAAAATCAGAATTTATATGTTCAGTACTGTGGACCATCAATGGCTACTAAGACATGGTCTTAGCCTGCATTCTAGAATAGTAGATAGAAATTTATGTGATTATTATGTGAGTTGAATGTAAAGAGGGTCATAAAAGAGTTCCAAGAATGGGTTGTGGAATTTCAGAGGAAGATGAAATTTGTTCTGCCCAAGAAATTGCTGGAAAATTCCTTGGAATAGGTAGCATGCTGTTTGTTTTCTGTTCTAATTTTCCTATGAAAATATGTTAATTTTATAGTTAACCTAAGTTCTGCTTTTTCAAATAGACCAGGTAGGATTTTGACAAGTGGATGGAAAGCATCAAGGTGAAATGAACATATTCTATACGTTTGAAATACAAAACATGAATTTTACCTTGAAAAATAAAGCGCCTGAGTTTTGCTAATGGCTTTTCTAATATAGTAATCAAAGAAGGAAGAGAGTAGGGAAGGTAAGCAGAGAGGGAGGAAAGAATGAAAAAAGAGTGGCAGGGAGGAAGGAAACAAAGCCAAATATTTTGCCTAACTTTTTGAAACCCAACTAAGAGCTTTATTGGGTAACTGAAATATAGAGAGAACTAAATTTTCACTCAACTTCAGTGTTTCCTCCTGTACTTTTAGTTGGTGTCTACATATAAAATTTGAATTTATATTGCAGGCTTTTCTTAGCTGATCATTCTTTCTGGCATGTGCACCTGATCCTCCCCTTCAATAAGGCAGAGTCAGGGAATTCTCTTTCCAAGTAGTTCTTGGTCATTTAACTCTTAATGTACTCCATTCCAGAGAACAATCCAATCCCTATTCCAGACAATATTAGCTTGCTCTCAGGTGTCTAACAATTTTCTAAAAACCAATTTTATCATGTCATAGTACTGTTGTGCAAATGATAGTTAGCTTATAAATGGCAAATAGTAACATTATAGTGTTTTCAATGCTATTCAGATTGTGAACAGCCAGAGACATCATAGAGCTAGCCTGCTACTGAGAGAGTAAGATAAATATTATTGATATGCCTTAAGTGGCTGGGGAGTCATACACTGAAATAAAATAGAATAGGATCACTTACTCAGAGATAAATTTGACAGGGGAATCTCAGAGCTACTTCCTATGTAATCATAGTACAAGGAATGAGAGATCCTGTGATGAAATTTATAGCTGTGGTTTAACATTGAATGACTAAAATAAAGAAAGTATGGCATCTGAATGTTTTATCAATTATTGAGGGGTGCTTCATGCTGCTTGGCTGTCTGGATATAATTCAGCCTCTTCAATTACAAATGTGACGCAACCAAATCCCAGAGACCTGAAACAATGAGGAGCCCTTTTTTGTTCTGTTTTGTTTTTTCATATGCTGAAGCGGTACACATTTAGTTCATCATGTTTGAGGGTATGGGGGTCATGGTTGTAGCTGCTGTCAGTATTTTTAATTGTAGCTGTAATGAGGAAACAGGAAATGCAGAGGAAAGGGTCAGTATAAAATGAATCCTTGTGGATTTCCTTTTAATGGAGTATAGTGAAACAAGATGCTGGAGTCAAATCTGTAGCAGCCCTTTTGAAAAGGAAACAATGAATGATATATGTTTATCATTCAAACAATGCATAGTTATTAATAATATTATGGTTTAATGTTATTGGTGGCTTTTGGGTTATTTCTCTCTCATAGTTCAGGATTAGCAAAAATGCAAGTTTGTTGACCATTTAGTCTATAAGTGAATGAAATCCAGGTCAATACTAGTATAATCTTGACAAGTATTAGGATAATTTCCAGTTTTACTAAAAGCAAACATATAGTACTTAATTTGCAACTTTTATTGAAAGTTTCGAATAAAATGCAAAGCTTCAAACCAATCATAATTCTATTAGGAAGACATTGGCATCATTACCTCATGGAAATATTGGCTTATGAAATACTAATAAATAGGATCTCTAATTTTTTGAGCATAGCAAGGTTCCAAAGGCCTTTATACCTCCCAATAAAAATATCTTATTTAAATTTTATTCAGTCAGAATTTAATGGGTTAAATAATTATTTTAAAATGTCAAAATTTCAAACAAAATTAAACATGTATTCTTAATGGGCCTAAAACCTTTCTTAAATGATTATTACAAAACCAATAGTCTTTGACAAACCAATGTTAGCACACATACCTACTTGAGGCGGCATCGTAGAATGTTTAATCTTCACATCTTTAAGCTTAGTGATTTTGAGTTTTAAGACAAATAAAGGGATGATACTTGGAGCATATTAACTTGGTTTTTCAAAATAATATGCTTTTATTCCTTTCCATGCTAGTCCTAAATTATATTTTCAACTTCATTACCTACCAGAAACTTCCATGCAGTTTAATGATCCAACTACACTGATCATTAACCATTCCCTCAAAACATAAACACTTTCAAGCTTCATGCTATTCCTTTACTTTTTGCATGCTCCTCTGTTTATGAAGCTCTCAACCTTGGTGCTAGGTGTGGACTCTAATTGGAACACTATTAATTATGTCACAGTTGCCCTAGCAATTGGTTCAGACATAAGCACATGATTTAAGATGACCTACTCAGAAAGGTGTCTGGTTCTTTCGGTCAGAAAGTTGAGGAAAGATAAGCTTTTCCCAGTGTTGGATGTTAGTAAGGAATAATAAGCTTAGGTTATTGCAGATAGCTCATCTGTGGTGATGAAGCTTGAGACGACAGGATGACATCACCAGGAAAGTGAGTGCAAATAAAAAAGATGACCAAAGACATTTCTGTGCTACACCATCACAAAAATATGAGGTAGATGAGGAGGATCCTGCCAAGAATCCTGAGAAGGAGGAACGTGAAGTAGAAGGAAAGCTACTAAAGTATGCTGTCCTAAAAGAAAGTAAACATGATGACACGTGAATAACTGCTTCGCATGCAGCAGTAGATGAAATAGAATGAAAACTGAGAAATCAACATTAGATTTAGTAATGTGGAGGTGACTGGTGACATTTCCAAGAACAAATCTGATGGAATTTTGGAGGCAAAAACTGATTAGAGTAGGTTTTAAACAAAGGAGATGGAGAGGTGGTATAAAGACCAAATACACGCCTGATGATGTTGAACACCCTTTCATTGCTTTTTGCCATCTGTATAAACACAGCAGCCATCTAGTGTTAGGGTCAAGCCAAGACTACCCAAGGAATTTCTCTAATTTTCAAAGTTCAAACGATAAATAAACACCATGAGATATAGATAGATAGATATACACACACACTTCCTTTAGCATCACTGTTCAGAAAGGATCTCATATTGAATTGACTGGCTTAATATAAAACATCTTGTATTCTTTAGTTATTTCATTTTTAACCTTAAGGGCAGATTTCATGAAAATTCAAAGGGGCTTTGTATTTACTTTCCATGGGAATATGGTACAGACTCTTCAAATAAATGCACTAATTGTATGTCCAAATACCATCTCTGTAGCTACTTTGTTTTCTTATATTTTCCATGTGTTTTCTTTGAATAATTAGTGAATCAGACAAAAAGGAAGTTTTAAGGTTTTTAGTTTCAGTTTTTAAACATTGGCCTAAATCCACACATTTCATCACCCAACTCTGTTTGTTGTTCTGACCCAGAGGCCAATTTATGAAAGCTTACCATCACAAAAATATGCTAGTCAAGTCAAAATACACGTTATTTGTTCCTTGGTATTTAGCCAAGTAAATTGAAAAATTATGTCCACACAAAATCCTGCGCCCAGATTTTTCTAGCAGCTTTACTCATAATCGCCAAACTGGGAACAGTCAAAAAGCCCTTCAGCAGGTGAATCCATAGATAAACTGTGGTACATCCAAACAGTGGAATATTATTCAGTGCTTAAAAACGAAATAATGAAGTCATCAAAAGATATGGAGGGAACTTATGCATATTACTATTGCTACGTGAAAGAAGCCGATCTGAAAAGGCTACACACTGTATAATTCCAACTATATGACATTCCAGAAAAGGCAAAACTATGGAGACAGCAAAAAGACCAAGGGTTACCAGGTGTTGGGGGACGGAGGGATGAATAGGTGGAGCACAGATGATATTTGGGGCAATGAAACTAATCTGTATAATAATACAATGGTGTATAAATGTTGTGGTACATTTGTCAAAACCAAAAAATGTACATCACCAAAAATGTACAACTGTAATGTAAATTTCAGACTGTGGATGATAATGATGTGTCAAGGTATATTCTTTGATTGTAACAAATGTACCACTGTGGTGTGGAATGTTAATAGTCTGGGAGGTTGTAAGTGTGTGGGACAGGAGGTAGGTGGGAGCTCTCTGTACTTCTGCTAAATTTTGCAGTGAACCTAAAACTGCTCTAAGAAATATTAGTTTTTAAAATTAAAACAACAATAAATACATACATTATTTTCAGTGCTTAACCATGACTAGTTCCATCTCTAATGGGTTGTATTGAATTTCATTTGGAAGATTAAGAAAACTAATCAGTGTTCTCAAAACAGTTTCAAGTGGTTAATTTTTAAAACATGTAATTGCATAAAGCTGAATGAAAAAGTTTTCAATTTTCAGGGGACTGTATTTCTCAGCTATTTTAGGAACACAAAATTCTCAGTGTATATTTGTTTGCCACCAACTCTTACACAAAACCTGCTGCTTGATTAAGAAAGGCCCTCCATTTTGAGTGAGTGAGTGGAAGTTGCACTAAGTGGAATCAACTGGTAGGTGTTTAAAGGGAAGTTCAGTTGTGGGCTATACTCATCAACATTGTGATGCTCCAGGCGTAAATAGTTTGATTCATTGTCTTCATAGGGGAATGTAACGTTCTTTTTTCCTGAGTGATATAAAAGAACAGGGGTTGCACTTTCTTTGGTATTCAGGGAAATAAATGCACAGGGATGTGAAATAATGGGAGAATTAGGACTGAGTGTATCTAATACTTCCAAAAAATCTCCTGGAATAAATATACTTTATGCTTATCTTGACGTTGGCTAAATATGGGCTTAGCAACTGTCAGGACAACCCTACAAAATTGTAGACTTTCACCTGTGTTGTTTATTTGCTTCCTGTTCTTTCAGAAAACACAAAATAATTATAATTTTAAAAAATCAACACAGCAATGATTCCTAAGAATCATCCTTTCACTCCTACTCCCTGGCCTCTCACATCACTGACAAATATTTGAGGACTTTGTTACTCAGTTTACAATTACAAGTCATGTCATTTTAGCACAACAGCAGTAAATGCTAGTTATGTAGCCTCCCTGGGATTAACAAGATCAGGATTTAAGAAAAACAAAATCTGGCTCCAAAGACCCTGGTGTTTTTCTGATTAAATGGGAAAAAGCCTTTAAAATGAGGCCAAATGAAGGCATTGAAAGTTGAAAATAAACAATTACTAACATTGTATTTTTGCTTTCTCTTATCATCTTATTTTCAGTTAGTAAAGAGCATAATCTGTTTGTACCTGCTTCTGCCTTAGGAGTTAAGAGGGAGATAATGAAAATATTTTACTATCTATTTTTAAATTATAAGCTGTTGTTTCCAAAGAAATTCAGAACTGATGTATATTATCACATTATTGTTCTCAGGGGATTGCAGTCACCATAGTGATTGTAATTACATGGCTTCATTAACTTTATACATTCTACCTGTTATGGGGGGTTTCACATTAAGAAAATTTGCATATGCAGGAAATGAATGTCATTTGCAGGGAGCTAATGTCTTTAAACATTTAGGCAGTCCCTATCAGGCAAAGGGGCTTCAACTGAGATATGCTTTTCAGTGTGCCTTATATACTCATTGTGGGCACAGGAATCTATTTCCAAACCTTAAAAATAAAACCTCTTTTAGAGGAAAATATTAAAAAGCAAAAGCTATTTTAACAAATCTGATATATGACTGGAATTTAAAATTGCTGACACTAAGATTGTTAGAGCACACAATCAAGGAAAATATGGTCCTGAGAAATGCAAACACTTTGAATATTTTGGGGCTCTTGCAGGGCATGAGTGTGTGTGTGTGTATATGCACATGCATGCATATGCAACTGGATAGCGTGACCTGTATTTTAAAATGCATATTTTTATATGTTGGTACTTTTCTATTTTTATTGACCAATTTAATCTATTAAGCATTAAAAATTTAAAAAAAATTCGAATATAATTTCAGGTGAAGAAATCATGATAACCAAACAGTAGACATAAAAAGAAAGAAAAAAAAAAAACCCAGGGAGTAAACTTTTAAAATAATAAATTTAGACTTATTATTCCTACAATGAATATATTTCAGACATTTTGAAGGGCAGGATAATAAAAAAAAGGCCTTCATATACCTTTTTGCTTGAAGTAGATGTTCTTGTTTTGGTAGCACCAGAGTTCTGGGTAGTTTAGAGAGGAAATCTACAAGGTGGATGCAGGGAGCAATGGGCACTCATATCCTCACACTCTGGCCGCAGCATTCATCAAGGAATGCTCAGAAGTTCTTGTCTCTATCCTTTTTGATATATTAGGATCATTTTGAACTATTAAGAACGACACTGTTAACAATAGTAAAGCATTCATTTTGTACATAGGGAAATGGGGTGATATTTGGCATATGGCAGAGCTTTAGTTAGTCCTAGGGAGCTGTCTTCCAAATAAGATTCAAAACAAACCATTATTTCTTTTTAGCTATTAAAATTCTCACAATAATAGAGAAATTACCTATTTTCTGGTACAAAATTACATCCTAGGGAATTACATTACATATGTAAATTATGGTGGGTTCTTTTCCATCTGTACCTTTTGGGGTTAATTCTTCAAGATAGGTGATGTATGTCAGTATTGAATGAAAAAAATCACTTCATAGAGGCAATTTACATAGATCTCTTCAATTAGAGTTGAAAGCAACAGAGTTAACAATGACAGAGTTCATAGGTAGCTGAGTAAAATCAATTTTTTTCCATCAAATTATTCCCATGTCTTCTGAAATTTTCTCTACCTGATTAAAAAGTTTACAAAATTCATGTTAAATATTTTAGAAGAATGAATACATCAAGTAAATGAATTAAAATATAATTTATCCTTTCTTCCATCCAAACCCTTTTGATCTCCTTTTTAAGGGTAGGCTTTTCTAGGGTAAAGTAATCACCTTTTGGATCAAAATAACAACCTTATTTGCTGGTACAACATTATGTAAGCTAATTTATGCCTGCTTCTAAATGAAAAGGACCCCAAATCAATTGCTGTCTTATTAAATGGTCGTGTACCTGCTATTAATTGTGGATACTACAATCACTGCCTGTTTAGATTTGTTGGAAAGAAATCCACAAAGGCTTTTCTAGATTTTTTTCAAAATAAAACTGAGGTCTCTGATCTCTTGCCAAGTCCATCAATAGCTGTTTATTTTGTACTGTAGAAGAAAGGAAACTCTTTAAATAATAATAATGTGATTATTTTTTTTTTTTTACTGTGACTACTGAGATATATTGGTTGATTTATTGAACAAATGTTTTTGAGCATCTACTGTTATATTCCAGTGCTTAGCAAAGCTGACTATATCCTGATTCATCTAGGAAACCAGATATGGTTATTAAGTGGTGGTATGTATTCTACTATATACATAGTGAACAATCAAGTAAATGAACATATCCATCACCTTACATAGTTAGCATTTTCTTTCTTTATTTTTTTGTTTGTGTGGTGAGAATATTTAAGATCTACCCTCTTAGCAGACTTCAAGTATAAAATATAGTATTTTTAACTATAGTCACATTACATTAGATCTCCAGAACTTATTCATCTTGCATAACTTAAACTTTCTTCCCATTAACCAACATCTTCCCACTTCATCCCTAGCACCTGGCTACCACCATCCTAATCTCTGCTTCTCTGACTAATTTATATACCTCATATAAGTGAAATCAGGCAGTATTTGTCTTTCTGTGTATAGCTTATTTCACTTAACATAATGTCCTCCGGGTTCATCCATGTTGTCACAAATGGCAAGATTTTCTTCTTTTTTAAGGCTAAATACTATTTCATTATTTTCTTAATCCATTCATCTGTCAGTTGACATTTAGGAGGAAACTTTAAAAATAGACATTCTTGGGTGCCATTTCGTTTCTATTACATCAGAGTTTTGGGGGTGATATTAGGTTCTGATTTTTTTAAAGCTTCACAGAATTTCTAATGTTCAGTAACAATTGAGAACCACTATTCTAGGTATTGTAGAGAATATAGAAAACATAAATGTGGATAACAAATATTCCCTGATATTTTGGACCTTCAAGAAAAGTAGTTAAATGCAGAACGTTAACTACACTCAAAGCCTCTTTGTAAAAAAGTCACTTTGAAAACAATTGGCTGGGTAATAAAGTGCAAATCTGGGTGATATATTTTAATTTAGCACAGTCCTCAGCAGTTTCTGTATAAGTATATTGCTGATCTTTTTGAAACCTTACATTGTGTCAGCACAGAGGGAGAAAAAACTCTCTTCCCTTGGGTTGTAGCACTGACAACCATGGAAGACAGAAACCATCTTCACTTGCCATAATCCTAATTAGTTGAAGATGGGAGAATGGAGCAAAGAGAGGCCTTGCCTAGAGATATAAATTTGGAGCTTTGTAACTAGAGTTATAAAGTTAAATTTGGAGCTGTACAACTACAGTTAAAAATTTGGAATATAAACTGGGAACATATAGATGCTGCTTAAAAGCCACAAAATTTTATTGCCTAAAGAGGATGTGTAAATGGAAAAAAGAACAGCTCCTGAGATGCTCACTAAATAAATAAAATATTTTGAAGATAAGTACAGGGAAAAATAGCCAACAAGGAGGCTAAGAAAGGGTATTCAGGGAGGTAGAAGGAAAACCAGGAAAATATGATCTCCCAGAAGATTAGAGAGAATACTTTTTTTTTAAGAGAATGGCCAACTGTGCCCATTGCTAAGAATTTTAAGTTAGGTGCACATAGAAGAGTGTCCATTAAATCTTGCAACACGAAAATCAGTGATGGGTCTTGCAAAAAGATGGTCATAAAACCCCGGGTGGAATGGGTTATAAATAAATAGGAAGTGAGGAAATGGATATAGTAGGTGTCATACACCTTTTTGAGAATTTTGATTGTTAAGAATACTAAAGAATTAAAGAGTAGTCAGTAGGCTCAGTCTGCTGCTTGCTTTTATGCCCCTTTGGACAAATTGGGAAACAAGTTTTTGGTAGATAAATTAGAAAAAATGTCCTGTGTGGTCATATGCAGTTACAAGCCAGGGTGTATATATTGGAGAGGAGAATACAAACTAGATTTCAGCTCCCATGTCTTACTTCAGTTGGGTACATTTGGGAAGTAAAATCCTGCATTGTATAGAAAAAAAAAAAAAAAAATTTAAGATGGGTGAGTACTATGCTGTCCTTAGTTTTTGTATCATTTTTATAATCTCTAAATATCACACCCACTAGTTGGTTAAAATGAATCTTAATCTTTCAAGCTCCAACTCAGGGAATTAGTCCTGGAAATACTCAAGACAGTAGTCTGGAATTGCCTTCCTGGAAGTTGAATCTTGCGTTAGTTATTTACCAGTGAAGGTGGCAATTTGCTACTAGTAAGGAGAACAAAAGTGATTGTTGAGATCACTTTTGACTGTAGAAAGTGAGTTAATTCCAGTTTTGAGGTAGTGACAGAGTTGTATTCATTAGATGACAACTTTTGCAGAATCAGGAACAGTGTTTTTACCTTTGTATTTCCAGCACTTAGCACGGTGCCTGCGAACGGTAGGTGTTCACTCAGTGTTTGATGAATTGTACTGAAATTCCAAATGGATAGTTTAATACCAAAAATTAAGTAGTGTAGATGAGAAGCTAGATAATGGGATAGATGTCAAAAACGGTGGTCATTACACAGAGACTGGTATTGAAGTGGGTAAGCCACAGAGAAATCTGTTTTCTTGGAGAAAAAAATAGAATAATGTCAAGTGAGGTGCTCTCATTGAAACTCCCTTTATCCCAAGTGGTTATTCCTCATGTCCTGTCTTAGAGGGAAAACACTGAGGAATAATATATTAGAAGAAATATACCATAGATTGACCTTTTCAGGTAAGTTGATAGTGTAATAGCCAGAACATACATGTACTGTGGGGAGTGGGTATATTCATTACAGATTTTTATTGGTAGTAAGTCAGATAGGTTTGATGCTTAACCAGAAAATGGCATTTATAAGCAATGAAAGACAGTCAAGTGGATGGAGGGCAGAAGGCAGTATGGCAAGAAAGCGGACAGGAATCTTGACAAGTGAAAAGAATGCTGAAGCAGACAGGTGTTTGCCATTAATACGGTTGTTCAAGAGACAGAAACATGTATGCCTTAAGAACAGGATTAAAGGCAAGACTGAGACTATGGTAGGAAAGAAATTTCAGAACTCAAGTAAATAGCAGTTCATCAAGGCAGGGACTCAGATACAAAAGAAAATACCAAGGAAGCCATCAGAGTGTGACTATAGTGAAAGTGGACTTGACTCTTACTTAAGTTTTGAATGGGTCTAGGACTCCTGTTATTGCACGAGCTAGCAGGATTACAGAAGCTAAGAGGAACATAGCCTGGCATGCTGTTCTATCCACATTTCCCCTTCTGTAATATTATGCCAATTTATTGCCATATATGTAGCCTGCATTTTTATTTAAGTTTTCAAAAGAATTTTCTTTATCAAGGATAAATAATTTCCACAAATTGGGCATTATGTGGTATTTTTGTGTCTATATACTGTGTATTTCTACTTCTTAGTATAGTGTTACCAATTTAATAAGTCCTCAGTAAGTTCTTGTTAAATTGAAATATTTACTTGTTCATAACAAGTAAATTTGACTATTCTAAATTATGAGTTTGAAGTAAAAATTGTAGCCACATTATCTTTAAAGGAAATTTGTTGAATCCTGCAAATGATTCACTTCTGAATATGAAACATGAGTTTAACAGATGCTATAACCACTTTTATATCTTTCCTGCAACACTTGGCTGCTGCCATCTTGATTGGTTCAAGATGTTTTGTGAAATCTGTACCTTTACATTTTATGAAAGGGGAATAAAGCTCCTGTCAATTGACTTGATGCACTGAAGAGAATTGCATGGGCAATCTCCCTTTATTACATTCAATGGTCCAAGGCACAGAGTAGCTTAAAAATGTTCTTTAGAAATGATACTGTTCAGAAAGGTTCACTAATATGGCATTACTAGATATCTTTTTACTGTCTTTTCACTGAAAAATGCAACTTTTAAGGGAAACTAAGTACTTCCATTGTGTGAACTTGGTCAACAATCAAATGACCATATGTGATTTGTTCTTCATGTCCTTCCTTATAACACATGGTACTCACAATACCTTACAATGAAAATGGTGGCACCCCAGGAACCTACACCTAGAGTCAGCATCTATTATGATGAATTAAGTTCCTATACAATGCCTTCTCCTTATTAACATTAATTATGTGTTAAGGAAAATTGAATGATTCATAAAAGCAGAAAGTGTTTGGCTTGACCACACTATACAGCAGTGCAAATAAGAATTCTTAATGCTGTTTAACAAAAGACTTTTTCACTCTTCATTAAAGCCCCTTGTTGCCATCCAATCTTGATTTTAGAAATTAAAGCTAACAACCAGATTGAGAGAATCAGGAAAGTGACAGCATGGGGCAAAGTCTCAAAGTCACAACTAACAGCGTGAGGCAAAGTGAACCTCAAGCTATTGCTGTTCTCAGAGAAGGCTGGGGAGGGGAGGGTTGCATTTGAAGGGAAACTCAATTATAGCAACCCTCAGCTATAGGAAAGTACTTGTGAATGTTCACACGAAAGCTTTTCCCCTTAATGTTTTAATTAAATACCTAGAAGCCAACGCTTCTTCTCAGTTAGTGTCAGAGAACTGCTTCTTGGTGGATAAATGTTTACAGCAAAAGCTCAGCTGAGGGTTTCTACAAACATGACTCTAAAAACTGTGAAGGCTTTTGCTGAGGCACTTGAGATCAAGAAAGCAGTAGTGATTATAAACTAGCAGTACAATAGCAGGATGGTTTAATCCACCCAAATGTCAGTCATTGGTTTGCAAGTTGGCAATCCCACTTTCATCTTCAGACAAAAGGGCACTGGTTAGTCATCTGTTTAATTCTCTAGCTTCAGTGTGTCATTTGGATGTTGAAGGAAAATCCCTTGATTCAGTCTGCCATTTCTGACAGCCTCCCTCTAGACCCCATTAATAAGCCTTTTGGACAACAGAATGCAAAGTAGGCAGCAGGCAGCCCACAGTCAAAATGGAGATAGAATAGACAGTAGAAATGTCTCCCCTTTGTGAAGATGGTGTTTAGATGACCTTTGTTGAAGAGAATTTTTTTTTTAATCTAAAATCTGTGTCTTTCAAGATATAAAGCAGTATTTGTGGGGCAGTAAATTTGGGAGGTCATTTGGAAATTGGGAGTTTACGATAGATAGGATACAGAAGAACGCAAGTGATATTTACAAAATGTGCAAACAATGGCACAGACAAGAAGCCAGCCTGACTTTGGGCATGCCTGGGGAATATCCTTCAGAAAACAAATATGCCACTCTTTAATGTTGGTTTGACTCTCATTCTAAAATCGCAAGTGAAATGAGACACACTTTGCCTCTGAAACAGTGATTCCAGAAGCAAAGCAACTGTTCTCTAATAAAGCAGTCCTGTTAAGATTTGTAGAATTTTAATATGCTTTGGAAGGACATCATTTGTTAGATAATGGACTCTTTCTATTGAAACTATTTTCCATTTTCATGCATTAATAATTTCTGGTTGACGTGTGTGTGTGTGTGTGTGTGTGTGTGTGTGTGTGTACATTCTGAATAGTATTGCTTAATGTGTAACACACAGATTGATGTATCTGATCTCTAGAGAAGTCCCATTCCAAATACCTTTCCGCAGGCATTGCCTGGTCCAAGGAAGCATTCCAAAATAGCAGAATTTCCAGAGTCACAAGTTCAACCAGGAGTGGAGAACTTTAGAAGGAACAAAACAAGTACAATTTCTCCTATGCAAGTTCTCCATTAAATAGGAAAGTTATTTTAGAGGCAGAGTTGTACTGATCACAAATGCTATGCCAAGTGTTTTGTTGTAATCAAAGACCGAGAAGCAAGACCACAAAAGAAGCAGAGAGATCATTTATTACCAGGGAGATCACTTTTATTTATGAAGTAGGACCAGGGAAGTCACCTATTTTTTATGCATCTAGTCCTTTAATAAAACACTAATAAAGCTTTTATGTACTTTTATAACTCAGTAAACCATTCAGGCATGCCTTTTAAAATATAGAATGACAAAAATAGCTGTTTTCTGCTAGGAGTTTGTTTATAAGCTGTCCTTTTATTAGAATATACATTAACCTGAGTTCACTTAAGTAAAACAGCAAAAGCATGTTTTCTAAGACTACATAAAAATATATACACACTGGGTACTTAAATATGATATGGCATGTCTAGAATGCTTAGTAAGTACTGGAGATCAGAGTATTTGCATAAAAGAGATTAATTACGTGTGTGTGTGCGCGCGCGCGCACGTGTGTGTGTGTTCTGACAAGTCAATTTATTTTCAAAAGATATAAATTAGAACACTGATAGCCTTAGGCTCACCCAGGTTCCCGTAGGTTGCTGGGTTTCACTACCTGTTTTACTGTCCTGGAACCAGCAGTGGTAATTGTCATGTTTATTTTGAATACTCCCTGCAAACTGCATTTTGTAGAAGCATCTGTTTATTGTAAGGTCATGTTTAAGCTAATGAGACTGGGAAGTCATCTAGTCATGTTCTATCACATTTTAATGGTAGATTTTATCAAAGCATTTTGTTAGTAATTCCAATGACAATGTTGTTTTCTTATATTTTTCATTTATATCTAGGTCTTTAAGGTTTTAAAAACCTGTTTATTTCATCAGAAGGTATCCTCAGTGAATGTTCAGAGGAGAGTTAGCTGCTCTATCAACTCTGATAGAACTGAAGAAAAACATCCTGTGTTCTTATTGTGTGCTACACTACTCATATGAGAACTAATTTATTTTTATTAGTATTTAAACAATATATGATAATTTGTGTTATATTCAGTGAAAACGTTACTGTGCTTTCAGTGATGTCCTTTGTAGAAAAATGCATTTCAAAGATTCCTAATTTAACTTTACATTTGAATGTTTACATCCATATAAGAGATGGGAAAATCATACCCTTCTTTTGACATCCCGTTGTTTCCTCAGGGTGGTCTCATGACTCCTTGGAGCTTTTAAGTAGAGAGAAAAAGTTAAGCAGTTAGCAAGCTGTGACTCACTCTAAACCACAGGCACTGCCAGCAGAGTGAAGTCTGCCATCTCCCAGTATAAGGACTTATCCTTACAGAAGGTTGATAGAAGAGGAGGTTGAACAATGAGAATCTTCTACTACTGACATTTATACAGAACAGCAACTGGGTGAGAGAGAGGGAAATAACTGGTGTGCAGCGTCACAGAATTTCCTAAGTCTGTAAGCTCAGAGTTACATATTTATTCAAACCACCACCACAAACAGCAAACCCTTCTTGTGTTAAACTATGATTGTTATAAATGGAGCATTTGGGATCTGAGACCAGTGATTTTCAAATTAGAGTATTTGTAAGTATGAAGGTAGTAAACCACTTTTAGTGTGTGTCTGTGGTGAGGGGTGCCTGGGCAAAAATAGAATTAGAGAGTATTATCTTCCATATCCTTAAATTACATATGTACCCTTTCCAAAACTCATCTGACCTAGTAGAGAATCTGTGTGGCTTTCCCACTCCCACCTCTGTTTTCAGAACCCTTCTGCTACAACTTCACAGAGGAACAGGGCAACTTTCACCAATCCATTCCACATCCTATTTTAGCACAATTCCAAGGTATAAAAATCTCTGGGGCACCATAAAGAGGGAAAAAAACCAAAAGAGAAAATGTTTTTTCTACCTGTTCATGCACCCGTCTGCCTTTCTCTCCAGCAATTATCTGTTCATCTGCCCATCTATCATTTATACATCTATCTATAGACCCATATTTTTATCTACCACATCACTTAGAATTAAAAATCAGAACTGAGATGAGTTTAATAGTGATGCTTCTTAACATGATATTTGAAATGAAAAGCAAAGTCATCTTTTTTTTTTTTTTCTGACATGAAGTGAGTCTGAATTTGAGAAAGAAATGACTAGCATTGCCATTTGGATTATTAGACATATATGTTTTCCATAAATTGAATAAAGCTGAGGCTCTAAATTTTTAATAAAAACATCCTTAAAGGACATGTACAATAGAATTGTACCTATAATTACATCCTTTGCAATGATCAAACTTAAGATGAAAACGTCAGGTATCATCCTAAACATATACAAAGGGAAACAATTTTTCAAAATTCTTGTAGGAATACCCAAACAAAGTTTTGAACACCACTCTCATAGGCTTGCACTCTCTTACCCTTGTCAGGGATCAGCCCAGAGTCCAAATCTGGCCAGTTGTCTTGCCTGTCATGACCTTCCTCTTCCTCTTTCTCTTCTTCTCCCGCTTCCTTTTCCTCCTCCTCTTGCTCCTTCTCCCCTCCCCCTCCTTCTCCTCCCCCTTCTCTTCCCCTCTTCTCCCTCCCTTTACTCCTCCCTCTTTTTCTTTCCCTCCTCCTCCTCTGTCTTTGCCAGGAACTGAAATGATTTTTTTCCATTTGTAAATAGATGTATTTTAAAATGGCTTCTAAGTACCTATATAACACTCTCAATTTTGCCCCTTGGCAGAAGAAAACAAAGATATTTACTATCTAGCTCTTTTTTTTAAAAAAGTTGACCAACCACTTATGTAGGTGATTGATTATCTTAATGATTATTGGTTTTCTTCCATGAATGTGTGAGTGATATCATGCTTCTAAGATCATTTGTGGATATTTATTTTCTATTACATCTTATAAACAAAAATTAATGTTAAATTTTAATTCTTCTTGCACTTCTGCTTTTACTTCTTGGTGTTTGCCACTGTGTGTTAATTCATGTCCTTGGAGAATCAGACACAAAAGTAAGATTAGCTGCATAAGAGGAAAACACAAGTGTGAGGAAAAACTGAGCCCAGAGCTAGAGGAGGTTGGGAGATCTGTCAAACCAGGTGGCAGGTCTAATCTAGAGGACCTGAGAGGGAAAGAAGGAAGGTAGAGTAGGAAAAGGATTAGACTGTGGAGCAATTCTAAAAAGGTTTCAGCAAAAGTACTGGGGAATCCTCAAGCCAAGTGAATTCTTGTTGGAGCCCACTGTCTCCAGGAAAGCATTGGCCCCTGTATTTGGCCACACTCGGTCACTGGCCTCAGAAGCTGGCAGGAAGTGCAGCCTTTTCATGAGCTGGGTGATACATTTCAGACCACAGCATCTGGGGTTGTTGGCCAATTACTAAGCTTCCTGCCATTTGTGATTTGAGACATATTTTCACTGTAGCCATACTTTGTAAAAATGGATTGCTAAGTCTACTTTCAAAAATAATATCTGAATTTGAATACTAATATGCTTCTCTCTCCTCATTTCACTCTACATTTTATATCTTGTTTGAGAAATCCCTCTCAATCCTGAATAAATAAGATATTTCACTATATTTGTTTCTAATAGTTTTACTACTATTTAAGATTTGGGAAAAGCCTCAGAGACAGCCTCATCCACCAGAGGGCAGACAGCAAAAGCAAGAAGAACTACAGTTCTGCAGCCTGCAGAATAAAGACCACAATCACAGAAAGACACACAAAATGAAAAGGCAGAGGACTATGTCCCAGATGAAGGAACAAGATAAAACCCTAGAAAAACAACCAAATGAAATGGAGATAGGCAACCTTCCAGAAAAATAATTCATAATAATGATAGTGAAGATGATCCAGGACCTCAGAAAAAGAATGGAGGCAAGGACTGAGAAGATGCAAGAAATGTTTCACAAAGACCTAGAAGAATTAAAGAACAAACAGAGATGAACAATACAATAACTGAAATGAAAAATACACTAGAAGGAATCAATAGCAGAATAACTGAGGCAGAAGGATGGTTAAGTGACCTGGAAGACAGAATGGTGGAAATCATTTCCATTGAACAGAATAAAGCAAAAAGAATGAAAAGAAATGAAGACAGCCTAAGAGACCTCTGGGACAACATTAAATGCACCAGCATTCACATTATAGGGGTCCCAGAAGGAGAAGAGAGAGAGAAAGGACCTGAGAAAATATTTGAAGATATTACAGTTGAAAATTTTCCTTAATATGAGAAAGGCTATAGCCACACAAGTCCAGGAAGCACAGAGAGTCCCAGGCAGGATAAACCCAAGGAGAAACACACCAAGACACATAGTAATCAAATTGACAAAAATTAAAGGCAAAGAAAAATTATTAAAAACAACAAGGGAAAAACGACAAATAACATACATGGGAACGCCCATAAGGTTAACAGCTGATTTCTCAGCAGAAACGCTGCAAGCCAGAAGGGAGTGGCATGATATATTTAAAGTGATGAAAGGGAAGAAATTACAGCCAAGAATACTCTACCCAGGGCTTCCCTGGTGGCACAGTGGTTGAGAGTCCGCCTGCTGATGCAGGGGACATGGGTTCGTGCCCTGGTATGGGAAGATCCCACATGCCACAGAGTGGCTGGGCCCGTGAGCCATGGCCGCTGAGCCTGTGCGTCCGGAGCCTGTGCTCCGCAATGGGAGAGGCCACAACAGTGAGAGGCCCGCGTACAGCAAAAAGAAAGAAAAAAAAAAAGAATACTCTACCCAGCAAGGATCTCATTGAGATTCGACAGAGAAATCAAAAGCTTTACAGACAAGCAAAAGCTAAGAGAATTCAGCACCACCAAAACAGCTCTACAACAAATGTTAAAGGAACTTCTCTAAGTGGGAAATAAGAGAAGAAAAGAACCTACAAAAACAAACCCAAAGCAATTAAGAAAATGGTAATAGGAACATACATATCGATAATCACCTTGAATATAAATGGATTAAATGCTCCAACCAAAAGACACAGACTGGCTGAATGGATACAAAAACAAAACCTGTATATATGCTGTCTACAAGAGACCCACTTAAGACCTAGGGACACATACAGACTGAAAGTGAGGGGATGGAAAAAGATATTCCATGCAAATGGAAATCAAAAGAAAAGAAAGCTGGAGTAACAGTACTTGTATCCAATAAAATAGAGTTTAAAATAAAGAATGCTACAAGAGACAAGGAAGGGCATTACATAATGATCAAGGGATCCATCTAAGAAGAATATATAACAATTATAAATACATATGCACCCAACATAGGAGCACCTCAATACATAAGGCAACTGCTAACAGCTATAAAAGAGGAAATCAACAGTAACACGGTAATAGTGGGGGACTTTAACACCTCACTTACACCAATGAGCAGATCATCCAGACAGAAAATTAACAAGGAAACAGAAGCTTTAAATGACACAATCCACCAGAGAGATTTAATTGATATTTATAGGATATTCCATCTGAAAACGGCAGAGTATACTTTCTTCTCAAGTGCTCATGGAATATTCTCCAGGATAGATCACGTCTTGGGTCACATATCAAGCCTCAGTAAGTTTAAGAAAATTGAAATCATATCAAGCATCTTTTCTGACCACAAGGCTATGAGATTAGAAATGAATTACAGGAAAAAAAAAACATAAAAAACACCAACATGTGGAAGCTAAACAGCATGCTACTAAATAACCAAGAGATCACTGGAGGAATCAAAAAATGCCTCGAGACAAAATTCTACCTCAAGAAACAAGAAAAAATTCAAATAAACAATCTAACCTTACACCTAAGGGAACTAGAGAAAGAAGAACAAACAAAACCCAAGATTAGTAGAAGGAAAGAAATCATAAAGATCAGAGCAGAAATAAATGAAAACAATAGCAAAGATCAATAAAACTAGAAGCTAGTTCTTTGAGAAGATAAATAAAATTGATAAACTTTTTAGCTAGAGTCATCAAGAAAAAGGGAGAGGAATCAAATAAATAATATTAGAAATGAAAAAGGAGAAGTTACAATGGACACTGCAGAAATACAAAGGGTCATGAGAGATTACTACAAGCAACTATATGCCAATAAAATGGCATAACCTTCCAAGACTGAACCAGGAAGAAATAGAAAATATGAACAGACCAATCACAAGTAATGAAATTGAAACTGTTATTAAAAATCTTCCAACAAACAAAAGTCCAGGACCAGATGGCTTCACAGGTGAATTCTATCAAACATTTAGAGAAGAGCCAGCACCCATCCTTCTCAAACTCTTCCAAAAAATTGCAGAGGAAGGAACACTCACAAACTCATTCTATGAGGCTACCATCACCCTGATACCAACACCAGAGAAAGATACTACAAAAAAAGAAAACCACAGACCAATATCACTGATGGAAATAGATACAAAAATCCTCAACAAAATACTAGCAAACAGATTCTAACAACACATTGAAAAGATCATACACTATGATCAAGTGGGATTTATGCCAGGACTGCAGGGTTTCTTCAATATACACAAATCAATCAATGTGATAAACCATTCTAACAAATTAAAGGAGAAAAACCATATGATCATCTCGATAGATGCAGAAAAAGCTTTTGACAAAATTCAACACCCATTTATGATAAAAAAAAAACTCTCCAGAAAGTGGGCATAGAGGGAACCTACTTCAACATAATAAAGGCCATATACGACAAACCCACAGCAAACATCATTCTCAATGGTGAAAAACTGAAAGCATTACCTTTAAGATCAGGAATAAAACAAGGATGTCCACTCTCACCACTCTTATTCAGCATAGTTTTGGAAGTCCTAACCATGGCAATTAGAGAAGAAAAAGAAATAAAAGGAATACAAATTGGAAAAGAAGTAAAACTGTTACTGTTGGCAGATGATATGATACTATACATAGGAAATCCTAAAGATGCCACCAGAAAACCACTAGAGCTAATCAACATATTTGGTAAAGTTTCAGGTTATGAAATTAATGCACAGAAATCTCTTGCATTCCTAAACGCTAACAATGAAAGATCAGAAAAAGAAATTAAGGAAATGATCCCATTCACCATTGCAACAGAAAGAATAAAATACCTAGGAATAAACCTACCTAAGGAGGTAAAAGACCTGTACTCAGAAAACTCTAAGACACTGATGAAAGAAATCAAAGATGACACAAACAGATGGAGAGATATACCATGTTCTTGGGTTGGAAGAATCAATAATGTGAAAAAGACTATACTATCCAAAGCAAGCTATTGATTCAGTGCAATCCCTATCAAGTAGCCAATGGCAATTTTTACAGAACTAGAACAAAAAATCTTAAAATTTGTATGGAGACACAAAAGATGCCAAATAGCCAAAGCAATCTTGAGGAAAAAAAAAACAGAGCTGGAGTAATCAGGCTCCCTGACTTCAGACTATACTGTGAAGCTACAGTAATCAAGACAATATGGTACTGGCACAAAAACAGAAATATAGATCAATGGAACAGGATAGAAAGCCCAGAGATAAACCTACACACATATGGTCAACTAATCTATGACAAAGGAGACAAGGATATACACTGGGGGAAAGACAGTCTCTTCAATAAGTGGTGCTGGGAAAACTGGACAGCTACATGTAAAAGAATGAAATTAGAACATTCTCTAACACCATACACAAAAATAAATTCCAAATGGATTAAAGACCTAAATGTAATACTGGACACTATAAAACTCTTAGAGGAAAACATAGGAGGAACACTCTTTGACATAAATCCCAGCAAGATCTTTTTTGACCCACCTTCTAGAGTAATGGAAATAAAAACAAAAATATACAAAGGGGACCTAATGAAACTTAGAAGCTTTTGCACAGCAAAGGAAACTATAAAGAAGATGAAAAGAGAACCCTCAGAGTGGGAGAAAGTATTTGCAAACGAATCAATGGACAAAGGATTAATCTCCAAAATATATAAACAGCTCATGCAGCTCAATAGCAAAAAAACAACCCAATCCAAAAATGGGCGGAAGACCTAAACAGATATTTCTCCAAAGAAGAAATATAGATGGCCAAGAGGCACATGAAAAGCTGCTCAGTATCACTAATTATTAGAGAAATGCAAATCAAAACTACAATGAGGGGGGCTTCCCTGGTGGCGCAGTGGTTGAGAGTCCGCCTGTCGATGCAGGGGACACAGGTTCGTGCCCTGGTCTGGGAAGATCCCACATGCTGTGGAGCGGCTGGGCCCGTGAGCCAGGGCCACTGAGCCTGCGCTTCCAGAGCCTGTGCCCCGCAATGGGAGAGGCCACAACAGTGAGAGGCCAGCGGTACTGCAAAAAAAAAAAAAAAACCTACAATGAGGTATCACCTCACACCATTTAGTATGGGCATCACCAAATAATGTCTAAACAACAAATGCTGGAGAGGGTGTGGAGAAAAGGGAACCCTCTTGCACTGTTGGTGGGAATGTAAATTGATACAGCTACTATGGAGAACAGTATGGATGGTCCTTAAAAAACTAAAAATAGAACTACCATATGACCCAGTAATCCCACTACTGGGCATATACCCAGAGAAAACCATAATTCGAAAAGACACATGCACCCCAGTGTTCATTGCAGCACTGTTTACAATAGCTAGGTCATGGAAGCAACCTCAATGCCCATCGAGAGACAAATGGATAAAGAAGATGTGATATATATATATTCAATGGAGTATTACTCAGACATAAAAAGGAACCAAACTGGGTCATTTGTAGAGAAGTGGGTGGACCTAGAGACTGTCATACAGAGTGAAGTAAGTCAGAAAGAGAAAGACAAATATATTAACGCATATATGTGGAATCTAGAAAAATGGTACAGATGAACCAGTTTGTAAGACACAGATGTAGAGAACAAATGTATGGACAACAAGGTGGGAAAGCAGGGGGTGGGGGGTGGGATGGATTGGGAGATTGGGATTTACATATACACACTAATATGTATAAAATAGATAACTAATAAGAACCTGCTGTATAGCACAGGGAACTCCAGTTTGCTGTATAGAAACTAACACAACATTGTAAAACAAGCATACCCCAATTAAAAATAAAACAGAATTATATAAAAAAAATTGGTTTCCACATTTAAGCATGGAGAGGTAGGTAAGTGGAGAGAGGCAAAAGGAGAGCAGGGAGATAAAGATATTATTTACTTTATTTTCATATGAAAAGAGAATTGTCCAACAATTCATTGGATGGTGTCCTGTCATCTCTGACTTTAGGGTTTACCTAATCACATATATGCTTCAATCTTTTTATTTTTGGCTGTTTTATTCCTTTGATCTATTTATCTATCTCTAAAAATACCATGGCGTCTTCAATTACTATGACTAAATTTTAGTAAGAAAAACTCTGTTTTTTTCCCCATAAATTTTTTTGCTGTTATTAGGTCTTTATATCATATGAATTTTAGGGTCAAGTGTGTTTTTACTAAAAATACTACTGGGAATTTGAATAAAATTGCATTATATGCTGATTTAAAGAAAATTGACATCTTTTCTAATACAGAATCTTGCAATCCACAAACATGTTAAACTCTCATGTTTTTCCGGTTTTCTTTTATTCTGTTTTATGCTTTAATGTTTCATAATTTCCTTCATAAGTGTCTTATACAGATAGGTTAGATTTATTGCTAGAGGCTTTATCACCTTTTGTTGCTGGTGTGAATGGTGTCTACCTAAAAGTCACATTTTCTAATTTGTTATTGCTGGAGTCTAGAAATTTTTGCATGTCAATCTCCTAAACCAAGATTTTGCTGAACTCTTATTACTTCTAAAATGTTTTATACAGCTGCTTTTGAATGTTTTGGCAGTTTTACTCACTATTTCCAATCTTTACTTACTAATTTTATCTGTGTGGTTATACTGGTTAGGATCTCCAAGATATTTTTTGATGTTAGTTATTCTTATTTTTTTTGACTTTACAAGAGATGGCTTCTAATGTTTTATTATTAGGTCCAATGTTTGTTTGTTTGCCGCTATTCATTTCCAGGTTAAGGATGTTATTTTCTATGCTATTACTAGTTGATCATTACACACTAATGTTTTAGCCTTCTTCGGCCCCTGAGTTATGATGGGTGGGGGAGGGAGGCTCCAGAAAATCTTTTAGACTCCTTACCTGGAGAGAGCTCTAGACTTCTTCTCCAGCCCTCCTTGCAGTAAGAGACTATGGATACTGAAATTCAGCAGTATCCCAGTTTCAGTGCTTAGCTTAACATTCAACTGAGGTCTTCTCTTTTTCCCTTAATTTTTCATGACTTTTTTTGACTCATCTATGCTTAAATGCTTAAAAATATTTTTTTTCATATTTTTGTTTCCAACACTAATTTAGATATAGTAACCAATCCAGCCTTCTGGTTAAAACAAATTATTTTTTAATAATTTTCACTAACCCTAGAGAGCTGTCATCAGAGTGATTACAGGTATATTTTCCTAGATTTTTAGGTAGGAACTTGCACAAGATTAAGTTGATCTCCCTATACAGTAACCTGTGTATTTTTTTAATGTTACATATATCATATAATATTAACTGTTTGAATAACCTAATAGGATTTATATAGGGAAAATTTGGGGGCATATTAAGCATTGGCTAAAGGAAGAGATTTTCTTTTCAAGTTTATTTTATCAACCCTCTGATTAGTCATTTTATAACACCATAGAAAACAAGGTTTTAAAGTAAGATTAATTATGGTAGGTTTTGCACTAGAGGACTTGAGTAACTTTATTAAAACATCAGTGAAGATGATACATAAGAAAAAAATAATGATTAAAAAACACAACAATAAAATCTCTGGAAGTTGAAATCAGTTCCTAGTGTTAACCTATTCAAAGACCTGTCCTTGTTTTAAGAGTCAGCAGTATATTTTATTATGTCCTTATGTTTCCTTTTTGCTGACACTTTAAAAGATGGCATCTGTTTAATAAAACACTGAAGGAAAGCAGAGAATCATTAGAGTGATTGTGAAACATGAAATGTCATCTAGTGTATAAGAATTGACAGTTCTTTCCTAATGAAATGTTCCACATGACTAGTTTGTACTAGATAGTTCACTGTATCCATTTAAAATAAATACAGATTTTTAAATAAGATATATTATTTTTAGTAGAATACAGAAAGGTCAGCACTAGGAAAAGAAAATGAATTACTTTGATAATCTGCATAATTCAAGATTTGGCTATTGTTTTGATAGTAAGGCAGGAATCCTGTCTCTGTTATACACTACTGTGACCTCAGCACCTAAAAAGGGCATGGCACATAGTAGCTCCCCAGTAAATCTTTATAAAATTATTTATTAAATGTCAACGAAGCACCTTGGAGATGCTAAGGTAAATTAAATCCTCCTATAAAATTAATACTATGGGTTTTTTTCCACTAATGTGTTGCCCTTTACTAATGCCAGACAGTTCTCCAGGTAATAGTTATATAATTATGAAAGCACCAATTAATTTGCTACATTAGATCAAATTTGCTGAAATAAAATCTATAATACCAGAAGAGTCAGGTATTTAAAAGTTTTTTTTTTAAAAATACAAAAGCCATATAAGCAAATAAAAGTATATAGAAAAATAAGCAGCAGTAATGAGCCTTAGGCTTCCCTAGCACCTACTTCATTTTATTTTTTTAGTTCTTATTTTAGTATATACACTTGTTGGTGAGTTTCATATCTCTAACTATTATGCTTATTACATCAGGCTTTTATGAACTATCATTATAAATATTGATAGTATTGAAATCTAATTGTGATGCATGCGAATACTTCCTATTCTTACAGTGCCACTCCTAACCATTTTCAAATAGTTATATTTCAAATTTTAATCTATTCTTTTATTGTCATATTCCATATCCTTTATATCTTCATTCTCCATTACCGTACAGCAAATCTAATGGCCTTAGTGTTTATCTTTTTATTTGTATAAGTTCTTACAACATGAATATTTTGTCTGAATATGTTCTTAGTTCATGAAAGTAGTATTACACTGTATCTTACTCTGTTTCCTACATTGCAGCAGTCAACAATATATTTTTAACAGCCATCCCTGCTGTTATATTTACAAGTAGTAAATATAGTAACTGTTGCCACTAACTGTTCATTCATTATACCAAGAACCAGGAATATCAACAAGTGATGGATGAAGGATAGTCAATTGATGCCAACAATAAGATGACAGAAATGTTGGTATTGTCTGACAAAGACTTTAAAGCAGCCGTAATAAATATGCTTTGACAATTACAAACATGTTTGAAACAAATGAAAAATAAAATATCTTAGCAAATAAGTAGTAAGTCTAAGTAAAGAAATAGAAAATATAAAGAAGAGAAAAAATGGAAATTTTAGAAATTAAATATACAGTAGCAAACAGATGGTCTCAAGAACAAAATGGAGGGAAGAGAGGAATGAATCAGACATCTTAAAAATAGAACGATAGAAAGTACACAAAGTAAAAAACAAAGAGAAGATAGATGGGGAGGAAAAAGAGACCCAGGAACCTATGAAACTCTAACAAAAGATCTAAAAATTCACGCCATTAGAATGCCAAAAGAAGTGGAAAAAGAGAGTAGGCTTGAAAAAGCACTTGAAGAAATGATGGCTGAAAACTTCCCAACTGTGGCAAAAGACATAAACCTACAAAGTCAAGCTGAGTGAATGTTATACAGAGTGAACACAAAGAAATCCACCCCAAGGAACAAAGGTAAAGTTCTGCAAACTAAAGACAAACAGTTTAAAGCATGAATGGAAAAGATCATCTTATCTATAGGGAGAAAACAGTTCCAAATGGTGAGACTTCTTATCAGAAAGATGAGGCAGGAAGATGCAGGACATTTTTCAAGTGCTGGAAGAAGAGAACTATCAGGCCAAAATCCTATATCTAGCCAAATTGTCCTTCAGGAATGAAAGGGAAATCAGGACATTCTCAGATGAGGGAAAGTTAAGAGATTCTGTCACTGGCACAAGTACCCCAACAGAATCGCTAAAAGAATTTCTCTAAACAGGAAGTAGAGTATAAAATTACATTTACAACACAATAACATTTACAAAAAATGAAAAACAGGTATACATTTAAAAAACGTGTATAGACATGTGGAATCTGAAAAACAAACAACAAACAAACTAATAAAGAAAACAGACTGCTGGTTGCTAGAGGTGAGGGGTGAAAGTAGGCAAAATGGGTGAAGAGGGTAAAATGTAAAAACTTCTATTTATAAAATAAATAAGTCATGGAGAGGTTAAAAAAAAATCGGATGTACAGTTTAATGAGGTCAGCCTGGCAGCATTGTGGGGTGGTAGGTTTAGAGAATGAGACAAGACAGAATATTTAGAAATCCAGAATATTTAGAAATATTTAGAAATCACTGTGAGAACACAGTGAGGAGGTATGGCAGACGAGAAAGCCACTAGAATGATAGACTGATAGGCTAAACAGAAGGAAGAATTTTTTTTTCTTTACCAAGATTATTTTTTAACTGTATATATAGTGACTAAATCTATCCCACCCTTTCAACCATTGAGGATCACTTGTTATCCTTCTTCTCTCCCAACTTCACTGGGCTTTAGGTTTGGAAAAATTGTCTATCAAAATAAATTTAAGTCATTTGTTTTCATTAAAAAAAAAAGCATGTGTAGAACTAGTATGTTGAAAACTACAAAATGTTGATGAAATAAATAAAATATCTAAATAAATATAAAGCCACTTACTAATGGTTGGAAAACTCAAAATAGTGATGATTTTAATTCTCCTCAAGTTGTTATGCAGGTTGTAACACAATTCCTATAAAAATCCCAGCAAAATATTTTGTGGCATAGACACAACTATTCTAAAATTTATATAGAAAAACAAAGAAACAAAAATAACTAAAACTATTTTGAAAATTAAGAATTAAATGGGAGAATTCAGCTGACCTGATTTTAAGACTTATTATATAACTCTACTTATCAAGACATGTGGTATTGTGGAGAGTTAGACACACAGATCAATAAAACAGAAAGAACTCAGAAATGGACCCATACAAATATGACTAAATGATTTTTTAACAAAGTTATTTTTAAATGCAATTCAGTGGAGAAAAGATTGCCTTTCATAAGCAGGAAAAAAAAAAGAAACCTCGTCCAAAACCTAACATCTTTCTTTCGTTCTTTATTTATTTGTGGCTATGTTGGGTCTTTGTTGCTGCGCACGGGCTTTCTCTAGTTACAGTGAGTGGTGGCTCCTCTTGTTGCGGAGCACAGGCTCTTGGCACGTGGGCCTCAGTAGTCGTGGCGCATGGGCTTAGTTGCTCCGCGGCATGTGGGATCTTGCCAGACCAGGGTTTGAACCCCTGTCCCCTGCATCAGCAGGAAGATTCTTAACCACTGCGCCACCAGGGAAGTTCCTAAAACCTAACATATTCCACAAGGATTAACACTAAATTGATTGTGGACTGAATTTAAAATATAAAACTATAAAACTGTTAGAAAAACAACATAGGAGAATTCTTTGGGATCTAGGTCTAGGCAAAGACTTCTTAGACTTGACACCAAAAGCAGTGTCCATACAAGCAAAAATGGATAAATTGCACGTCATTTAAATTAACTTTTGCTCTTTAAAAGACCCTGTTAAATGGTTGGAACTACAAGCTACAGACTGGGGAAATATTTGCAAACCAAAGATTTCTGAGAAGGGATTATGTATAGAATAAATAAAGAACTCTCAGTCTCAAGAGTTTTAAAAAAATTCATTTAGAAAAAAACATGAAGAGGCATTTCACTGAAGTTACAGGAGGCGTAAAAGAACATGAAAATATGTTCAACATCATTAGCCATAAGGGAAATGTGGATTAAAACCAAAATGAGATATCACTACACACCTATCAGAATGACTGAAATAAAAAGTAGTGACAACACCAAATTCTGGCTAGGGACTGAGAAACCTGAATCACTCACATATTGCTCATCACGTTGTGGGAATGTAAAATGGTCCAGCCACTCTAAACAGTTCAGCAGTTTCTTTAAAATATACACATGCAACTTTAATATGGCTCAGCAATTAAAACTATGTTCACACAAAAATGTGTACCTATATTTTCTATAGCCCAAACTGCAAACAACCTATATTTCCTTCAACAAGGGCATGGTTCAACTAGTATATTCTTACTATAGAATACTACTCTAATAAAATAAAAATGAGTAAAGAATTGATAAATGCAACAATTGGAATGAATCTGCAGAGAATTTTACTGAGTGAAGAAAAGCCAATCCCAGATGGTTCCATGCTGTGTGATTTCATTAATATTCTTGAAATTACAAAATTGTAGAAATAGAGAGCAGGTTAGTGACTCTCACCAGTTTAGGAGGAAGGGGGGGATAGAAAAATTCTGTCTTGACTTTATTGATGCCAATATCCTGTGTTGTTGCACTGTAGTTTTGCAAGACTTTACCTTTGGGGACAACTGAGTAAAGGGTACACAAGCTCTTTCTGTGTTGTTTTTTACAAAAGCATGTGATGCAACAATTATCTCAAATTTTAAAAAGTTTAAAGTGTGGCTTAAACACTATATGAGCAAAAATTCATTTTTCTGTTGAAGATTGTTTTTTTAAAAAATCTACTTATATTCCATTTAGTCACATGCAGGTGAGGGGGTGACCTGTTCATATGTTTTTACAATAAAATCATCTAACTTTTCAAAGGATAAAATAATCCTTGTTTTGCTTCATCCCAAGGAACAAAAATTTCTTTATAATTTTGAAAGAAAGTCAAAACCTGCAAATCTTCAACTTTCTGGAACATGATTACTATGATTTCAAAGCAGTTGAAACAAAGATTCATGTAATAGAATTTAATTACTACTATTAATAAGATATCTTTAGCATTCTTGGATTCAAATGTGTATGCATTTTAAGTTTATCTCTTTTTAACCACAAACTTATTTATGGAACAGTTGTCCTGTTTGAGTTCATGGTCTGTGTTGAGTAGTTTGACCTACATACATACAGAGTTCAGACTTAGGATATTATAGATATCCCCCTGAGAACATCCCTTCACTATTTTCTCAACACCGTAGGGATGTATAGTTTCATTTCATTTGTGCTTAGCTCTTGGCTGATTCACAGCCACAGTCTCTTATTCAAAGCCAAGATGAATTATAGGTCCTTTGGCAACTACAATAGAGAATACACTTGATTTAAGACATGTTTACAATTGTATTATAGGGATTTGTATTTAGACTTCTAAGGAAAACATTTTTAACATTATTTATAGCATCCTCTCCCTTGCCCCTGACATTATAAAACTACTTCCTTCTACACAAACCTTTTCATTCTTCCTGGATGCCTTTGGAACATTGCCAAACTATGGTAATAGTCATTGTCATGGGAATGCTTTTGTGTGCAAAACGTAAACCTCTGTTTTCAAAAAGTAAACTCTGTTTTGGAAAATATATGAATAAGAAAGCAGAGAGTGATTAAATAAGTTATACTTATTAACACTGTTTTTAATAAATGTTAGGCAGTACTTGTTTTCCAAATTCTTTTAAGGAGAGAATAAAATAAACTGAACCTAAATTGCTATAGAAAATGTTTAGCTAGGAATAAAGAAAACAGTGTTGACTTACAGGTTTGTAAAAAACTAAAATCTCAACTAAAGGTGGTATATTTCTGTAACTAAAATCTTAGCATCCAGTTGCAGAAAATTCTAAAGTCGTCTTCCCTTAGATCGGGGTTTCTTAATTTTGACAGATAATTTTTGGTTGGAGTCAGAGAGCATCAAGTGCATTGTAGAATATTTAGCACCATCCTTGGCCTCTATCCACTAGATGCCTATAAAACTCTCCCAGTTGAGACAACAGAAATGTCCCCAGGTGTTGCCAAATGTCCCCTGTGGGAAGAGGAAGGAAATCACCCCAGCTGAGAATTATTCCTGTAGATCACTGGGCTATCACACATTAGAATGGAAAAGTCAATGTCTAAAATTTTAAAAGTCTTATTTTCCATGCTTAGCAGTGACTCTTTCTTAGCATCTTTACTTGGTTACAACATCTAGCTTTGTTTCCTTGTCTCATTCCTCTTTCAGCTGATGTCCTCATCTTATTCTTCAAACTTTACTAGTGAGCTTCCTTTCATGTTTCAGTGACTCTTTCCTCCTCCTCTTCTTTTCTCAAATCTCTCACTCCTCTTTCCTCCTCCCACACTCAGCTAATTTGTTTCTCATTCTTGATTTAAAAAGTTACAACAAAAGTTACAATCAGGTGTGGACATTTCACTGCATTTTTTTTTATGTTCATATTTTCTGTTGCCTATATAATGAATGTGTTGACCTTGATCCAGGCAGAGGGTAGTCCTTCCAACTAGGTTCTGAATTAAATCTGCCCTCGCATTTTTATTGTTCCCTCTTGTCATTCTCTTCTGCATCTTTCGTATTTCCCTTTCTAGTAAATTATTCCTAGGAACATAAAAACCTGTTCTAGTAGCTGCCATTAAAAAAAAAACGAAATAAAACCAAAATAAACGTGATTTTACATTTTTTGTGGGATTTACCCAAAATTTATGCTTTCCTTTACAGTAGAACTTCTCAACATATCCATCCATACTTTTCATCTTTTTTAAGATATATTCATATGTACTTTCCATATATTTACTCCTCAATCCATTGTAAATTGCCCCAATAGCAATGATTTCACTGAAGCTGACCTTATCAGTGGCCATCAATGAATTTCAGGTTTTAAAACCGTAAGGACAGTTCTTTACTTTGAACTTACTTGGCCCTCCACCATTGTTAACACAGTTGCCCACTCCTTTTATCTGAACACCTGTTCTGTTCTTCTGTTTTCCAAATCTCCCCCTTCTGATTTTTCTCCTCCCTGTCTTTGTTCTTTATTTTTATTCTGTCTTCATACTTTATCATTAATTCATTTTTTCCTCCAATATTTAAAGCCTGGAGGTGCCATTCTGATTTATATTTCATCTTATTTCTTTCAGAGAAGTTTTTATTTTTCTTCATAGAATTTATCAGCTTTTGCAGTTCATTTTTAGGATTATGAGCCTGCCTTCCTCACAAGATATAAACTCTTTGATGGCTAAGACCATGGTTGTTTTTTCAGAATCCAACACAATTCCTTGCATACCACTGGCCAACAAATGTTTTCTGAATGAGTGAATTAACTAATGGATGAATGTGATCTGAGGTGAAACTCAGCTCCCTACTACACCTTTACTGATTGAGGATTTCTGCTATTTTTGTTATTTTCTTTATAATAATAATTTCTCCTGCTCAAGCAAAAGTGGAATGAATTCAGAAAACAATGTGTAAGAGGTGCAAAGAAAAACTTACATACTTCTCAGTGTTGCTCAGGGCTTTATTTGTTAATCCATGTTTAAGAGAATGGATGTAAGAGAACAGAGGAGGAAGTAGAGGAAATTTTATGCTGGGAACTACCTCTTGTATGTTGCTGTGATCAAAATGTTACTGGATAATGGTTATTATACTGGATCATATTTGTATGGTCTGTTCCACGTATTATCTTTGCTAGTAACCACATTCTCATAGAAAGATATAATATTTTTTATGTTAATCTCAAATTTCCAATGAGTATGTGTCAAACACATACCACATATACACACGTCAACTCTTTTAAAGAGCTTAATAAATGGGACAGAATTTAAAGTAGGGTTCTATGAAATTCATGGGGAATTTGAAGAGGATGCCTAATTGCTTACAGTTCTGCCTTTTTCTCTTCCAATTAAAATCAACCAAATATTAAATTTAAGTCACTAAAATTAAATAACCATTTTTTACAGCATGGTCAAGGTAGTGTTTAGTCTACCTTTTCAGTCCAGTTATTTGACTTGACACCAACATTCCATACTTTAGTAATAATGATTGGTTGAGCAGGTGTCCTTGGGATGTGTGGGGTGTGGCAGAGGCAACTCTAGAGCAAGGAGAGACTTAGTCTTAAGACAAACATGAATCCTCTTTCTGCTTTGCCTTCTAATTAACTGATATCACTCTTGTTTCTGACTGCTCAGTTTCCAGTGTAATTTAGTGATGAGAGATGCTTTGTTATTTATAATTATTATTTCATAATTTATTGGAAAGGTATATTTCTTTTCTAATTGGTGCTTTTTGAGTAAAATTGAATCCTCCGATAATATGAGATCTGAGGACTCTGCATATTCCAGACCCTAGTCATTGGCTGTACTGTGCATCAAAATCTCCTAGGGAGCTTTTTAAAAATAGCAAGGTCCTATCCCCAGTGATTCTGATTTACTTCTCTACAGGATCCACAACATGGTACTATTTTAAAGGGTCCTATGTTAATTTAATGTGTAACTGGAGTGAGAATGTTTTACAAGGACTGGTTCAAGGAACACCTTCATCATATTTATCCAAGGCACATCTCCAGATCAGCTGAACCTAAAAGGATAGCATCCTAGATTATTCCTATTCCCACTAAAGCTTGAGAGTCACTGCTTTCGATAGCCTTAGTTAAATTTACCTTAGGTTAGCAGATAATAGTAATAAAGCTGTGCTTCTGATGCGTCATAAAGCAGTCCATTTTCTGCCTCATTTATATTATGTCCAGACCTACAGAGATCAACCCATACAATGTCCACTTCTTTCAGCTCCCTTATATCACTGGAAATCATGGGGGTCAGAGACCACAGGCATTTCTGATAGCAAAATACAGAATTTAAGCATAACCCAAGAAAGCAATAATCAAAGAAAGTACAGAGGCAGTAGCAGTAGACTCTATCATTTATTTTAGTTCCTGAGGTAGGCTTGTATGACTATAAATTTTCCTCTTAGAGCTACTTTTGCTGCATCCCATAGATTTTGAATTGAGTTTCCATTTTCATTTGTCTCCAAGTATTTTTTTATTTCCTCTTTGATTTCTTTATTGACCCACTGGTTGTTTAGTAGTATATCGTTTAACTTCTACATGTTTGTGTTTTTGAAATGTTTTTCTTGTAAGTTGATTTCTGTCTCATAGCATTGTGGTCAAAAAAGATGCTTGACATTATTTCAGTCTTTTAAATGTATTGAGACTTGTTATATGGTCTAGTATGTGATCTGTTCTAGAGAATGTTGCATGTGCACTGGAGAGGAATGTGTATTCTGCTTTTGGGTAGAATTTTCTATACATATCTATTAAGTCTATCTGCTCTAACGTGTCATTTAAGGCCCATGTTTCCTTATTGATTTTCTGTCTGGATGATCTGTCCATTGCTGTGTGTGAGGTGTTAAAGTCTCCTACCATTATTGTGTTACTGTCAGTTTCTCCCTTTGTGTTTGTTAATGTTTGCTTTATATTTAGGTGCTCCTATTTTGGGTGCATATGTATTTACAATTGTTAAATCTTTTTGGATCAATTCCTTTATCATTATGTAATGTCATTCTTTGCTCTTGTTAAAATATTTGTTTTAAAGTCTATTTTGTCTGATGTAAATATTACTATTCCAGCTTGTTTTTTATTTCCATTTGCATGGAATACCTTTTTACATCTCTCACTTTCCATCCTCTCATGGGGATGTGGGCCTTGACTACACCACATCTCCACTCCTCCTACCCATCTCATTGTGGTTCCTTCTTTATATCTTTAGTTGTGAATAATCTTTTCTGCTAGTTTTCAGATTGTTGTCATTGATAGTTGCTTTGTTAATAGTTGTAATTTTGGTGTGCCCGTGGAGGAGGTGAGCTCAGGGTTTTCTTACTCTGCCATCTTGGCCACTCCCTGTGCTCTCTCAATGAGAGGGTATGCATCACCGGCTGGGCTGCTATATAATTTATTTTAATTTAATGAACTGAGTTTAATTTGACTGGCATTATTTACCTCATAGTCCAGAAATAATTTATACTTCCAGTCCAGTTGTGTCACTAGGATGAAGAGCCAAGGAATTTATATGCTTCATGAGGTTGGGCCAGGAGGCAGTTACATGCACATCAGAGAGAGTCAGTGTCTAATCTGTAATCTGTCTTCCAGAATAGGAGTAGTGGGTGCTCATATATTTCTTTGAATCAGTTTTTAGGGCAAGGCTTATTCACTCTTTGCCACCCGCCCAGCTACATTTCTTTACCACACATCCCTTTAAACTAGTGGTGTTTAACCCTGCCTGCCTATTAAAATCACTTGGAAAACTTAAAAAAATAAATAACTATAGATGCCTGAGATTCATCTCTACAGATTGTAACTTAATTATTTCAATAGGGACATGAGCATCTCTGTGTTGAAATGTTTTATACTGGTTTGGCCAAAAAGTTCATCCAAGTTTTTCTGTAGATGCTATGGAAAAACCCGAACAAACTTTTTGGCCACAATAGATGATTTTTTTCAGGTACAGCCGATATAAAAAACCATGGAGTAAAGTATTCTTGTATGATTGAGGAAATTCTTTTGCTTTACAACAAAGGAATATCTGATATCTCATTGCAATGATCTCATTTCAATTATCATAATAAATTGATTCAAATATAGATGCTTATATGGATAAGAAGCACTGTATCTTTTTAGAATAAATTTTTAGAACACAGATACAGCTCTTCTCCACATTAGATCTTTCCTTTCCTGGTAACAAGGTAGAGATAAGTGAAATCTGGTTTGAGGGTCACAATTTTCTTTTTAGAACTAAAATTTATTTTGATTCTCCTAATGTGAAGACACTAGATTCTAGTGTCAAGTAAACCAATAAAAAAGGCTGGAAAGTGTAAGAAGTATGTAAGAAAATACTAGATGATTCCTGCTTACAATAAGTAACAGTCTATTTAAGGATACCAGATGTAGACATAAGATAGTGTAACAGCAAATTATATTTACTACTGTAAAATATATATGTGTATATATATATTATATATTATTCTAAAAATTATTTAAACAAGTCCATAGTATTGGCTTCCAAAAGAAGAGAAGAAATGAGACATTGTAGGAATACACAGAATGGAAACAACATTGTAGACTGCACTAGTCTGTGGGTGTTTAATGGATAAGAATTATATTAAAAAAAAAAAGGAAGGTCATGACCTATTGCCATGTTTTGCATGTTCTTATTTGGTAGAGGAAGGGAAAGGGAAAGACACAGCAGCTGAAAGTGAAGCAGTGTGAAAAACACGTGCAAAAGCTAGACAGTGCCAGGTACACTTGAGGAAAAATGGATGGCTAATTTTCAAAAGGAAAAAGATTTTAAAATATTGGTTGTGATTATTTTGAAGCGTATATTGGAACCAGTTTATAAAAGGCTTTGACATCAGGCAAAGAGGTTGAAATTACCTTTAATTAAAGGGAAATGTGAACGGTTTTAAAAAAATTTTAAATATATAAAGGGAAAAAAATAAACTCCTCGAACATCTTTTTGAGCCCATTGGTTATAGTCATTCACATTTCTTTGCACTGATAGGAAGCAAATTGTGGTCCTAGAAACATAAGCCTTCTGAAAATTATATCAAAGCTGAGTACCTGGTTTATTGTCAATCTAAAGGAAATGTTATTATGTTGTATATTTAAAGGTCATAAAATGCTGTCAGTGGAGTTTGTGATTTTTTTTCCTCAGATGAATGTGATTATGGAAGAAATGTGCAGGCAGATGTTTAATTTAAAATATCCTTCACATTTTAGAACAAACAACGCATGGAACAAGCAGCCGTTTTACTTGATGTGCTGAAGTTGAAAATAGTTCAGAACAGATCTGCTTTGGTTTAGTTTATCGTAGCACAACGCAAACCAGGGTGTTTCAGCAGATTATCATTAATATAAGGGCATATTGTTAATTTCTTTAACTTTAAAGCTATTTTTTAAGTATCCTACTTTGTTGAATGATATAACAATGAGAGATACAACCACAGCTAGCGGAATAAAATAAAACTTTATAAATTAATAAAGCAATGTGTGGGACTTATGAACAAAAAGAGAAGGACATTCTAACCTGGGAAATGTTGGAATCAGAAAATATTGGGTTGGTCAAAAAGTTCATTTGGGTTTCCTGTAACACCTTACAGAAAAACCGGAATGAACTTTTGGGCCAACCCAATATTAAAAAATAGGATTGATCTCTTTAATTGCTCAGATTTTGTCCAGAGAAGTAAATTGAGCTCAATTAATCCATTCTGTTCCTTTTTTAGCATATTTATGGAAAATCAGGCAATTAAATGATGAAAGAGGGAAAAAATAACTGATGAATACATTTTATAGTCATATTTTATTTTTAGATAGAACTGCCAGTGTCATTTTATTGCAATAAAAAGTATTTCATAACAACCAAAGGAAATTTAACATTTAGTTGCATGTTAAAAATAAAATATATTGTTTTCTCCCAATTCAGACCTACTATATTTAGACAAGAAGAATGCCAACTATATAAATGAACATTTTGGCAGGGAATTGACGGGTATCATGTATTGGAATATATTTGCATTCATATGTTATTTTTCTTACCCACAATGCCTTTTTGCCCTAAATAAAAAGTTCATGAAAATATAATTTTAAAATTAGAATTACTTAATTTCAGACGTGGAAGGACCCAGAAGGTGAGCCAATATAAGTCTTTTCTAAAGCACCTCTGACAGATGGACACCCAGCCTCTGCTTTTATGAACATTTATCACAGTGTTAAAGGGACAGGGTACTGGCTACCTCTCTATGCCACCTGTCTTATTATTCAGCAAACCCTAATTTAGTCATTCCACAGATGTTTCAAAAAATAAATACAGGTTCTTTTGTTTGTTTTTTCCTGTCAAATGGAAAATCAAATTGTTAAGTCAAGGCAGTTTTATTACTCTCCCATTTTGTTCGTTCTCTTTCCATTTTCCCCATATATAAACACAACAGCAACAGGTATTCTTGGCCATATGCTTTCCTAAGTTACCCAGATATAAAGGATCTCTCCAGAGGTAGCCCCAGTTAGATAGGTTGCCTGCAGTGGGTAAACTTCTGGGAATTTGTGGTATTAAAGTCTTTCTAGGAAGAGGTGAGCCAGTCAATATCAAAGGCTAGCTCTTTACACCTTCAAGAAGTTTTGTCTGTCTTCTCTGTTGCATCCCCACACAAAAAGGCACTTTCCTACCTGGGAAGAAGCCTTCTAAGAGAGAAAGCAGGGACTTCCTTACCAGACAGACAGAAATTCAGATCTGACTCCCATATTTATTTATTTTTGATAATGGACAAGTTATATAACCTTTTTCAACCTCAGCTGTTCTGTGGGGAATAACAAATATGTTCTAAAGAGTAATTGTCCAGTCTGTGGTGATTATTATTATATTTCTGTGCCTGTGTAGAATAAAGTACTGCTTTACCTCAGTCACAGCCTAGGATTCTGAATTGAGAAACAAAGAGCTATTACTCTCATATGGGAAAAAGACTATGAACTGGGCCATGAATTGGGGCTTAACTAAAACTTGCTCACATGCATACATTAATTTCCCTTTATATCACTTATTATTTATAAAAGTACTTCATGTTAATTTTACAAAATTCAAATAAATACCCATGAAAACATAAAAGTCTATGAAATACATATTTTTAAGGGAATAATTTATATATCATTACTATAATAATAATTATAATTTATAATAGTAAATATAATTTATATATCATTACTATACACATCTATCTCTTTGGTCCTATGTAAAAAAAATTTTTTTTCTTTTGAATCACAGATGGATTCAGATTTCACAGAAATACACAGATACAAAACAAAACAAACACTAAAAAAAAAATTTTTAGTGACTCTTTTTATAGGTTCTATAGAGGCAAGAGGACTTAGATATGACAATTCAGTAACTTCTAGTTGGCCCAAAATGAACTGCAGTGTTTAAAAAATGTTTTTGAAAATAGGTAATTCATTTCCATCTAAATGATTTATTACACCACTCTAGAAAGCGTTAAGCAATGTTCTAAGATTAGTCAGTTGATTTTTAGAAATCAGAAAAGAAATTTTAGATGGTCATAAATTAGTTGATTTCTAATGTTCCTATAACTTTCTAATTTTCATATAATTATATTCTAAAATATTCTTTTTTTTAATTTGCATAGACTTTAAAATAATTTCTTTTGGGCCCTCATTCAGGATTTTTTTTATATCATTTTAACTGAAAAAGTTGAGTAACAGAAAAGCTATATATTTCAAAAATAATAAGAAATGTTCTCGTTAGTATCCTATCAAATGCATAACATAAATTTCTCTCAGCGAACAATTTTCACAGGTGTTTGGTGTTTTAATTTTATGCTTATAAGTTTAAAAAAAAGACTATCAGGCAAGATGAAATTTCTTTCCAAGAAAATGCGACATCTGAGTATTATGAAAGGTTAATATATATCATGCAGTTTCTGATGTAGAGAGTCTGTTAAGTAACCCCACATGGAATTTTAGAATAGAAATACGCCAAATTATTAAAATAACTTATACAGATAAAATGCTAGAATCAAAGACAATATACCAAGTGTAATTTTTAGTCAGCCTTTATTTACTACTGGCCATAATTTCATTTCTATTATAGACAAAATTTAAAAAACAAGATTCATATACATAAATTATAAAATATTACGACTGGTAACAGCCTCAGAAATTTCCCCCTTTTTTTTCTTCTGATTTTTAGACAAAGTGCCAGAATAATTGGAGGCAGACCCTTAGAGTATAAAAGCTGTGTTCTGTGTATTGTGATATTCCAGTCACAATGGTCTGCATCCTACAGTGGATGCTAAATGTATTTTGACTGAATTTTCAGTAATAAGTGGCTGCCCTGCCTAAGATCATATAGGAAACCACAGCAATGCATTATTCAGGGCCATTCTGGGCCTCTGACCTTTAGGCTACATCTGTCCATGACAACACATTGCCTGTATTTGGTGGACTTTCTCAAGAGTTAGTTAGAGTTTGGGGCACAACTGAAGCAAAAATACACATTTGGGGAAAGGCTTTTAATTCTCCCACTTTTGATATCAGCCACGCATTGAAATGTTCATACTGTTAATTCAGTTATACAAATTCATCTGTCGACATATTTCCTCTGTTCTATGTGTCCAGACAAAATAAATAACAATAATGGAGAACTTTAGGTCTACATTAAGGCTCTTTGTTGCCCTGACTCAGCTATTAACTATGAGATGTCAATCAGATTCCCAGAGTTCTGCTTCTGCATCTATTAATATGGTATGATGGGATAACTAAAGTTTATAACATAGAAAAACAGGAGTTTTTATTTCTTACTCTCCTATTTATCAGTTACAAGATCTGTGACAATTACTCCTCTGAAATTTTTTTCTTCACTTACAAAATTAAAATTACAATAATAACAATTATAGTAAATTCCTACCCATCCTTCACAAATCAATTCAGTTGTCACTACTCTGTGCATCATTTCACCCACCACCCAGGCAAATGTAAGCATCCATGCATGCTTTTATAAAGCACTTACATATTGTCTTATAATTATTTATTTACCTTTTTTCTCCATTATATAGTGAATTTCTAGAATTGAAAAGTAATTTTGTTTTTCTCTGTATCCCAGTAATACTACAACATACAATATATGGTAAGAACTCCGTAATTGTTGACCGATGAATGGATTAATGAATCCTCTTCCATTTATTCCACATTTAGTAAATATTTACTTCATGCCTGTGATAGTCTAGATTTTAGTGTCATAATGTTAATTAACTAAAGCAATGGGTTAATTTGTACCAAGACTTAAGCCATAATGTCTCTAAATTGGTTTACCAGATCATCATTAATATGAATTATTTTACTAGGACAAAGAATAAGAGACACAATAGGTATGTTTTCTATAAGTTTTTCACTTATCATTATATGACCCTGTGTTCTACACCTAATGCATTCATTGTGATTAAGAGGTAAATTGTCCCTCTAATTGAAGTTCTCATTTTCATGGGTCAATGTAATCACTTACGTCCCTTAATAAATAATACATAGTTTTTCTTTTTTACTTAATGTATGACCATCTTATTTAAGTCAAGAGATGTATGACAAAAAGGTCTATAATATATAATAAATTGTAAAGTATAAAACTACTTTTCTTGAACATAATTGAAGCACTTAGTGCAATCAGCAAGTTGATTATAGCACCAAACAGTAGCAGAAAGAACTTAAATAAAATAAAGAAGAAAAGTTGTTGATGCATATCTGTGGAAATTTTTACAACTTTGCAGAGCTTGTCTCTCCTATTCTCCTATTCTCCTTGTCTCTCCTAAAATTGTTTATATATGTGAATAGAAAAACAACCTCAAAATATAAGCTTTGAAATATTAAAAGCAGCTGTCTCTGGTGTGATTTTGGATGACTTTTACACTTTTTCTCAAGTGCTTTTTTTACGCCATGATTTATTTTTACAAAAAAGTTGTGTTATTTATCTAATAAGATAAAACAAGTTATTCTCTTTTAGAAAAATAGTTAAAACCTTATGCGAATGATGCAAAAGTGAAAATTAAAGATGAGTGAACCAGAATAAGGAATTCAGAAAGATTTTACTTATAAAATTTTCATAATTAAAAATATATATTATTTACAATTAAGCTTGAAACAATTTAAAATCAGTTATTAAAATCATCCTTGAAATTATATCCTTATGGTCATTACTCAAGGCCTTGAAGTCTCTAAGCCAGTGATATTTAACACCTTTCAGAACAGATCAAGGTCTGAGCAGGAATTTCCCAGATTTCACCGGATAACTTTATTGTTTTAGCAGAATTTGGCTCTTTGTAATTTCTTCTGCTCACAATCAGTACTCCCTCCACCATCTGCAAGCCTTCATCCAGCTGATCCTAAATGTACTAAAAGACTTCCTTCCCCTTAATTGCTGCCCAGTGTTCTTTCCTTTGAAATTGTAGATCAGTCCCGTTTCCTTGATTTAATACCACTAATTTTCTAAACCTCCCATTTAATTCTTTATTCATCACATTTAGCACACTTGGATTTCTGTAAACATATTTATTTGGATTTTATATTTATCAGCCTTAGCCTCATTGAAGAGGCTGACCTTTGAGTCAGACCAAATCCTACTTTCACTTTTTATTCAAAGAAGGACCATAAATATGGTGTACGATTATGTAAACCTCAAAGTCCTTTTTTAAAAAAAAGTTAATAGAGTTGGTGTAGGATTAAGTAAGTGCCATGCGATAAGTTATATAAGATAGTAGGTTGTGAATATAGGGTATCTGTTGTTATTTTAAGATCCTAGTATGATTTTTGTTCAAGGCCAACTTTATTCCCAAATACCTGCTGGATATTACTACCTGTTGTCTGTTCAAAACCAAAATAGGTTTTATGCGAAACATTCTCGACCTTATTCGTTTGTCATCAGACTAAAAAATTAGTGATATCAGAGTATTTTACCCTTCTTCAGTCAGCTTTTTGGTTCTTGTTACAGAGTCTGTCTGGCATATGAAATTTATGACATTTTGACCTGCTTTGTTATGATGGCTTGTTATTTAAGACCCTTGACTTCAAAGATGTTTCATTTTAAATTATATTTTCATGGTATTTTCCATCTCAGAAACCTCCAGAGTCTATCCTTAGCTTACGTTTGGACTCTAAGTCCAAACTGTTTGTTCTCAGGTTCCACTTCCCCACAAGTTTGTATTTGTCCCAAGTCCACCATTTCTCAAGCTAAAGTATTATCTTTTCCACAAAGACTTATTAGGGTGCACTTGACCTTAAGCGATATTTCCTTGCTCTGGACTCCTGAAGCCCTAACTGCCATCACCAGGTTCAGGACATTACTTTTTACCATGTGCGGAGTCTTGGTCTCTTTCTTTCCCCTAACCCTATTCTCTTCTCCAAGGCAGGCCCCTAAATGTACTTTATATACCAATATCTTACCCGCTGCCTCTGTCGCAATAACTGGGCGGGATAGATGGTCAATTGATCTTCAAACTTTCCAGTTCATGTAATGTATGAACTTGAAGAATTTTTAGAATACATCCAGCACTATTTTATGACTCAGGGCACTCAGAGTTTGACGTATGCAAAACATAGAGTTACTTGGTAACATAAATGGTAGCAGAACTCCAATCTTATTTTTAAATTTATATCTGCCAACTACATACTTCATATTCCTTATGGATGCATAATAAATATTTGTTGAGTAAATAATTTGCCAATCTTTAGATTAAGATGCCTTAATTTTAATATTTTAGTGCAAAGGAAGTATCTCATTTCTCTCAAATTGTTAAACACATGCACATGTACTTCACCACGTTTTCTGAAATTATATTTGTGATGTTATAATTTATTTTTGTTCTTATAGTTCTTCCAACATACTGGATACACTGCCACCTCAGGATGTTTGCACTTGCTGCTACTCTACTTGTAATGCTCTTCCCCCAAAAAACTCCTTTAGTTGATATTCAGATTTTACCCTCTCATGCAGCCTTCTATGACCCCTCTATTTAAAAGTTCATCTCTTCTCCCCAGTGCATACTATCCCTGTCCCTAGCTTTATTTTTCCCCATAAAATTAACACCGTGTGCTATGCCATATCAAATTTATTTGCTTATTATTTGTTTCTCCTATCTACATTATAAGTTCTGGGAGGACAAAGATTCTTTTATTGAATTTACTGTTATATCCCCAATGCACATGTATGTTAAATGACACTGTGCCAAGAGAGAAACGTAGGCCATATACATCATATACTTTTATACTTATAAACATATTTTGTTCTTTAAATAGAAAAATAAACAATTTTCCTAATTTTAGGAAAGTACCTTCTGACTTTTAAGATCTTCCATTGTCATATTTGCTGGCCCACATATTAAGTAAAATACCACCAAATATGACAGGGAGAATAAAGGTATGGAGATGCTGAACCCACTTAATTAAAAATTGAGCCTTCTGATTTTGTCTGTCTAGGTGTGAAAGTTTGAGTTGAATGTGATTTATTAAAAAGGAATTTTCTTAAAAAAACCTGTGAAAAAGTCTTTTAACTGAAAACTCAAACTCAAGTTGGTAGCAGTTTGTCCTATGACTTACTGCGAAGTTAGTTTTTAAGGAGAAAAAACCAAAATGTTCTTACAGTGCATTTAAATTCCAAATCCCTGTAAGCAAATTAAACTCTAAAAATAATTAATCTTTTAATTTTGAGACAAAACTTAGGGAGACAGTGAATTGGTTGTGTGGTCAGTCCCTTAACTTTTGGATAATTCCCCCCAGCTCTGTATAACATGCCATATGCTTGAATGTGTTTCACAGATATTTTACAATTCTCCTGGTAGTGACAAACATTTTATTGATATATTCAGGAGACCTCTAGAAGAAATTCTCTCAAATTGAGAGGTGGGGAAGCATATATGCTTTCTGTACTCTCCAAATCCTATAGTGAGGCAATCCAAAAATGTATTTCTGAGCAAGTTCGGCACTTGTATTTATGGAGGAAATTGTCTTCTTGGTTGTAGAAATAAATAGTTGGCATAAGAATTGAAGTTTTCACATTAAAAAAAATATGCTTCCTTCATATTTCAGCCTAATTTTCAGACTAAATTAGAACTATTTAATAATTTCCTTTTGGAATAACCCTGTTTGTACATATATTATTCAGGAACTTTTTATTTAACTTCTGAAATTCTGTTCCCTTGGTGGTTTTGATGATTATGTATATGTCAATTTAATGAAATTGATTCAAAACTTCTGACCCCTTCTAAGGTAGAGATCTTCTATTCTCCAAAAAGGAGCCCAACTTCACCCATTGCCTTGGTATAAACTATTCTAAACATACATACATATCCTTATTGTATATTTGAAATACCCAAATACAGAGGTCTACTTCTAACCAACATTATTTTATTATTGTTTAGTACTTTGACTTATTGTTTCCTCACATATTGGTGTCCTCAGGAATACATTAGTTAGTCCTAAATTTATTACTCAGAAAGTTTAATTCCATAATTAAGGACATTATTTTTGACATATATTTGAAGTTATTTAGTATGCTGTGAGTTAAATTCTGAGATCTTAAGTGACTTTTTTTTGTCCTTTGATTTCAGAAGCTGAGTAAAAATTACTGTTTTATGATAACATTCTTGAGATATAATTCCTATAATTCACATACCATATAATTCACCTTTATAAAGTATATAATTCTTTGATTTTTAGTACATTTACAGAGATGTGCAATTGTTACCACTATCTAATTTTAGAACAGTAACATCATCCCTGAGGTCATTAGCATCACTTCCAATTCTCCTGTCCTCCAAGCTTTGGAAGTTGCTCATGTACTTTCTGTCCCTGAGGATTTCTCTACTATGGACATTTATGTAAATGGAATCATATAATATGTGATATTTCATGACTGTTTTTTTTCAATTAATGTTTTTAAGGTTCATCATGTTGTAGTATCCATTCATGTATCAGTGACTCGTTCCTTTTAATGTTGAATAGTAATCCATTGTATGGATAAATCACATTTTGTTTATCCATTCATCACTTGGTAGGCAGTTAGGTTGTTTCAGATTTTTGACTATTATGAATAATGCTGCTATGAACAATATTTATGGACTCATCTTTGTGTGGGCATGTTTTCATTTATCTTGGGTATATATCTAGGAATGGGATTTCTGTATCAAATGGTAACTCTATGTTTAACATTTTGAGGAACTGCCAAACTGTTTCCAAAGAGGCTGCACTGCACCATTTTGCAATCACACCAGCCATGTATGGGTTCAAATTTCTGCACATCCTCACTAACATTTGTTACTGTCTGTATTTTGTATTATAGCAATTCTAATAATATATAAAATATGTTTATTATTTTGACTGTAGGGAAGGTTTCATGGGTGTATACATATATCAAAACTTATCAAAATGTACACATTAAATATGTGCAGTTTATTGTATGTTACACCTAGTAAGTTGTTCACTGAGGAAGAAATTAAATCATTCAGGTCAACAAAAACTGAGAGAATTACTTGCTGGCAGATCTGCCCTACAAGAAATACTTAAGGGAGTCCTTCAGGCTGAAATGAAAGGACACAAATCAATAACTCAAATACACACAATAATATAAAGAACACTAGTAAAGGTAATTTCAAACTTAAGTATACCAGACAGCATAAAAACATGTTGTTTTCAAGTCAGTTATTCTCTTACATAGCTATAAATACATATAAAACTTATAACAGAGGCTCAGAATACATGAAGTAAAACAGAATTGAAGGAAGATGAACACAATTCAACAATAATAGTTGCAGGCTAAAATACCTCACTTTCAGTAATGAATATAACAACTAGACAGAATGGCAGGGAAATGTAAGACATGAACAACACTATAAACCAACTAGACCTAATCGACATCTACAGAATAATACACCCAGTGACTTCAGAATACACAGTCTTTTCAAGTTAAAATGGGACATTCTCCAGGACAGACTGTATGCAGACTCAAAACATTAAAAAGGATTGAATTCACAAAAATGTATGTTCTTAAATCATCATGAAATGAAATTAGAAATCAACAACAGGAAGAAATTTGGGAAATTAAAAAAAGATTTGGACGTTAACACAGTCCTAAATATCCAATGAGTCAAAGAAGAAATTACAAGAGAATTAATATATTGAGATAATTGGAAATGAAAGCACAATATACCAAATTTATGTGATAGAGATGTAGCAGTGTTAGGAGGGAACACTACAGCTGTAAAAGCCTGTATTAAAGTTGATTGATATCATATTGGTAACCTAACTTTTCACCTTAAGAAACTTGAGAAGGAGCAAATTAACCCAAAGCAAGAAGTTAGAAAATTATAATGATTAGAACAAATATAAGTAAAATATAGATAGAATAATATATTTAGAAATTGAGCAGAACCAAAAGTTGGTTCTCCAAAAAGACCAACAAAATTTACAGTCTTTAGGTAGATTCACCAATATAGATTACTAAAATCAGCAATGAAAGAGAACATTAATACTGCCCTTATAGAAATATAAAGGATTAGGAAAGGGTACTATGAGCAATTATATACCAAAAATTATACAACTTAGAGAAAACGAACAAATTCCTAGGAAAAGATAAACTACCAAAACAAACTCAAGAAACAGAAAATCAGAATAAACATATCACAGAGAGATTTTAAAAGGTCATCAATTTTTTTTCCCACAAAAATAAACCCAGGTCTAGGTAGCTTTACTGGTGACTTTCACCAAATGTTTAAGGAAAAATTAACACCAATACTTCACTAACTCTTCCAAAAAATAGAGAATTATATGCTTTCCTACTCATTCTATGTGGTCAGTATTACCCTGATACCAAAATCAAAGACATCACTAGAAAACTACAGACCACTAGAAAACTATAGACCAAAGTCCATTATAAACATAGAAGCAATAATCTTCAACAAAATACTAAGAAATTAAATTCAGCAACATATAAAAAGGATTATACCCCATGACTAAGTGGGATTTATCCCAGGAATGCAAAGTTATTTTCACATAGTCAATATAATACAACATAATAATAGAATAAAGAACAAAATACAAACGATTACATCTATGCATCCAGAATAAATATCAACAAAATCCAACATTCTTTCATAATAAAACACTTAAGTTCAAAAGTGAGGGAAACATCTTAAATTTCATAGAGAGTATCTATGGAAAACTTACTTCTAAACATCATACTTAAATACTGAGCTTCACCTCTTACATAAAAATAAGACAATGATGTTCATTCTCATTATTTATTTTCAAAGTTGTACTGGGGTTTCTAGCCAGGACAGTTAGACAAAGAAAAGAGATAAAAGACATCTATATTGGAAAGGAAGAATAAAATTATCTCTATCACCAGTGGCATGCTATTGTATATAGGAAAACATAAGAAGTGCACACATGTACACACACACAAAAAAAGAGCTAAAAAACAATTTCAGGAAAGTTGTAAGATGCAAAATTAATATACAAAAATCAATTGTATTTCTACACACTATAAATGAACACTTGGGAAGTAAAGTTAAGGAAAGTTCTATTTATAGAACTAATGCAATTCCTACTAATATCTTTAATAGAAACTAAACTTAAGTTCTTAGGGAAGTGCGAGAGGCTCAGAATATCCAAAACAGACTTAAAAAAAAAAAAAGTGTGGTTTATAGGCCTTTAGCCAGGCTTTTCAAGTAAAAGAGAGAGAGGACCCAAATAAAATTAGAAATGAAAGAGGAGAAATTACTAATGATATCACAGAGATACAAAAAGTCATAAGAGCATACTACAAAGAATTACATGCCAACAAATTGGACAACCTAGAGAAATGGATAAATTTCTAGAAACATACAATTTTCTAAGACTGAATCAGGAAAAGAAAATAGACAATCTGAACAGACTAATCACTAGTAGTGAAATTGAATTTATAATAATAACAATAAAAAAAAAAACTCCCAGAAAACAAAATTCCGGGACTGGACAGCTTCACAGGGGAATTCTACCAAATGTATAAAGAAAAGCTAATACCTAATCTTCTCAAACTATTCAAAAAAAAAAAAAATAAATAAATAAAGAGGAGGGAATGCTCCCAAATTCACTCTGTGAAGCCACCATTACCTGATACCAAAACCAGACAAATACACTACAAAAAATGAAAATTACAGGTCAATGGCTCTGATCAATATAGATGCAAAAATACTCAACAAAATATAAGCAAACCAAATTCAACAATATATAATGAGAATCGTACACCATGATCAAGTGAGCTTTATTCCAGGGATGCAAGGATGATTCTATATTAACAAATAAATCAGTGTGAGCCAACAAAATGTGAATCCAATGTGATTAACAAAAGGAAGGATAAACATCACATGATTGTCTCAATAGATACAGAAAAAGCATTTGACAAAATTCAACATCCATTCATGATAAAATCTCTCATCAAAGTTGGTATAGAGGGAACATATCTCAACATAAGGCCTATATGACAAACCTACAGCTAACATCATAGTCAATGGTGAAAAGCTGAAAGATTTTCCTCTAAAATCAGGAACAAGACAAGGATGCCCACTTTTACCACTTCTATTTATATATTATTGGAAGTCCTAGCCACAGCCATCAGACAAGAAAAAGAAATAAAAGGCATCCAAATTAGAAGGGAAGAAATAAAGCTGTCACTATTTGGAGATGACATGATACTATACATAGAAAACCCTATAGTCCCCGCCAAAAAACTATTAGACCTAATAAATGAATTCAATAAAGTTGCAGGGTACAAGATGAATATACGTAAATCTGTTTCTTTTCTACTAATAATGAACTATCAGAAAAAGAAAACAATCCATTAAATTCACATCAAAAAGAATAAAATACCTAGGAATAAACTTAGCCAAGGAGGTGAAAGACCTATACTCTGAAAGCCATGACATTGATGAAGGAAATGGAATATGATACAAATAAATGGAAAGATATCCCATGTCCCTGGATTTCAAAAATTAGTACAGTTAACATGTACATACTACCCAAAGAAATATACAGATTTAATATACTCATGATATTTTCACAAATAATTCTAAAATTCATATGGAACCAAAAAAGACCTCAAATAGACAAAACAATCTTGAGGAAAAGAAGAACAAAGCTAGAGGATTCACAGTCCCTGATTTTAGACCATACTACAAAGCTACAATAATTAAAACAGTATGGTACTATCACAAAAACAGACACATAGATCAATGGAACAGAATAGACAGCCCAGAAGTAAACCAGTTCTGGTTATTAATTCACTTATGGTCAGTTAGTCTATGACAAAGGAGGCAAGAATATACAAGGGGGAAAACAGGTTCTTCAATAAGTGGTACTGGGAAAACTGGACAGCTACATGTAAAAGAATCAAATTGAAACATTTTCTCATGCCATATGCAAAATTAAATTCAAAATGAATTAAAGACCTAAATGTTAGAACTAAAGGCATAATATCCTAGAAAATAACATAGGCAGAACCCTCTTTGGCATAAATCGTGGCAATATTTTTTTTTGCATCGGTCTCCCCTGGCAAAGGAAACAAAAGTAAAAGTAAACAAATGGGACCTCATTAAACTTAAGCTTTTGCACAACAAAAGAAACTACTGACAAGATGAAAGGACAACCTACTGAATGGGAGAAAATATTTGCAAATGGTATGTCTGATAAGGGGTTAATATCCAAAATATATAAATAGCTCATACAACTCAAAATCAAACAATGTGCTGAAGACCTGAATAGACATTTTTCTAAGGAAGACATTCAGATGGTCAACAGGCAAATGAAAAGATGCTCAACATTGCTAATCATCAGAGAAATACCTCAACAGTGAGGTATTACATCACATCTGTCAGAATGGGTACCATCAAAAAGACCACAAATAACAAGTGTTGGCAAGGATGTGGAGGAAAGGGAACCCTTGTACACTGTTGGTGGAAATGTAAATTGGTATAGCCACTACAGAAAACAGTATGGAGGTTCCTCAAAAAACTAAGAATAGAACTGTCATATGACCCAGTAATTCCATTTTTGGATATATATCTGAAGAAAAAACCCCACTAATTCTAAAAAATATATGCACCCCCAATATTCATAGCATTATTTACAATAGCCAAGATATCTAAGCAAGCTAAGTGTCCATCAACAGAGAAATGGATAAAGAAGATGGAGTGTGTGTGTGTGTGCATGTGCGTGCACACACACACACACACACATATATATATACACATATACATATACATATACATATACATATACATATATATATATATATATATATATATATACACACACACAATGGAATGTTACTTGGCCATAAAAAAAGAATGAAATTTTGCCATTTGCAACAATATGGATTGATCTGGAGGATACTATGCCTAGTGAAATAAGTCAGACATAGAAAGATAAATACTGTATGTATCACTTATATGTGGAATCTACAAAATAAAACGAATGAATATAACAAAACAGAAACAGGCTAACATATAGAGAACTGGTGTCTATAAGAGGGGAGAGAGAAGGGGGGAGTGCACAGAAGGGGTAGGGGATTAAGAGATACAAACTCCTATATATAAAATAAATAAGTGACAAGGATATATTGTATAGCACAGGGAATATAGCCAATATTTTATAATAACTCTAAATGGGGTATAATTTATAAAAATATTAAATCACTATGTTGTACACCTGAAAATTAATATTGTAAATCAAATATACGTCAATAAAAAATAGAAAAATGTATGAAAACTCATGCTTCCTAATTGCAAAACTTAATTACGAAGCTACAGTAATCAAGACAGTGTGGTACTAGCATAAGGATAGACACAGAGGTCAGTGACATAGAATTAAGAATCCTGAAAGAAACCCAAATATTTGTGGATAATTTATGCCTAAGGCAAACAGAAGAAAAGGAATAATAAAAGTCAGAGGAGCATAAATGTATGCATACCAAGGGGGAAAGGGGGGATGGGATGCATTGGGAGATTGGGATTGACATACATACACTGTTGATACTATGTATAAAATAGATAACTAGGGCTTCCCTGGTGACGCAGTGGTTGAGAGTCCGCCTGCTGGTGCAGGGGACATGGGTTTGTGCCCTGGTCCGGGAAGATCCCACTGGGCCCATGAGCTATGGCCACTGAGTCTGTGCGTCCAGAGCCTGTGCTCCGCAACAGGAGAGGCCACAACAGTGAGAGGCCCGCGTACCGCAAAAAAAAAAAAAAAAAAAAAAAAAGATAACTAATGAGAACATACTGTAGAGCAGAAGGAACTCTACTCAATGCTCTGTGGTGACCTAAATGAGAAGGAAATCCAAAAAAGAGGGGACACATGTATACGTATAACTGATTCACTTTGCTGTACAGTATAAACTAACACAATATTGTAAAGCAGCTATACTCCAATAAAAAAAAAGAGGAGAAATCAATGTAATTGAAAACAGGCAATCAACAGAGAAAATCAGCAAAATCAAAAGCTGGTTCTCTGAAAAGATCAATAAATTCAATAAAACTCTTTCAGGCTAATCAAGAGGACAGAATTGGGGACAGGGAGAGAAAGCCACAAATTACTAGTGTCATAAATGAAAGAAGGTCATCAGTCATGATCCCATGGGCATTAAAGGATAATAAAGGAATATAATAAACAACACTATGGCCTCAAATCTGATAACTTTAAGGAAACATACAAATTTCTTGAAAGATGCTAACAAACAAAACTCACAGAAGAAGAAAAAGGTCATCTGAATAGGCCCATAAATTTTAAAGATGTTGAATCAATAATAAACAATCTTCCTAAAAAGAAAACAAAAGGCACATATGGTTTTATTGGGGCAATTTTATTTTATTTTGCTAAGAATACTTAACATGAGACCTACTTTCTAAACAGATTTTTAAGTTTACCATATAGTATTATTACCTATAGACACAGTGTTGTACAGCAGATCTCTAGAAGTTGCTCATTTTTCATAACTAAAATTGTATACCTGTTGATTAGAGACACCCCATTTCCCCTTCCAGTTCTGGGCTAACACCATTCTACTCTTTGCTTCTGTGGGTTGACTATTTTAAATGCTTCATGTAAATGGAATCATGCAGTATTTATTTTTTTGTGACTGGCTTATTTCATTTAGGATAATATCTTCTAAGTTTCATTCATGTTGTCACAGATTGCAAGATTTCCTTCTTTTCAAAGGCTAATCTTCTATTGTATGTATTTAGCACACTTTTTCCTATCATCCATTATAGATATTTAGGTAATTTTTACAGCTTGGTTATTGTGAAGAGTGATGTAATGAACATGAGAGTGCCTATATCTCTTTGAAATCCTGATTTCAGTTCTTTTGTAAAAATATCCAAACGTGAGATGGCTTGATCATATGGTATTTTATTTTTAACTTTTGATAACTCTCCATGCTATTTTCCATTGAAGCTTAACAGTTTTGTGCTCCCACCAATAGTGTACAAGGGCTCCAATTTTTCCGTTTCCTCAGTAACACTTGTTATCTTTCGCTTAGAGGATAAAAGCCTTCCTAACAGGTATGTGGTGATGTCTCCTTACGGTTTTGATTTGTATTTTCCTGATGATTAGTGATATTGAACATCTTTTCATATACTTGTTAACCATACTCTTGTTGATCATTTGTACAATTAACATCTTACTTTAAACCAATTTAGTTCAAATTACTATGACTTAATTTCAGTAATATACAAAAACGTTGCTCTGATATAGATCAGTTTTCTCCTACTCCCTTGTGCTATTAATGTTAAGCAAAATACATCTTTATACATCACAATGCCATCAATGTAATTTTAATTAATCTTTTATTCAATTGCTTTTTAAATTATATGGAAGAAAAGATTTAAAAAGAACTACATTTATACTGTGTTTTATACTTACCTTTGTGGTTAACTTTACCAGTGCTCTTCATTTCTTCAGATGGATTTGAGATACTATTTACTGTCCTTTCATTTCTGCCTGAAGGAAGGACTCCCATTAGTATTTCTCAAATGGCAAGTCTGCTAGCAGAGAATTCTGCCAGTTTTTGCTTATCTGAGACTGTCATAATGTCTTCCCATTTTTTAAGTACATCTTTGCTATAGAATTCTTGGCTGACACACTTTTCTGTGAGCCCTTTGAATATGTCATCCCACTGTCTTTTGGCCTCCATAAGTTTTGATGAGATATCAGATAGTAATCTTATTGGGGAAACACTTGTATGTGATGAATCACTTCTCTCTTGCTTCTTTCAAGTTTCTCTGTCGTATGCTTTTGATAGTTTGACTATGATGTATTTAGGTGTTAATCTCATTGAATGTATTCTACGTGGATTTTGATGAGTTCCTTGTATATGCAAATTAATGTTTCTCATCAGTGTTTGGAAGTCTCTTTTTCTTTTTCTCAGGCTGGATAATCTCTATTGTCCTATATTTCTGTATTCAGATATGCTGATTTTTTTCTACTACCAGCTCAAATACATTGTTGAGCCCAGATAGTATATTTTTAATAACAGTTATTATACTTTTCAACTCAAGAACTTCTATTTGGTCTTTTTTTTTTGGTAATTTCTATCTTTTTAATCATATTATCTATTTGAAGAGAGTTTGTTTTCCCATTTTTTAAAACTTTTTAGACATGATTTTCTCAATTTCTTTGAACATACTTATGAGCTGACTTCAATTCCTTGTCTAGTAAGTCCAATCTCTGGGCTTCCTCAGTGACAATTTCTATTGACTGATTTTTTTCCCCATGGGTATGAGACATACTTTTATGTTTCTTTGTACTTCTCACAAATTTTGGGGGGTTAAATACTGGACCTCTAAAAGAACATAATGTAACAAATCTGGAAATCAGATTATCCATTTCCTTCCTACAATATTTTGTTTATGTTATTGCTGTTTGTTTGCTTAGTGACTTTCCTGAAATAATTCTGTAAAGTCTGTGTTCTCTGTTGTATGTGGCCAACTGATATCTCTGCTCACTTAGCTTAGTAGTCATCTAATGATTGGACATATATACTGTTGAATTCTTTGTACTAATAAATTTACTGGCCTTTGTCACAGAAGTCTATGTTTTTGGGGCATGCTTTCAACACTGTGATGGTTTACAACCCTTCCTTTACCTTCATTTCTTACTTGTGAAGAGCCTCAAGGTCAACAGAAGATGAGAGATTAGGGTCTTCTGATGACTTTTTTGGACATGTGCACACCTCTGTACTTTTTTGTGCCCTTCTAGATCTCTAGGTATATGTCAGAGCTTTTCAAAGCCCCCCTTGGACATTTCATTCTCCAGACCATACTTTAAAATCTTTTTTGTTAATCTCTTGTTATCCCAACTGCTTTCACCTTCTCAGACATTAGTATTCTTAAACAATTTTCTCTGATTTTTTTTTCCACCCTGAATATAATGCTTTTCTTGCAGAGTGAGCTCTGAGTCAAGTGAAATAAAGACAAACTCTGAGAATAGAGCTTTTCTAGGGAGTTGCCATATATGTCACATAATGAAAATTTTTCTGGGTAGGCACTTTTTGGAGAGTTGCAAACACGTTATGTTCCCTCTAGGCTAAGGGAAAAACTGTTCATCTTCTAGTATTCATAGATACAATGGTTGCATTGCTGCTGATCTTCAAGGCTACTATGGAGCTAGGGAGAGAGTATTGGAAATACCACCAAGCTTTGTTATTTCTGACGTTCAGCTGTTTTCCTTGAATAAACACTCCTTGGACTATTGTAAGACTTTGGTTAATTTCTAGAGTTTGAAAAAATTGGTGTAGACAATGCTTGCCAGTATAATTGTTGCTTTTATGCAGAAGCAAATTTTTGGAGGTGCTTACTTCATCATTTGGAAAGTGCTTCTAAATATTTTTTATACTTAAACAAAATCCTTCAACTGATACATCCTTCAGTTCAGTTTTAGACACAAGTGCTGTATTTTCTGAGTGATTCCTGAAATATACGTTGTTTCACTTTTAAGGCAATTTATTCCATACCATTATATGCCATAATGACATCTGTTGTAGTAAAGTCAGACAGGACAAGACATAAATCATTGCTGTTTCCTGGATTCCATGCTGTAACTTAGAGATATCAACAATGCTTCACTGGGTAAAATATTTCAATTCTCCAAAAATAAGGGAGGCTGCTAATGTTAAACAACTGTCTACATTTTCTCTTAGAATGACAAATTATGTTTTTAAGTGCCCCTAAGTGGAAAGCACTTCCTTTTAAAGATGGCATTGTGAAAATAAAATGAGAGCCATGTTTCTATGCCACAGTTAACAGCATCACAGGAAAATGCATGTATATGTTTGTAGAAGGAAGAAACAGAAGAGCACACATTGAGAGATGAGAACATCCTGTGCCCCATTAGCATTCAGATTTGGTGCCAGAAAAGCCACTTTCATCATTTGTGACAACTGTATACCACACATATCACCTGGACTGTTTCACACTGAATTGTTTCATAGCCATCTTAGAAACATTCTGAATATTTAACCAGAGAAACAAAATCCATTTTATCAATTCTGTCTCCTAATTACTTTCACCCTTAATAAATGGTGCAGAAAAATGTCCTAAGGCTATGAATCCGTAAGTACTAGATGCAGTAGTAATTCTGTATAATCTAATGTACTGGGCAGAGACTGCATTAAGAAATTGAAAACAGATTAGGGCACAAATTGGAGGGCTTTATATCCACGTCTATCTGCATAATAATCAAATATTCTACTCATGAACTTCAAGGAACTTCTAGGAATGAAAAAACTGACAGTGACTCATATCTTCAGAAATTTAGTTGCTTTGGAATAAGTATAATAAAATGATTAAAGCAGAGGATGGAGAGAGGGCCTGAAAAAAGGGACTTTCACCCTAAATGACTTTTAGCAAGTCAGCATTAGTTTTTATCTTGTGCTGATATCTAAAAGAATAAAAGCAGTTTGGGTGTAGAGAAAATTTTAGTGTAATGTAACTGACTTCAATGCAGTAAAAATTGCACCAAAATGATGCTAAAAAGGCAGGAGAAAAATGAAGATTGCTCAACAAATATTTAGCAAACACCTATCATGTACAAGGTGAAGGACTGTGGCATTATTCCAATCTTTGAAGAATTTAGAGGTTAATAGAACATAAGAGTCTTTGCCACTCTAGAGCAGTGCTTGACTTGAAGATGCTTTGCTGATACAATGATCATATGCGTGACCCACTGGTCATTATTTTCTCCTTCTTCCCTGAATGTTCCATCTGAGATTTGCTCTCTCTCCATTTGTTCATTGTCTAGGAATTGTTATAAACTACTTTAAAATACATGAATTAGTATGAATGCCAAATATTTAAAAACATCAACAAAAGTACAGAATAAAAACCAAATTATTGAATGTATTGATTTGAGTCATTAGTGATAAATTTGATAAAGCAATTTGAGTAAAACTGTGAAAGTAGATATTAAATTGCAATCAGTTAAGAAGAATGTGAATATAAAAAAGTATAGAAAGAATGTAAACATGACTGTTTCAAAGTTTGACTAAATGAAAAATAATATGACACCTTAAGTAAGTAAAGGGGTCAATGAAAGACAACCTAGGCTGTCCAAACTCTAAAGATCATAACAATGTGCCAGACACAAAAGAAGTCTTTAAGAAATGGTCGATGTGTTTGTTACTATTGGCTATTATGAGTTGAAAGACAAGAAGTATTTTAGGTTGCTTCATAGTAGAGAATTAGGTCAATAGGTGGTGGTCATATAAAAGCATCCTTGAATCCACTGTGGAAAGAATGTTAGCTTCAGAAGAGGATGAGATGGGCCCAGGATCAGGCCATCATGACAACATTTTACTAACTTCAACATAACTTTGATTGAGTAATCAAAGGCCCTTCCTGAGCCTAAAAAATCAGTTATTATAACCCATGTGAAATCTCTCAGAAAACTTACTGTCATATAGTAGCCAATTGATAACTGTAGGCAATTGATATTTTGCTTCTTGCAAATTAGAGAGGTCTTTACTGGAACTGCCTAAGTTGAGATGAGTTGTTATACATGTTGGAGAAGATGGATGACTTAAATGTGTGCTTCAAACTTTAACATATCTTATGACCCTTTGATGAAGTGTCTAGCATCTTTAAGGTTCTCACACTGTCAAAAGAGAGTGAGAGTTGAGATTAGAACTGAGAAATATTGATTCTGAATATATGCTCCTTTCAGGTCATATCTAGGCTGTACAAAAAGATATCATTCAGAGAAGTGGCTTCTTTAAACAACAGTATTACAGTAGAGTAATTATTAACAAATGTAAAGTCAATCACTAGAGAGGATGTTTTTGTTAACTCAAACTGCCCCTTTCCTCTTGTTTAGGCACAGGTTTCTGAAATTCAACATGGAAAAAAATCCCCAGTTATATATTATTTTTAATCGCATATTTCTTTTCTTGGGAAAAGAGTCAGTGCATGTTATGTAATCATTTCTAAAGCTTATTGGTTTCTCTAATTATCTGAGCCATTCATTAGTTTGAAAAATAGGTTTATTAAATTAAGAATTTGAAACAAAACATTTTTAAAAGGAGCAGGATTGAAAGGTGCTTGTTTTGTTCCCACTTTCCTTCTACTGTGTACATACACACATACTCACACACACATACAAGACTGTTAAATTTGATGTTGAGGTTTTATGCAGTTTTCCAAACTTTGCAAGTCAGAAAGCTGGATGGTTACAATAATCCTTAGATATTTGGTGATCTCTAGGTCCTTTTGTTATTGAGTATAATAAGATATCTTTATCCTCAGGATGAGGTCTCATGTCAAATGGCTTTGAAGCATTATCAACTGTTTGGGGATTTTTTTTGAATCTTATCTGAAAAGTAGATTTAGAGGTTTCACCTAGTAAACTCAAATATGAAATCACACATTGTTCAGGGAAAGATTTTAAAAAATGCAAATACCTCACAGTAGTGGATCATTCTAAAAATGCACTTCTCTGCTGTGTTTGAATCCCTCTGCAGGAGCAGCTTTTAGCTTTTGGGCTTTGATTCTTACTCTTCAGACAGGATTGAAAAATATATATGTGTGTGTGTGTGTATATATATATATATATATATAATTTTAAAATGCAGAATTGTTTTTGTGGTGTTAAGGATTGCAGGCTAATTTGGAATTAGAAGTGATGCCTGAAACATGGTTAAGAAAGTATCAATAGAAGGACCATGTTAAGTAATAATTATTCCAAGACTTTTCCTGGAAAACCTGGTAGAAATAAGACCGTAAAGATGACATGGAGTTTAAAGAGGTTTTTTGTTTTGTTTCATTTTTAGAAGTGCTATGGGAAAGACAAGACTACATTTAAATAGGGATGGAAAGTATTCTATATAAAGAGAAAAGTTTAAGATTGGATGAAGAAAGTCAATAATTAATGGTACAAGATTCCTGAGAGGATGGGAAGAGAAGAAATATTGATCATACACTACAGAGTTATTTATTGAGAAGTGGCAGGGAGACTTTTTCTTAAAAATACAGAAGGAGAAGATTGGTGCAGATACAGGCAAACTTGGGGATTGGGGTAGGGATTTGAGGAAAAAGCCAAGTCGATGGCTCTGTTTTCTCTGTGAGTTGTGAAGTAAGGACATTGTATTGAGACTGAGGGAATAGAGGAGAGTGTGAAGGTTTGAGGAGAGTGGCAAAGATATGAGATAGTTGATAAGGCATACGAAAGATCCAGATGTCTAGAAAAGCCTAGAAAGATGGCCTGGCAGCTTTAAGGATCCACTTGTGGTTGGTGATCATGAATTTATAGCGAAAACAATCTGTCCCATTGTAATTTCTCCTCCAGCGCTCAGTTTGGAATTGTGAGATGATGCTTTGCTGGGTGGACACAAGTGTCAGAGTATTAAGGGTGTATGCAAGAGAGTGACAATGGTGATGGACCGTGAAATGTATGATAAATGAGGAAGGAAGTAAAGCCAGGAACAGGCTACATGGTCAGTGTAACTGGGGGCTAAAATAAATTCAAGGCCTTAATGAGTTTTTAATTATTTTGCGTGCAAAGAATTGGAAGCTTTGATCAGTGAGAAGGATATAAGAGTTGTTGATTTCAGGTGTAGAATCAGAATGTGACAATTTTTGAGTGAAAAAGAGTGGATAAGGATGTCATTAAAGATGAACAGGCGGGCTCCCCTCGCACAGTTGTTGAGAGTCCGCCTGCCGATGCAGGGGACACGGGTTCGTGCCCCGGTCCGGGAAGATCCCACATGCCGCGGAGTGGCTAGGCCCGTGAGCCATGGCCGCTTAGCCTGCGCGTCCGGAGCCTGTGCTCCGCAACGGGAGAGGCCACAGCTGCGAGAGGCCCGCGTACCGCAAAAAAAAAAAAAAAAAAAAGAACAGGCAAAATTGTTGACAGGGAGGGCTTATATAAAATTAAAGTTCCCTAGGATAATGGAAGAGGTTAATAAAGAAGATGTTAAGCGAGATACAACAGAAAAGAAAGTGGATAACCAGAAAATACGGGAATGAATTGAAAATTGAAGAAGGTAGTATAACTGGATAGTATATGCTGTGAAGGAGGAACAGATTTTTTTGTATGTTTATTTTTAATATAGAAAACAATTTTCTGGATGCCATATTTGGGAGTGAGCAAGGCCCCAACCTCATCACCTGATCACAGATATATGAAATAAATGGGTACATTTGAAACATGAAGGTCAAATTTATACCATGCTAGTTCTAGAAGGAGGATGGTAATTTAAGATGGTAATTGGTGTGGGGCAGATAAATGCAGAGCCACTCACATAAAATATCTCCTTCATTATACCCCTCTAACTGTGACCATTATATTTATCATTTATTGAATGCTAATTGTACACCAGACATATTGCAGATATTATATCATTTTATTCTCACAATAGAACTTGCAGGTGATTATTTTTATTTCACACTTATAGAGAGGGAAGCTAAAGCTTAGAGAGTTTTATTTCCCCAAAGTTACCCAGGAAGTAAATGCTACTGTTGATGTTCAAACTTAGGTGTATTGAACATAATTCAATCTCTAATCAACTGCCGTGAGGCTCAGTTTCCTCATCTGTAAAATTGGGAAAATATTAACACCTTCCTCAAAGGGTGAGCTAAATGTGTAAATTAATTAGAACTATGGGAAGCACACTAAATAGTAAACACATGTTAGCAAAAATATAAACTGCCTCTATACGTTTTTAAAATGTGTACCTGGTTATGTGGACGTAGGCTAACACTCATTTCAGAAGTATAAAATACAAACACCCTTTTGAGGAGATTCTCTTTTTTAATAAAATTTTATACACTTAAAGTATACAATCTGATGTTTTGATATACATATACACTGTGAAATGATTACTATAATCAAGCTAATTGACACATCCATTACCTTACATAGTTACCTTTTTTTCTTCTTTTGGTGTATGTTTAGAACACTTGATATCTATTCTCTGTTATTTGAAACAACATCAGTGAACCTGGACCATATTATGTTGAGTGAAATAAGCCAGATACAAAAAGACAAATACTGTATGATTTTACTTATATGTGAAAACTAAAAATGCCAAACTGAAACTCATAAAAGAAGAAAGAGAGTACAGTTGTGGTTGCTAGGGGCTTGGGGGTGGAGATGTTGGTCAAAGGGTACAAAATTTCTGTTATGCAGGATGAATAAGTTCTGGAGATCTAATGTACAGCCATGTGATTATAGTTGATAATACTGTAGTGTATACTTGATATTTCTCATTTCTGATAACTAGGAATGTGGTCTTAAAATAATAGCTACAGCAAGAGAAGGGGAACATAACTCCTCTCAAGTTTACTTGGAAAACTTATTGGAAGGAACCATATATTAAATTGATGAATAAATAAGTAATTTGATGTTCCATTTATGATGGAAGATTCTTAACCCTGTTAAAATTCTGAAATTTGAGGCTTCCTCATGAATAAAAATCACTCAGCCATCTGTGCAAACTAAGAAAAAAATTGACCATCATTAATGGCGTGCTTGCATCTGCTACTTTTGTGAGTGTGAAGGTAGTAGAACAAGAGCAAAAAAGGGTGGACCTGACTGACAATGATGCAGTAAAGTGCTGGCATAATAGAGTATGATGGAGTATGGACCACGGGAATCACTATGCCTGAATAGACTTTCATATGACTGACGAGGACCATGTACAGTTTGACATGGATGAGAGCTGACTGCCTTTGAGGAGAAAGAAACACACCTCACGTGACTCTTACAGTGATTGTGTGTCAAATAAATGATTAGGGCAGACGAGCATAGGAAGAAACAATAACTAGTTTTTGCTGGCTAAAAATAAATAGTGCTGGATGGAGCACTTATTTTCTGCTAATATGGATCCCATTGCTTTAAATTTAATTAACGTTTTTCTAGAGGCAGTACAATTGTGTTTGAACCATGGAATCTTCTCCATGTGTCTGATACAGATTTTATGAATCCACAGGTAGCATTGAGCTGAGGTCATGTATGTCCCATTTAATCTTATATGACACGTTATTTTATTACTGTTTCATCCACTTTGTTGTAGACCTGTGAGACAGCAGCTTTTTCTTCACCTGTCAAATACGTCCTGCCTTTGTTACACTCGACAGGCTGGATGTCACAAAGTCAGAGCTCTCAGTGTTCTAGGAAATGGAAACGTATAACACAATTCCTGCAATCCTCAGATAATTGTTTAAAACTTACTCGGTGGCTGAGAATTGGAGTCTGAATAAGGAGGGTGGTACCCCAAAGTGGATCAGCCATTTCTCCCCTGCCTCCCCCGATCCTCTTCTGCTCACTGATGCAGAGAAAATGAACTAGAAGGTGTGGAGGGGGTAGGATGGTCCTCAGAAGCAGAGCTGGCCATGACTGTTCCAGTTGTACCTTCCATGCTGAGATACCTAAGAAATTCAAAGCTATTCAGAACCAAGACAGTACTCTGTGCCACCAACAAATATGCTTTTTGACTTTCTAATACACATTTCCCTCGTATTTCATCCTCTGAATTCTTTTGCTGTCTTTTCTTCCCATCAGGTTTTGGGGAAACTAGAATGAGAAAAAGGTACCCACTGCCTTTTCTGTCAACATAAAAGAGAGATGCAAATATGGCGAAGAATCCTAATTATGGTGAGTATCTGACCAAGAAAGTGTTTGATTATACACTTGTTTAATACGACCTCAGCCACAATTAAACTGACAACATTTAGACCCAAGCTTAGGGCACAGATCCTGACTGTGTACTTATGAGCAAGGGGTAAGAATATTAGAAGTTAAAACTGTCCTGGCAAATATCAGTCATTTTTTATTCTATATACAAAGATCTAAAGTTTTTTAAATAACAAAATTCATCTTTTCTTTCTTTCATTTTTGCCTTTGAAAGTAGCCGGTGAACATCTTTCTGAAGTTGATTTTTTTGACCATCTTCTTCAAAGATTTTCTGCTAGAAACTATGACATATGCAGTAAATGTTAGGCCCCGTTTTCTAGATGATGTGATGGCAAAAATATTTGGAAATTATTGGAAATGTGAGAATTGAGAACACATCTTACCTCTTTGTAGAAAAAAACGAACTTCTCTTTTATGCGTTATTTGTGACTGTGTCTCCAAAAGCCAAATGGGTCATATGTGTAAAGAGGCAAAAGCAAAAGGGAAAACAAAACAATACAAAAACCAAACATACAAACACACACAAAAAATAGACAAACAAAAATCCCTCTAAAGAGAGCCACACTTGCTTTGCCTCAGATAGAAGACTTACTCCAATGCATAATGATACTTTTCATGAGACATTTGTTCCAAGTGACCTCATAAGTGGAATCTCATGTGAAAAAAACCACAGCAGTTATCATGAAGGGAGGTGAAAGAATTTATGGACTGGTTATGAAAAAAATATAAAACATCACAGTTTGTTATGGAGTAATTGAGAGTGCTCAGGAAAACAATGTCACTGTTACTGAGAAAGATTGATTTGAAGATGTTTAAAGGTATTTTTTAAAAAATGAACATAAAACATAACAATAGGCCAGTCAGTCAATGAAATCTAAAATCACAACTTTAGGTAAAGGAAATTAGATTTTTTTTAAAGACAGAAGAGGTGGTGGAGTGTGATTGTGTGTGTGAAATATCAGTCAACCTATCAATATATGAGGAGATATAGAGTGATCAAACTAGGAACTGCATTAACTTTTTTTTATAATTCCCTGCCACTGCCTTTTTGAAAAAGCCAACACCCATTTACTATTGGATCTACTGTGTTATTAATAAGCAAAGTCTGTAAGGTGAGAAAGCATTTGAAATAGTGATTTTATTTACTTGAGTTATAAAGACATCAAACATGGAGCCCTTCTTCATTGTTACCTAAATTCCTATTTTCATTGAAATGTTGTTGATTTTACATGCCTACTCATTTATTGTTTTCTGCAAACAGTGCTATTTATAACAATTGCTAACTTCTAAAAAATACTTACTTTATGCCAAACATGCTTGAAAAACTTTACATGTATTTACTTATCTTATTCTCTCAACATCCCTGTGATTTAGATGCTCTTGTGTTACCCATTTTACAGATGTAGAATGTGATGCTTAGAAATGCTGAGTTATTTGTCCAAGGCTTCATAGCAACTCACATGTGTGATTTTAGAGCTTGTGTGTGTGGGGAGGGGTTGACTGCTTTGGGTCTTCCTTGCTGTGCGTGGGCTTTCTCTAGTTGCAGTGAGCAGGGGCTACTCTTCGTTGCGGTGCGCAGGCTTCTTATTGCGGTGGCTTCTCTTGTTGCGGAGCACAGGCTCTAGGCACGCAGGCTTTATATATCTATCTATATACATATGAACATATAAACACAGAGCCATGCATATAGTCCTTCCTTTGTATATATGCATATACCTATGTATATACTGATATATTAACACATATTACACACATTTGGTACCATATAAAATTATATGTTCCTCCTCTTTGTCTTTTCTACTCCTCTCATTTAGAAATGAAACCTCAATAATGCAGGGTCTTTAAGCAAATGATCGACTCAGTTTTCACTTTTGTTTTTCAGTTTGGGGGTTTTTAGCAAATACTGTTAGCCAATGCAAAATATACATGAATTGGAATAACTTTATAATTAAATAAATTGCAATACATATAATATATATAATAAGTCATGCTTTTCAGTCTGTGGTGCCCTTTCAATTCTCTGCATGATATTCCTGTCTAAAAGGCACTAATAGAGACATTCTGATCTTGAAAAGAAAAGTGAGGAAAATCAACATCAAAAACTCAGAAAAGTCCTGGGTAGTAAAAGGTCTTTGTTCTGTGGAGTGTTCTCCCACAGAGGAACAGAATTTTCTTTTAGCTTTTACATTTGACTCCCAGGCTCTGAAATATAATAATCAAAGCTCTTTGCTACCTTATGTTGAATCTCCTATACATGAAATCTTTTTATTTAGCAAGAAATGGAATTCTTGGCTGCAGATAATTTGATGAAAGCTTGAACATTTGCCAGATAAAAATATCTTTTTTATTAGGATGTTACAAGAAACTCCTGGTAGGCCACTGGGATAATTAGAGAAGACTGGAGGATATTTAATGAGTTTTCCAGGGTGCATTTCAGAATGCATCCTATGTTATCATGTGTTCTGATAATTTTATCTTTCTCTCTCTAGATGTCAAGGTACCCTGGTGTTGGAATGCTTAAATTAGGATCGAAGACAGTATTGAAACTTAGAAAAGTCTAACTTTTTCAGACATTTTTGTAAGGAGGTGTGAGCATTCATCTTCTATCAGCTGCTCTGTGCCTTATATTCTTCCTCATGGGCAGATTAGTATAAACCAATCAGTACCTCATCTCCAGGGAAGATGTGTTTTGCCTTTTCAGGGATTGAACATACCATTGCCTTGTGGTTAAATGAAAAGAGGAAACATAAATAACATCCTTGGAAATTGTTCTGTACTTATTATGCACCTTGATGGTGTGCCCTAGCTTCTATGAGGATGGGTGCAGGAATTTCAAGCTAGATATCTCAGGCTAGATTCTTTTCATGTAGATCCTTGCATAACTCAAACAAAACTAAAAAAGTGATCCTATCTAGCAAAAGCTCTGACAGGAAATCTGGTGAATGAACTCTGGAGGGAGATGATGAGCTAGAAGTAACAGCAATAGGAAAGTTAAGGGAAGAAATCAGTTCTGGGCTCTGCCCGCTCTATCACAGACAGGGAGAAGGGAAGGAGGAGGAGGGCTTTATTTTTAATTCTTAGAGTAAAAAAGATTGGACAAAAGCAAAAGCACCGTAATCCCAGAAGTGGTCTGTCATGGAGTCTGAACTTGAGGAATTTAAGCATTTGGGTGGCATTTCAATCTCCGGGTGATCAGAACAGAATGAGAAAGGCTAACCGGAAGTGAAATGAATATGAATACACACTACTGTGATTATTTCCCTGTAGCTCATCTAAAGGCCACCTGCTCCAGAAACAGCGACCTAGGTAAAGTGGCAGCTTTAAGGTTCACAAGTTGCAATGGCTTCAACAAGCAAAAAAATGAGTGTGGAGAAAAAAGCAAGCATTCTTCTCAGGCAGGTGGCATCTCTAGAAGCTGAATGCTTCAGACCAGGCCCAAGGGCCAAATCTGGCAAGCTGTTTGTGTAAATAAAGTTTTATTGGGACCCAGCTCAATTAATTCTCTTTGTATTTTCTATGCAATATGCAGAGCATTCCCTGACTTGAAGTCTGCTACAAGGCTTTAGTACCACAAGGGCAGAGTTGGGTGGTAACAGCAGAGACTTTATGGCCTACAAAGCCTAAAATATTTAGTATTTGGCTCTTTACAGAAAAAGTTTGCAGATGCCTGCCTTGGCAGGCATGTTAGACCAACTACATTCTGATATATCAGGCAAGTCAGAGCAACTCCCATACTTCTGTAGAGGCTACACCACTTTAAATTCCCACCAACAATATCCAAAGAGTTCCATTTCTCCACATCCTCACCAATGCTTGTTATTTTTGATAATAGCCATCCAAACAATGTGAGGTGGTATCTCGTTGAGTTTTTGATTTCCTTGATAATTAGTGATGGTGAACATCTTTTCATATACCTATTGACCATTTATATGACTTCTTTAGAGAAATGTCTATTCAGGTACTTTGCCCTTTTTTTTTTTTTTTTTTTTTGCGGTACGAGCGCCTCTCACTGTTGTGGCCTCTCCCGCTGTGGAGCACAGGCTCCGGACGCGCAGGCCCAGCGGCCATGGCTCATGGGCCCAGCCTCTCTGCAGCATGTGGGACCTTCCCGGACCGGGGCATGAACCCGTGTCCCCTGCATCGGCAGGCGGACTCTCAACCACTGCGCCACCAGGGAAGCCCACTTTGCCCATTTTTTAACCGGGTTATTTTGGAATTTTTTTGCTATTGACTTACAGGAGTTCCAGATTACCTTTTCACTCTTTCAGTTGTTTACTGTGCAAAAGCTTCTGTTCTTGCTTCTGTTTTCACATCCAAGAAGGTATTCCCAAGACCCAGTGTTAAGGAGCTTTTTCCCTATGTTTTCTTCTAGAATTTTTACACTTTGAAGTCTATGTTTAAGTCTTTAATCCATTTTGAGTTGCTTTTTGTGTACAGTGTAAGATGTGGGCAATTTCTCTCACCACTGCAGGCATTAGTTTCCTCCTTTATGAAATGAGAAGCCTTGATAATATTTGTAAGGCCTCTTCCAGTTAACCTATAGTTCTATTCAAGTCAGAGGTTCTCATGGATGGTGTCTCATCTCTCTTCCCTTTCCCTTTTATGATCTTCTCACCCCTTTAGAAGGGCTAGTTCACTGAGTGGGATTCTATTTGGATCTGTAACAGAATACCTCAAAAAAAAGTGGCTTAACAAAGTAAGGAGTTTATTACCTTTTGTATTGAGGAAATCGAAAGTAGGTAAATCAGAGTTTATGCAGCTGCTTAATATTCATCAAGAATATAGACTTATTCCTTTCTGCTGTTTCTTCACATGTTGCCTTTGTCCTAATAGTGGAGGATGGTTACTCTCCTTCCATACATCAAATCTGCATTTCAGGCAGGATGAAGGAGGCAGGAAAAAAATGAGGGCAGATGCCTGCTTAGGAGACAGGACTTAAGACTCCATCTGATTGGCCAGATTTTGTTGCGTAAACCTTTACACCACTGAAAGGTCTAGGAACACAGGGAATTCTACTCATTCACTTGCTATTTCTCCAGTAAAGAAGGCAAGGGGGGAAGGGCTCAAAAGCATGTTGTGATTGAACTAATCCACAATACCTGTGAAGCTTAGTATTTTGGAAAAGGTGACATAATAATAGGAAATTTTTATTTTAGAGTCAGTGAAAAAAGTTGTCTTTTAATCTTATCTTGTCCTAATCCAAGAAAATTTCCTAGAAGACAAACATGTTGCTGAAGAGCATTAACTGTAGATAATTTATTATCTAAATGATTAATCCAAGAGAAAGGACAATTTTATGTTGTCAGTAGAAGTGTCAGGATTGGCTAGGCTAAAGAACAATATTTAAAAGATGTTTCTACAGAGACATCGTTATCTCAGTAGACTGATGAAACCAACCACTTCCAAAAGTTCTAATAACTATTGGGCTCATACAAATACAATAAACAATGGAGTCCAACTCTTCCTTCATCATTATCAAACTAACATAGATCTATTTAGAGATATAATATAGCACATTATTATCATTGTTTCTCTTAGTCAAACTTTGTGAGTAGTGTGATCTTTAAAGTGTTGAGGTGGATATTTTATAACAGTTACAACAGTCAGCTGAAAAAGATGCTGGTAGTTGGAATTAAAAATAATTTACAAATGTATAGAGTTATGGTTGCAGTTTCACACTTAAGTATGATACTTCTTTTTAGGGGAAGCAGAATCCTATATTAATATTAAAACTCTTATTTATAAAAGCTGAACCTAGCTATTGCCATGGAAAGAAAAGTATTTGAATTTCTATTTCTATGGCAGATGCATCCTATGTGTTTTATTTCTTCTGTAGATATCGGGGGCCCATGTGATGAAAGGATAATTTCTGTGTCTGACATTCATAAAGTATTTGGGCATAGGCTCTGTTTTATTTTCTCCAGGCATCTTATATTAGTCAATCCCCCAAATTCTGAGTAGGAGAGAAAATGCTCACTTCGTCTAATCTGAGTATCTCCTCAATACTAAAGGAATACTGAGCAGTGAACAGAGATGGAGGAAACAAATGTCATTAAAGGCAATTTAGTCAATTTGTTGGCCTTTTAAAAATTATAAATATTTATATGAAAGGAAGTAACATAGCCCAAAGTGTCCCTGCTTTAGTTAAAAAAATACAATAAAGACACAAAAGAGTAGAAGTCATGCAAGCTGTGGTGTTTGCTAAAACGTGGCAACAAGTACAAAGCCATAATTTCTAAATAGTTGAAATCAATCAAGGAAGTGAAATGTGAAGTTTGACATTTTTAATGAATTACACTATTTACCTCAGTGCAAGTGACATAATTGAGTTAAATTAAAAAGAGGAAAGGAACAACTGAGCTGTAGCTACATCATGTTTTAGTTAGTGTTCAAAGTCTTCTTTAAAATGTATTCAGGATTTTTTAACTTCTGGAATGATAGAAGCTGGATTCTTTCTACATTTGAGTCTGTCACTCATTTTAAGCTAATGAATTAGGATATTTTTTCATAAATCTATATTATCATGACAGTAGCAGAGGTGATATACTTTTAAGTGAATAGCTTTAACACTTATGAAAATAATTATGGTTGTGGACAGAATTATCCTGAAAAAAATTACTGTAGGCTGATATTCTGAGAGTAGAGAGGGTACAATATAACTTCTCTGCTGTTACTATTTTCCTAGAATTTTATTCAAGTCCCTAATATTAACATTATTCTAGTCATAAAAGGTAGAGAAAAAAGTAAGATACATCTGAAAGTGGTCACTTTTTTGTACAAATAACTTTTTCTTCTTACTTTAGTGTATAATTAAGAGATATTCTAAAGCCCACACAAAGAAAAATTGTAGTAAAAAGGAAGACATATGCAACTGGAAATGTTTTAAGAATTATGTAATTATTTCTTTTTTCTTTGTAGTTTGAGAAGTTACTAAAGAACTATCAAACTAAATAATATAAAATGAATGATAATGCAAAGTTATTGGCCAATAGTAAGCAAACATTTATATCAGGGAAAATACAAACAATAACAAATAATGTGAAATGATGCTCAGTTTCAGTTATTTTCAAACAAAAATTCATTAAAACAATGCTTTAAAATTACATAACTCTGCAAATATTTTGGGAAAACATCTTAAATGTAATACTATTACTGGAGTAAATGTCATATGATTGGCATTTTCACACTGATTACATTTATCTAAATGGTTCATACTTTTAAAAAATGACAGTTGAACAAAATAGTGTTGTTACTATTTGATTGCAACAATTCTGCATAAACAGTGTACCACAGAACACTTTTAGCGAATTCAACAAAGAATTTGTATTGTGATGCGATCCGAAGCATTAATTCATTATTCATTCATTCAGTATATAATAATTAAACATCTGGTATGTGCCAGGCACTGTTCTAGGCATCAGGGATATTCCAGTGAACATAAATGACCACAGTTTTCTTTGTGCTCACATTCTAGTGAATTTCTAGTGATTATAAAAGTGTCATTTCTGAGTGTTGGAAAATGTGTGCAGAAGTAAGAACATGATTAAATATTATAATACATCCATAATATGGAGTATGCTATCAAACATCATTTTTTAACATTTACCAACATGGAAGAAGTCAGAATATAAATTATTACAAGTTTGATACAAAACTGTATGTATATATTATAAATGCATATATATGCACACACAAACACTAAAATGTATGGCACATATATATATATGTGTGACTTTTTCTCTCTGTAATAGAATAGAAATGACTATTTCTAGTCATTTAAATAGAAATGACTATTTCTCTCTATAATACATCCTATAATATATCCTAAATAAATGATGTGTTACTTGATATTAGTACATATAAAGATGTTTCTATTTTCCTTACTTTTATGGTAATTTGCAAATTTCATACATTTTTTGATGCATTAATATTTGGTATTTCACATACATATATAATATGTAAATTTTATGTTTATTCAGGAAAAATTAAAAACAAATACTCAGAGATTGGTTAAATAAACTTCGGTACATTGTACATGATTGAAAGACTACAAAGATTATCAGTTCCTCTCTAGACAAAGTGGTACTATAAGTAGTTTTTCCTTTTTCCTCTCTCTCTCTCTCTCTCTCTCTGTATATATGTATGTATACATTTTGTATAGTTCTCTTTTAAAACTATAACTTGGAGAAATCATTTTAATTTTTGTTTGTTCTTACTTTTTGTTGCTTTTTATTCCAAATTGAAATTTTAGATACAATTTGCAGTAGCAATTATGTCTCTCTCTTCACAGATATTTTGTTCTGTCTCCTTCCAGTTATGTGGTAGGTTTGCTGTTTACTTCTCTGTTGGATTCAGACAGGACTGTGTGACTTGTTGTAGTCCATCAAGTGTAAGTGGAATAGTGATGTGTTACATGACACCCAAGGATACCAATTGTTACATAAGCTGCAAAGATAATAGGTAACATAAACATATTAAAATGCATGTATTTATAAAGGCTCCCTAGTTATAGAGCAATACCACTCTTAAAATACTGATGAAAACTGCTTGTGTAATAAGTGTTCTGTTTGTTTGCATTGAACCATTTATTTTTTCCCCATACGATTTTATAAATCTCCTCTCCTCAGGGCTAAAGATTTATAATCCTGTATTATAAGGGTTTTGTGTCTTCAAGAAGCTGAATATTTGACATATCCCACTAATTCAGTTCGTCATTTTACTTCCCATCTGCCTTTCTTTTTCATCTCTGCAAAGTTCCAGTGTTGATCCCCATGTTTCAGGTGTCAGTCAATATGAAAAGCAATCCTGGGAGGATATAGCTTTGAACTTACATAAAGGCGCTGTCTCATCAGGCTTAAGTTGTCCCCGCATCAGTGACCTTAAGGGCTGTGGCTCACTGTGTGTCGTAAACCTCTCTTTCTGCATGTCATTCCCAGTTAACGGGGGTATCCTGTCAGCTCTATGATAGAGTAATGATTGCCGTAACTCTCCTTGGGGATAATTTATCTCCTAGATTCTTTCTCAGCTTTTAATATTATTTACCTCAAAAGTAATTTAAGTGCAGTTCTGAAGATCTGGAAATGAGGTCATCACAGATGAGAGAAAAGACTGTATCATCCCTACTTTAAGTACACAAAGTATCTGTATAAAGATAGTTTTTATAATTTGTGGAGCCATAGACCACCCCTCTCCAAATGCACATAAGCACATAGACACATACTCACAGCTCTTAATTTTAAAATGCAAGAATCAGTAGTCCTCACCCTTAATTGAGCACATGGATTTTTCCCCAGGATAAAAGCCACTGTCCTCAAGTTTTACTTTGTAGAGATTAATTAGCTATACATAAAAGTACAATAATCAGCCATCAACACATTTGCAAAGTACAAAAATGTTTTGCCTGTCTCTTCCTCTGTATTTAATTATTTGGGGCCAAGCTGTCCTCTCTGCTACCACTTTTACCCCCAGGCTTAGCCCTTCACATTATAATATAGAAATGGCTGCCTATACTCCTTATAAGTATTACAATCTTAGATTACATATTTGACTTGATAGCTCAGAAAAGTGTTGTAACCTTATGAGGTCATAGTTTTCCATGTGGATGCTTGAAACATATAAATGAATATAACATATTATTATAATATATAATATATTTAATATAATTAAATATAATATAAATGGATATAGCCCAGTTCAGTGCCTACTGATGCACTCAACATATAGTTGCTGAATAAAAAAACAAGTGAATGAATAAATGAATGAATGAGCCCATGTTAATGTGCAGGCTTGTGGCAGTACTTACAGGTTTTTAGATAGTGTCCTGTGGTCACATTAGCCCTCAACAGGCATGCAATTTGGGCTAACTTCCAAGAACTTCCTGATATGAGAAATTTTGCATGGGCTGAGGACTGAGAACAGAAGCAAGATTTAACTTTCAAACATCATCGACAACTTCTACTTTGACAATATCAGAACAAAACAATATATATATATATAGTCTTCCATGTTTCCATCATCAGGGACTCAGACTCCTTTAACTCACTGTTAACCATTCTTCAGGGTTGGATCTTGATGTTCACAGTTCAGTATGGTTGCTAGACATAGCTCTGATTGTCACATTCAAGTTCTAGGCAGCTAGGTAGAGAAGGGGCATAGAAGAGCACACTCTTTCCTCTTAAGGACACACCTGGGAAGAATCGTACAACATTTCCACTTCTGTTTCACTGACCAGATGTGACCATACCTAGCAGCAAGGGAGGCTGGATATTATGGTCTTTGGATTAGCAGCTGTGTGTTCAGTTAAGCTTCTGTTATGAAACAATTAAATAAAAATTTGGAGAGAGTATTCTCTTACTCATAATTCTTACTCAAATATGGACATTTTAACCTTCTAGTTATGCATAACTTTTTAAGATTTAGCACAGAAAAATATCATTTTTCCTGAATAATTAATTTTAGAAAATGTACACTGTTATGTCAAGATATGCATTAAGCTTGTTAATTATAGTTGTGTAACCAGATAAAAACAGAACATCACAATCTGGAATGCAAAACATTAGTAGTTTACAGTTTTGGACTAGGTTTAATTTTTAATTTAAAGTGTGCTAGATATGGTCTGCTAGAAGGTGAAATCAAAATCCCACTTTCTTCTGTGTACTTACCTTTGCTGCAGAGATTAGAATACTTAAAGATAGGACTAGATTTATCAGATTGCCTTGTAGCTAAAGTTCTGGGTACAAGTTTGTTTCTTCTGAGTTAGATATGGTTGCAATGGATTGGAGGGTGGAAGTGAGGAAGACACATTTTCCTGGATTTTGTTAGATAGTGAATATGTCTCCTTTACTTCCACAGTGACTGTCAAAGTGACTTTGACAGAGAGTGACTTCTCTCCCTATTCACAACTTCCAACGTGCATGGGTTCACACACATACATACTGACATCTTAGTAGGCTCTTGATACGGTGTGTTAACTCCTTGACAGAAGAATGAGTTGAGTTGTCTATGAAAAAGGGCATTTTAACAAAAGAGATAACAGACAGCCCTTGATCACACAGTTGCTAATTCACCATCTTTCTCTGGATAGTACAGAACTGATGAATTGTTTCAAAGGGAGCTCCAATCTCCAGGTTGCTTTATGAGAAAGATTTAAAAAATTAAGTCCTGTTTTTGCCTTCCTCCCACTCCAACATTTTATTATTTCACTATCTGAAATAAAAATTATCTTTCTATAAGCATAATTGCATACTGAAGTAATTTTGAAAAGGCACATTTAAGTTTTAGAATAGAAAACAGTAAAAAATATTTCCACCTCCCTTTTTGGTACAAAGATTTTAAAATGTCTAAATACTACTCTCTCAGAAATGGTTCTTTAAGTGATCTCAACATTTTCAGTTCAAGTCAGCTATTCTTTTTTCATTTAGGAGAGGATTAGAATCACCACCCCTCCCCTCCTCTCCCTACCTAAGCCCACACATTCCTCACCTCCTCATTTGCTGAGTGCATATTATGAGTCACACACTGTGCTAGGTACTGTAGACTTTGTAGACATAATGAAACATAAAATAAGATTCCTGCCATGAAGGAGCTCAAATTTTAATGGGGATGCAGATGTGTAAGTGGATTAATTTTAACAACGTACCTTAAGAGTTATAATGGAAGTACTGTTAAGTCGTTTGAAAACCATAAAAGATAAAGGATCTAACTCTTCCAGGGGAATCATAGAAGGCCAAGATGCATGTTTTTCATTGATTTTATTAAAGTGGGAATAATAGTGCCTACTGAGTGTCATCCCCTAGGCCAGGTTTTTGCCACCTTTTTACTGTCCATTCTCACATTATAATTTCTTGGTAAGTGCTGGGAAGTAGTATTGGACAAGGTAGAGCTAGGAAAACAGAAACCACTCTAGATATGAGACAAGGACAGAGAGAGGAGGGGGAGAGGGGGGGAGAGATTGATTGATTGATTTATAAGATGTTAGAAGGGCTTTAAGAACAGGCTAATAACCAGATTCCTGGATGGTCTCCATTGATCCCTGCTTCCTGGTATTCGTACCTTTGTATGTTTTTTTTCCACACTGTTTCATGATGATGACTGGTCTGTGTGACCCAACACATCGTTGCAAAAGTGAAGATATGTCACTTTCTGGGCTGGAATATAAAAGATACCATGACTTCTGCCTCTCAGGGAAGCCAGCTGCCATATTGTGACAACACTCAGGCAGCCTGTGGATAGGCTCATATGATGAGGAACTGAGGTGTTTTGTCAACAACCAGAAAGAAACTGCACCCCCAAATCAGTAGTCATGTGAGAGAGGGGGTCATCATGGAGGTGGATTTTCCAACCTAAATGAAGTCCTTCAGATGATGCAGCCTGGTCATCAGCTTGCCTACAATCTCATGAGAGACACTGAGGCAGAACTACTAGACAGCCGAACCACTTTCAGATTCCTGATCTTCAGAAATGATGTGAGATAATAAATATTTCTCCTTTTTAGCTGTGAAAAACAGTTTGGGAGTACTTTGGTACATAGCAATAGATAACTACTTCACAGGATCCCATGAGCATCTAACTGCTAATGTGTTGCTGGAGCTGCTGTTTTAATTGGCACTGGATTGTCTGAAAGATATCCTTTCTTGAAAAAGGCTGGAACCTCTGAAAAGCTGCTGGGTAGGTAGGTCTTGGAATCACCTCAACCTCACTGCCGTCATAGCAAAAACAATGTCAGAGTCAGAAGCAAAAGTTTTTCTCTTATTTCTGTCTTTTTATCTCTTGCCATTATTGGTAAAATTTAACAGAATCTGTTTGGCTCCCTGGTTTGGGAGCCTGGGAAATCTACAGGCTTTACACGAGTACAGACTCCCAGGTCCAGCAACTCAGGGCAGAAGATATTTAAGACTGAGTGTATCACTGAGAGAAAATAGCTAAAGGAACTATGCAGAATGTATTGTTAGCTCTATTTTATAGATGAGGATTCTGTGGCTCAGAGTATGAGTAACTTGTCTAAGGTCACACAACACAGAGTAGAAGAATATTTCCAAATCCTCTTTCCATGAAGGAGTTTAAATACTGAGAAGGCAGAGAATGAAGAATGAAGTTTCTATTCTTTTTTTATTATACAACTTTGCCTCAGACCACTCCTGACCATACAGGAAGGAAGTAGAACCAGAAGTCACCTACTTTAACATGTCATCTGTAGTCTGTTTTCTATTACCTTGAACTATTGAAGATGAAGAAGAAATGGGAGAAAAAAGGAGGAGGTTTTTATCTTCCCTGGTTTAGTAAAAAAAAAAAAGGCAATATCAGGAAAAATGTATCCTGAACATTATTTTTGTAAAGTTAAAAACAACCTGTTGCAATTTAGTTGGTCCTATTGATAAAACTCAGACTGTCTACTCTTCTTTGTTCAAATAAAGGTGAATGAGAAAAGTTATTTTATTTGTGCCCTACTGTTAGTAGAATGAACAAGACAGGGTAAAAGTCACAAGTGGAATTGTGCTAGTGTTTCCTCTGTAATTAACCCAATACTTAGGTAGCCTTTAAAGTGAAAGGAGCCCTACAAATGATGGAAACACACAGGAGGTAATTATGTGCTTTCAATAATTGCCTGAAAGCTCACAACTTCCTTTGGGAGATACAATCTCTAGAAAAGCTTGCATTGTCACTTCCACTCTATTTATTACTTTAACAAATTGTAGATTCTACAAAGGAATTTTGTTTCCAAAAAAATGTACATTAAATCAATCCTTCAATTCAAAGCCTGTGGGAACCATTTTGATTCCTTATTGTCTATTAACATTCTGTATTGAATTAATGTGCCAAAAATATTGCCACATTATCATGATATGTGGTCATATAAGTCTCAAATTTCTATTGTGTATCCTCTAGGTCAGGGGTCAACAAACTATAGCCTATAGGCCAAATCTAGCCTGTCAGTTATTTTATAAATAAAATTTCATTGGAACACAGCCACATCTGATTAAAAACAGGCCAAAGACTTTAACAGATGCTTCAAAAGAAGATAGATGACAAACATATGAAAAGATGGCCCCGTATCAGGTCATCAGGGAAATGCAATTTAGAACAACAGTTATATACCACTGCACACCTATCAGAATGGCCAAAATCCAGAACACTGACAACACCAAATGCTGGTGAGCTTGTGGAGCAGTAGGAGCTCTCATTCTTTGCTGATGAGGGTAAAAAATGGTATAGGCACATTGGAAGTCATTTTGACAGTTTCTTATAAAACTAAGCCTACTCTTAGCATACAATCCAGCAATGGTACACTTTGGTATTTATGCAGAGGAGTTGGAAACTTAACTTCCACACAGAAACCTGCACCTGATTCTTTATTACAGCTTTGCTCATACTTGCCAAAACTTCGAAGCAACCAAGATGTATTTTAGTAGGTGTGTGGATGAATAAACAGTGGCATAGCTGAACAGTGGAATATTACTCAGCACTAAAAAGAAGTGAGCCACTAAGCCATGAAAACACGTGGAGGAGGCTTAAATGCATATTACTACATGAAAGAAGACAACATAAAAAGGCTACATCTTGTATGATTCAACTATTTGACATCCCATAAAAGGCAAACTTATTGAGATATTAAAAGATCAGTGGCTGCCAGTGGTTGAGGAAAGGGAAGGATGACTAGGTAGAGCACAGAGAATTTTTCGGGTCTTAAAACTACTCTGTATGATACCATAATTTTGGAAACGTGATTAGGTATTTGCTGAAAACACCAAGGGTGAACCTTAACGTAAACCACGGACTTTAGGTGATTATAATATGTCAACATAAATTCATCAGTTATAAGAAATGTATCATTCAATGGAGGATGTTGATAATGGGGGAGCTTATGCATCTATAAGGGCATGGGGTATGTGGGAAATCTCTGTATGATGCTCTAAATTTTGCTGTGAATGTAAAACTTCTCTAAAAAATTGTGTGCTTTTAGGTTTAATGTTGTATTTTTATTTGTTTTTATTTTATATTAGAGTATAGTTGATAAACAATGATGTGTTAGTTACAGGTGTACAGCAGAGTGATTCAGTTATACCCATAGAAGTATTCATTCTTTTTCAAATTCTTTTCCCATTTAGGTTATTAGAGAATATTGAGACAAGTTCCCTGTGCTATACAGTAGGTCCTTGTTGCTTAGCTGTTTTAAATATAGTGGTGTGTACATGTCAATACCAAACTCCCAATCTAACCCTCCTGCGCCTTCCCCTTGGTAACCATAAGTTCGTTCTCTAAGTCTGTGAGTGTTTCTCTTTTGTAAATAAGTTCATTTGTCTCATTTTTTTTACATTCCACATATAAGAGATATCATATGATAAAATTGGCAATTGCAACCAATTTTTTATGCTCTTTTGAGAATAGTTTATCTCTCTCTTTCTCTTTCTCTCTACTCCTGCTTTAAAATAACATGTTATTAGTATGTCTTAAATTTGGCCTGCACTGAAATGTGCACTCTCTAGAGCTATGTAGTTTCACAGCATCATATGGTGTAACAATGTTGGGTATTTCCTCCTGCCAGTAGCAAAGCATTGAAATCAGTGAAGAATCTTTGCTGTCAGTTCTGAATCTGCAAATAACCAACAGTGTAAACCTGGGCAACTTACTTAACCTCTCTAAGCTTCAGCCTCAGTGCTCCTATGTTAGTATAACAAAAAACCAAAATCTTTGCTTTATTAAAACAGGGACTTAGAAAAATTTTTTGGTCACTTTTTATCTAAGCACTTAGAACAATGGCTGACTTGAAATGGGAACTCAATAGGGGTTGAAGGTGATATTTGAATGTATGTTAAAAACTTAGTGCAGTATCCAAGCACATAATAAGAATACAATATTATTAGATAGTGTTTATTTACTTAATATTTCCTATTCGTTCCTTTTTCTCTTTAGATTCTGTATCTTATTTTTTAAATATATGAAAAAATTTGTTCAAAAGATGCAACATTAAAATTGAAGACACAGACCAAATATGGCTAGATGTATTCTTTATATAGGATTTTCTTTTTTTCAAGTACTTTTTTTCATTCTTTTAAGAGATCCTGTAGTAATGCCATGCCTTTCTATATTTTTATAATCTAAAAAGTAGAAAGTGAGATCAGCATGGTGTGTAATAAAAAATCATTAACATGGAACCAACAGTTGTTTGGAACCATGGCCTCGACCAATTTATAGCTATGTAACTTTAGACAGGTTCCTCCCTTATCTAACTAATTTGTTTTTCTCCATTGTTAATGGGGTTCAAAAGACCACCTTAAGAATTCCTTATGAAAAGACTTGAGATAATTTGTGTGAAAGTAGCCAGTTTGTTGAAAAAAACAAAAGCAATACTTGTTAGAATTTTTATTAAAATATTAATAATTATTCTAACTATTGTATTTTCCACAATTGTTTTAATTTTCATCATTGATGATTAAACTAATATTACTAGAAGGCTCTTATATATACTTCAAAAAGACTGATATGGAAAGACTGATATGGAAAGAAAATCTGCTTATAGCCCGGCTGTACTCTACCAAATTTGTAAAATGTAGTCGCCTGAAACTGTCTTCTTGTCCTAGCGCTCACTTGTTCAGTGTTCCTCACTCTTAAGTAGCTTTCAGCCAATGATGTGCTGGTATATGTTTGAAAACTGACTCTATGGAAAACAAATAAGAAAATAACAATGAAATAAAATAGATTTTGATTGGTAATGTGTGTCTATTTCCATGGTGTAAATACTTGACATCATTGAATGTGAAGTTGGAAAGAGATGCACACACAAGATTTTACTTCATATAGGTTCCCGCGCACCGTTTTCAGATCTAATATTCTACGATTCATTCAAGCAGCCTACCTGTACTTTCATTATCTCTATTGCTGCTATGAATTAGCAGAGAATTGCAGACTTTATATACTTTCTCTGGTGCCAGCTGACAACTTCCATAAATCATGGGTGGAACATAGGTCTCATCTCAAGAGCCAATGCTGATTTATTGATGGTAGGTGCTTGTGATCCTGTATTAAGAATGGTTCTGGGACTTCCCTGATGGTGCAGTGGTTAAGAATCCGCCTGCCAATGCAGGGGACATGGGGTCGATCCCTGGTCTGAGAAAATCCCACATGCTCCAGGGCAAATAAGCTGGTGCACCACAACTACTGAGCCTGTGCTCTAGCGCCTGCAAGTCACAACTACTGAGCCCACGCACCACAACTACTGAAGCCTGCTCACTCTAGGGCCCGCATGCTGCAACTACTGAAGCCTGCATGCCTAGAGCCTGTGCTCTGCAACAGGAGAAGCCACTGCCATGAGAAGCCCACGCACCGCAAGGAAGAGTAGCCCCCACTTGCCACAACTAGAGAAAGCCCGTGCGCAGCAACAAAGACCCAATGCAGCCAAAAAAAAGAGAATGGTTCTGAGGATACATCCCAGTTCCATAAGAATGAGAACTGTGACTACTTAGTGCTGTTTGTTATGACCATGAGAGGACAGCCTCCTCATCATTAACTGAAGGCTTGCATAAACAACCTGTCCTCATGAGATGCCTTGAAGGTCTTTCCACCCTCCTCAGGCATCACAAACATTTCAACTGATGGGGACTTCTGGAGACAATACTTCTGTTTTATTCTGAAATAAACACTGGAAACATTTGGAAATTTTAGGCTAAATAGGAAGGAAAGCAGAACCATAGCAGATAGGCCACCAGCCTCAGGCTTGTCAAGGTCTATAATATGTGCAGGACTTCATGTAGCCCATTCTCTCCTTCAGTCATAGCAGCAGACATTGTTATGCTGCCTTGTGCCATTAAAGATCATGTAGTATTGTTGGGGAAATATAATTAAAATCAAATTTCCTTTCAACCCAGAACACCTCTCCACAAAGGTAGAAGAGAAAGAAAACAATTCTATTATTGAATAAGTGTTAAACCACAGTGTGATGCACATCCCAGGGAGTTCGTTAAAGAGACTGCAAAGACAGAATGAAATCTCACCCTTTTATGTAGCCAAGCCAAGACAGCCCATTACATACCTGTTCTCAAGATAAACAACTAGTCCTCAAGGAAGAGGACTTGACAGCCCATAGTTCATCCTGAATTCACTTGGTAACACTTGGTAATGGGATGAACATCTGTGTTAGATAATAGGCTTTATCCAAAGGAAACATAAGCTTCTCCAATCTTTATGACAGGAGGTAGTTTTGCAACTGGGAGCAAGGGGTCTACTAAAGTTAGGCTACTACAGTCTCACCAGAAACTGAGAAACAAGGGTACTATCTCCCTTAATGTTTAAACTTCAAGGAGGTGGCTCCCAGGTTTTGAGAAAAACATTCCTGGGCTTAAATCAGGAAAGAGGCATATTTACCTTTTTGAAAAGTTTTACATACGGTTCAAAGAGACAGAGAAAGGATTTACAGTTACACATTTTCTAAAGTAAATGCTATGAGAAAAGGAAGAAGGTAAATTCTTCCCTCATTTTCAACAGTAAGAATTAAGCCTCCAGTATTATTTAACTTTTGTTTTATATTGGGGTATAGTTGATTTACAATGTTGCATTAGTTTCAGATGTACAGCAGAGTGGTTCAGTTATACATACATATACATCCATTCTTTTTCTTTTCCCATATAGGTTATTACAGAATATTGAATAGAGTTCCCTGTGCTGTACAGTAGGTCCTTGTTGTTTTGCCCTTACAGTTCACAGAAATAATATATATTAAATGTGCTCAGACACATGAATAACTTTGTCTTAAATAAAAGTGTGAGGTTATGAGCCAGGAAAATATTTTTCAAATGACCTGCCATAAATTAGATTTTCAGGAAACATTCTCTGAGATTTGCATGCAAGAATTTTACTGGGGAACGCTCTTGGAAACAGCATCTGTGAGAAGTGAGGGAAGCAGAACTGAGCCAAAGGGGAAGTAAATATAGCTCATGCAGTTGGATCACAAGCTTTAGCCAATCCCATAGGGAATTCTGGAGCCGAGGCGGCTTTCAGAGTTGTCCCAAATGAGGCAAAGGGGCTGAGCCTTTGCATATACCCTCTCCCACCCCCATGGATCAGTCATTTGATGCAGGCTGTGCCCAGGTAGAGGGCACAACCTTGAGCAAGGCAGCTTCCTTAGGCTGAGGGCAATTTCTGGAGTGGCACTTGGCTATCAGTTACTGAACTCCAACAATTCAGCAAGCAAAGGGAATGAATGCTTCAGTCCTGCATGAGGGACTGGGTAGTTCACCACAGTGTCCACTCTATGGCCTTATACATTTTTTAACTAGAATAGCAGAGTAAATAGTTACTCATCTCTCTGATAAGCACCAGAAATTTCCTTTTGGAAGAAGCAAGAGAAAAAATAGTTCTAAAAGATTAAGAAAGTGATTTTATAAATACAGTAGGAAATAAGAAAGTATACAACTTAATTAACTAATTCAAATCTCATTTGTCAACTAAGTAGGATTTTTTTTGTTTTGTTTTTGTTTTTAGTTAACACCTTTCTTCCTTCAACTCCATCATCAAATGTTAGTTCAGGAATTTTGGACTGTATGTTCCCCCTATTCCATCCTATTCTGAGTTTGTGTTCTCTGGCATTTAGCATCAGTTAGCATAGATTTGCACTTATTTTCCTAGGAAATTCTAGCCATTTCTATTTACTTTCTTGCACAGGCTTATTTGCGTTTGGAAGCTGTTTAATCAATGACACAGTAATGACTATAAGATGACATCAACACTGAGGAGGATGGTGATGTTAGATATGGAGGATTTACTAAGTACCAAGTATTGGACTAAGCAGTTTATACACATTATCTCATGACAATCCTTTAAAGTACTTGTAATCCCCACTTTATAGATAAACTGAGACCTAAAAACATAATATTATAGAGGTGGTAAATAGCAGAACAGACCTTGAGTAAAGGTGGGTTGACTCAAATATGCAGAGTCTGCTGGCTCAATTTGTATATTACCTCCTTACCTCTTAACCCACTTCATCACCACCACCCTCCCTCACTCCCAGCACTTTCACTTCCCCATCCCTTACCATCTTCCTATACTACTATATTGGTAACTATCAGACTGAAGGCATACATCATGCAATGAAGTTATCAAGCTTTGGACTCATAAATCTATGTTTGAAACATAATTCTGTTGTTTGGTAGCTGGTATAAGTAGGCAAATTATTTCACTTCTCTAAGCCTCAGTTTCTTCATCTGAAAAAATGATGATAATAAAACCTAACTCATAAGAAGTAGCTATAAATTTTCTGGTACATGATGACACCCAATAAATAAACGATAGCTCTTGCTGTCCATGAAGATATTGACAATTATTTTGTAAAGATTAAGTAGCTGCATTGATACCACCAAAGTCTGAACTAGTGAGGAAGTGTACTCACATGGAAGTGATTTCCAGAATGAAGATGAGCAGGGTACTAGGTTAGAATACTTAAAAGTGGTAGCAGCTATGGAATTCAGAATCTACACAGCTGAACTATTAAAAAAAATCCAGAAGGATAATTTTTTTAAGTAGAGAAGAAATAATAGCATTCTACAGAAGGAAATTTTTATAACCGAATAAAGAACCTGAGCCCCCAAAGCTAAAATGCTTCTTTGATCTTTGGAAGGATATTTAACAAAATGTTAAGTTCATTTCTTTTCAATATATTTGTAGGAAATAATCATAACTATCAATGATTTTCAAATCCTAAGTCATCAAACAGTTATTCGTAATATCAAAAAGAGAAACAAATTAAATGATTACTAATAACTATTAAATTATTTTATACTACTTTAAAGGAAATTATGCAATTATTAAATATGTAAGAACTATATCTAGAGAATGTATATATGAAATTTAATAGTAGCATATAATATTATTTATAAATATATGAACATATACATGAGACATATATTTCTCCTACAAACATATATGAAAAAAAATGAAAATATTATCAGCGATTCTCTTTTCATGGTAGAACCACAGGCAATTTTTTCTTCCTGTGTGTATGTGTGATGTTCCAGATTTCCATAAGGAGCAAGACTTCATAAAGAAAAATAATCTTTATTTAGAAAGAATCTGCCCTACATTGATGTGCACTTGCCTCCTAAGCTCCTATTTTCCCTCCTAAGATCAGTTAATGTTTACGACTGTGGCACAAACGGATGCAAATGTTTACTTCCTAAACAGTAGGAAGGCATTTCAAGGCATTCACTATCGGTTGTAGGCACTCTTACAGTTAGCTGATTAAGATTTGTGCACCCATAAAAAGTGTAGAGATTAAAGGAGAGGACTGAAAATGTATTCATAATTAGAGAGGGGACCACAATTGTGTTTGGGACATGATTAACTGGTAATCAGTAAAGAACAAACTGATTATTAGCTGTTCAATTGTTGTTGGTCTTAGGGGATTCCACTCAGTGGCCTAATTAAACTGAGCTTGAAGTCTTCACATCTCCATTCAGTGGCAATTTTATTATAATATTCAGTTCTTTGCCTGAGATTTGCTTTCCCCCTCTTTAATCATATGTTTTGCATTTGTGTAACACCTTCCTTGATTAGTTTCTGTACAGGATTAGCTCTTGATAACTGCATGGTTTATGAAAGCAAATGTCACATATAAGACAATCTGGATATTAAGGTTTATTGTCAGTCTTGGAATTTTTCAAAAGAGAAAAACAAAAGACATGCACTTGTTTTAATTAAAATTGCTTTCTTAGCTTTTCTGAACTGTTTATTTGTTTAGCTCTGAATATTTAATACAGATAAGATTTCAGAAAACAAAGTATATCTCAATGACTCCAAGAAATAGAAAAGTATTTTCCATTTTCAGTTCAAACTCAAGGGAATTTTTATTAATTGCATTATCCCCAGCATGTAGGTCACCCTCTAAGATAGCAGTAAGTCTCTGGCTCTAGGGTACCGCTTAGATTAGAAATGCTCTCAGTGCTTTGAAATATGCAGCACAGAGGCCCTAAATGTGTGTCTTTGTAGCTCAAAACAAAGTAGTGATTTAACAATTAGCCAATTAATTTGATCAGTGTTGAGAACTAAACTGTGACTGATTTGAATACTGCAGCCCTTCACATAAATTTTTGGTAACAAAGCATCTGGGTTGGCTATCTAATTCATTGATAACCCAACTTAGTTGCCAAATCTCAATTTCATATTGTCCAACATAAACTTAGGTAGCAAAAATTGGGCTGAGCCTAACATGTGGAAAGAGAATAAGTTCATATTATGGCTTATAATAAGAGAGATAAACATGCCTGTTATAAACAAAGTAATGCCATAATAATTTCTATGCCAGATCCTTAAAGTCACAAATTTATGATACAGCATTTCACTTTCAAAACATAATATATCTTAATAATACTCTCTATAAGCTGATAAATAAGCCAGTATGGATAAAACTCAGAACCACTTTCAAAACAACTTTTATTTTTAAAAATTCCAGTACATTTGTAGAATTGCTCCATTAACAACAATAACTGCTATTTATTCAATGCCTACTATATTATACAATGTATACTTTAAAACAGTTTAATTTGACTAGATTACAGTCTTATTCATGAACATTTTGGTAATAAATGAATTCTCATTTACCTGGAATACACTTTTGTGAAAAATTGAAGGCATATAGCTAAAATTTATGCAAAGCGTTATATTTTCAATATAACATATTTGCACAAAACTGATTATGTTGATGGAAATAAGTGCACGTTTGATGATTCAGAAGTGACTTCAATCTGCAGAATGTATGCTATCATTGTAGAAGAATATGAAAACAATTTTAGTTGTTTGTTGTAACAGGGTATTTTTTGGATTCTGAATCCACTGGAGTGTATAGTAATTAGTCTGGCCATAGGAGAAAACTGTTTAATAAATTCTAAAATCAAAACGAATTTTAAGTGATATCACGCATACTAGAAAAAGTCCATTATTTTCATGAAAATAGAGATTTTACCGTTCTTGCTCATGTCTGTATTTCTAGCACTTGGTACGGTGGTTGCAAAGAGTAGGAACTTGTGCAATTTTTGTTGAATGAATAAATCAATGAATGATACCGTGGAAGACAGAAACAAAACTTTAGAAGGATATGCAAACTAGTTTGAATTTTTTTCTCCCTACTTTGGATAAAGCACTGGCTCCTAGTTGAAGGAATAATCCTGCAGTCTCCTGCCTATATCCAGTCCCTTGGAAATATTTATTTTTACTTCCTGGGGCACTTCTCTAAGTCATCCTTTTATAGGCATCAGCCTTTGTCTTTGAAGCCAGCCCCAAATCTTCCACTAAAGAACATGGATTTGAAAAGCAGAAGGTAAATTTTTTTAAAAAGCTATCCAAAACCCAATAAAATAATTTACATTTTAAAGGGAATTTCATTTACCAGGTGTTTGTATGTGAACCATTTACCTGAGTAACTTTTCTGAGTTCCAGCAAAATGATTAAGTTCTTAATATTAAGTAACTTCTGGGATACTTAATCAAAAGTTATATTAAAGAACTACATATTGAAGATGCTAAGTAAGTAACTTTTACTAAAGAATTAGCTGCCATTATCATCATCCTAGATCTGAACGCCGAATTCCCATTTCCCATTGGTTTTTCAAATTTTATGTTTTCCGAAGACATGTTCACCAACAACCCTCCCCAGACACATACACAAATCTTTCCAGGAAGGTTTTTTTTTTAATGAATTTTTTTTCCTATTCCCAATTGTGTAACATGAATGTAATAACAATAATCTTAATGGTAGTTTACACACTTACTTGAACAATATTTTTATTTTGTCACCAGTGTAATTGCTCTGTGTTTTACCTATGTTGATAAATTGTATTTTTTTTTTTTTTTTTTGCGGTACGCGGGCCTCTCACTGCTGTGGCCTCTCCCGTTGCGGAGCACAGGCTCTGGATGCGCAGGCTCAGCGGCCATGGCTCACGGGCCCAGCCATTCCGCGGCATGTGGGATCTTCCCGGACCGGGGCACGAACCCGTGTCCCCTGCATCGGCAGGCGGACTCTCAACCACTGTGCCACCAGGGAAGCCCGATAAATTGTATTTTTATAGGTGCCTACTAAGTGTTTAATTCTTTTCAGTTTCTTCCAATTATCTAAATCTGTGCAATGGACAGTATTTGAAACATCAAATATTGAATTGTTAGATATTGAAACTTGTTAAATACTATTATAGCTGTTAATTTCTGTGGTAATATGTGCTCTAATAAATATGTGCATAAGGAATGCCCAGTGCAACTTCTAGTTGTGTCTAGATTTGAGACATCACATTTTGAGTGTATTCACCAAATATTGATACAACTAGGGGGAAAAGCACAGCTTAATAAGAACCTGAAATGACTGTTTGGTACACTCTTTAGTTTAATTCTGAATCTTGGCATCTCAACTTAACTCAGCATATAGGTTGTTGCTGTAGTATTATTTTATGTTTGATTTATTTATTTATCACCAACTACTTTGAAATGTTATACTACTTGACATACAAAGTAAGAACCTCACAACATTCTACATGTTTTTAGCCCCCCTTCATTCTTTGTGCTAGTGTTTCACCTATTTTTCTATCTGTGTTACAATTCCCAAAATATATTGCTATTACTCATGGTTTAAATAGTCAATTCCTTTATTTTTTTATGCTTTAATTTGTCTAATTACTGTTGATCTGTCTACAAGTTGGCTTATCCTTTTTTTATTCAGTTCACAATCTTCTGTTAAGCATATCAAATATTTTTTTAAATTCAGATATTGTATTTTCCAGTTCTTTTATATGGAGTTTTCCATTTCATACCTAGAACATTTCATCTCTTTACTCCTCTATCTATATTTTCCTATAAAATATTAACATGTTTACATTTCTTTTCTAATTCTTATTTGCTAAATCCAAAAATTGGATCATCTGGAGGTGTTTTTCTACTGACTGTTTTTCTTCTTGTTTATGGGTTACAGTTGCCTGCTATCTTCTTGCATTACATATATTTTTTATCGTGTTCCAGACATTGTGCATAAAATAAAAATGGAGAGTTAAGTAAAATTTCATTTTGTTTTATTTTCCAGGGAGTGGGTAAGGTGAGTTTATCATTTAGATTTGTCTTTGAGTGAAGCTGAGCTGAACCAGGACCAAAGCTTAGATCAGATTGAATTTACCTGTGATTTGTTCAACCTAGAATCCCCACACCTCTGCCATTTGACTTTGTCCCTTTGAGCTGGGAATATGTTGGATACACTGTTCTAGATTATTTTGGTTCACCTGTGCTTTCAATTCTGTCAGTGCTCCAGAGCCCAAGCACTGCAATGATAAGCAAAATATGTAGTTTCTCTGCTTTCTAGTCCTTTCCCATCGCCACTTTTTCTTCCAGCAAAATTAGGGGGAAGATAGAGGGAAAATTGTTGGGCTGAGAATTTTATTTTAATATTTGGGCCTCTTTCTCCTTCCAATATATTGTCTAAAGATCAGTTGATTTTTTTTCTTGTCACTGAAAAGTTTCTTTCTCTATGACAGGACTGTCCCTTCATCCATCCACACTCAGACCATGCAGTGGATCACACGTTTGAAAACTGCCATAGCTCTCGGCTTACTTTGAAAGTGCTAGTTTCTCAATGGAATTCACCTTGAATCCTCTGCTTTTTGATAGTCTCATAGAATATATGGCCCTCATTTTATCTAGTATTTTTAGAAGTGTAGTTTTTTGCAATGTTCTATATATTGATCAGTAGGTAGAGACCTAACTGAAATCAGTTTTCATATAATTTAAAATAGGAATGTAACTGTTGGATTTTCCAGGGGAGGAAGGGTCATTCTTTGACTGTGAGAGCCAAGATCCAAAGGTTAAGTACTTATGCTCCCTGAACTCTGACAGCAAGGCTGAGGTCACATGATAAAATGTTAGCCAGTTTATTCCTTGATGGGGATTTTGAATCTGGGAAGAGTTTGAGGTAGAGAAGCAGTACTTTTGGTATTTGTGGTAACATCCAGTGTCCACTGGCAGTGATATACCTCTGTTTCTGTAGTATAACCCCAGTAGTAAATCTGGGAGTTCAGCTTCTATAAATTCTACCCAATTCCCCAACCTAGTTTTCCCACATATACTACCGATATGTTTTATATTTTATTTAGACTAAGAGTTTTCTCTTTTGTATATATGTCTATTTGTTTTGATTTGAGCAACTCAAAATGCCTTTCCTGCTCTAATAATAGCAGTTTTTTGTTTTTGTTTTTTTTAAAAGACAAGTAAAAGTGTGCATTTAAGTTGCATGCCAAGGGCTGGCATAGAATGAATGCTCTACAAACCTTATTTCCCTTGCTTCATTTCCAGATATAAATGAAATTATTTGAGTTCTTTGGTATTAAAATGGATTACTGAGAATAATGTACTTCAATCTTATCTCTCCTTTAGCTAATTGATTTTTTTTAACATCTTTATTGGAGTATAATTGCTTTACAATGTTGTTTAGTTTCCACTGTATAACAAAGTGAATAGGTTATACATATACATACAGCCCAATATCCACTCCCTCCTGCATCTCCCTCCCACCCTCCTATCCCACACCTCTAGGTGGTCACAAAGCACTGAGCTAATTTCCCTGTGCTATGCGGCTGCTTCCCACTAGCAATCTATTTTACATTTGGTAGTGTATGTATGATAGTGCCACTCTCGCACTTCATCCAAGATTATGCTTCCCCCTCCCTGTGTCCTCAAGTCCATCCTCTACGTCTGCATCTTTATTCCTGTCCAGCCCCTAATTTCGTTTTTTTTAAAAAAACAATTCCATATATATGTGTTAGCATACGGTATTTGTTGTTCTCTTTCTGACTTACTTCACTCTGTATGACAGACTCTAGGTCCATCCACCTCACTAAAAATAATTCAATTTAATTTTTTTTTTTTTTTTTTTTTGCGGTATGCGGGCCTCTCACTGTTGTGGCCTCTCCCGTTGCGGAGCACAGGCTCCAGATGCGCAGGCTCAGCGGCCATGGCTTACGGGCCCAGCCGCTCCGCAGCATGTGGGATCTTCCCGGATCGGGGCACGAACCCGTGTCCCCTGCATCGGCAGGCGGACTCTCAACCACTGCGCCACCAGGGAAGCCCTATGTTTAGTTTTTAAAGGAACCTCCATACTGTTCTCCATAGTGGCTGTATCAGTTTACATTGCCACCAACAGTGCAAGAAGGTTCCCTTTTCTCCACATGCTCTCCAGCATTTATTATTTGTATATTTTTTGATGATGGCCATTCTGACTGGTGTGAGGTGATACCTCATTCTAGTTTTGATTTGCATTTCTCTAATGATCACTGATGTTGAGCATCCTTTCATGTGTGTGTTGGCAATATGTATATCTTCTCTGGAGAAACGTCTGTTTAGGTCTTCTGCCCATTTTTGGGTTGGATTGTTTGTTTTTCTGATATTGAGTTAAATGAGCTGCTTGTTTATTTTGGATATCAATCCTTTGTCAGTTTTTTCATTTGTAAATATTTTCGCCCATTCTGAGGGTTGTCTTTTTGTCTTGTTTATGGTTTCCTTTGCTGTGCAAAAGCTTTTACGTTTCATTAGGTCCCATTTGTTTGTTTTTATTTCCATTTCTCTAGGACGTGGGTAAAAAAAAGATCTTGCTGTGATTTATGTCATAGAGTGTTCTTCCTATGTTTTCCTTTCAGAGTTTTATAGCATCTGGCCTTACATTTAGGTCTTTAATCCATTATGAATTTTTGTGTATGGTTTTAGGGATTGTTCTAATTTCATTCTTTTACATGTAGCTGTCCAGTTTTCCCAGCACCACTTATTGAAGAGGCTGTCTTTCTCCATTGTATATTCTTGCCTCCTTTATCAAATATAAAGTAACCATATGTGTGTGGGTTTATCTCTGGGCTTTCTATCCTGGTCCATTGTTCTATATTTCTGTTTTTATGCCAGTACCATACTGTCTTGATTACTGTAGCTTTGTAGTATAGTCTGAAGTCAGGAAGCCTGATTCCTCCAGCTCTGATTTTCTATCTCAAGATTGCTTTGGCTATCGTTCTCTTTTGTGTTTCCATACAAATCGTGAAATTTTTTGTTCTAGTTCTGTGAAAAATTCCATTGGTAGTTTGATAGGGATTGCACTGAATCTGTAGCTTGCTTCGAGTACTATAGTCATTTTCACATGTTGATTCTTCCAGTCCAAGAACATGGTATATCTCTCCATCTATTTGTATCATCTTTAATTTCTTTCCTCAGTGTCTTATAGTATTCTTCATCCAGGTCTTTTGTCTCCTTAGGTAGGTTTATTCCTAGGTATGTTATTCTTTATGTTGCCATGGTAAATGGGAGTGTTTCCTTAATTTCTCTTTCAGATTTATCATTATTAGTGTAGAGGAATGCAAGAGATTTCTGTGCATTACTTTTGTATCCTACTTTACCAAATTCATTGATTAGCTCTAGTAGCTTTCTGGTGACATCTTTAGGATTCTCTATGTATAGTATCATGTCATCTGCAAACAGTGACAGCTTTACTTCTTCTTTTCCGATTTGGATTCCTTTTATTTCTTTTTCTTCTCTGATTGCTGTGGCTAAAACTTCCCAAACTATATTGAATCATAGTGGTGAGAATGGGCAACCTTGTCTTTTTCCTGATCTTAGTGGAAATGGTTTCAGTTTTTCACCACTGAGAATGATTCTGGCTGTGGGTTTGTCATATATGGCCTTTATTATGTTGAGGTAAATTCCCTGTATGCCTGCTTTCTGGAAGGTCTTTATCATAAATGGCTGTTGAATTTTGTCAAAAGCTTTTACTGCATCTATTGAGATGATCATATGGTTTTTATTCTTCAATTTGTTAATATGGTGTATCACATTGATTGATTTGCATATATTGAAGAATCCTTGCATTCCTGGGATAAACCCCACTTGATCATGGTGTATGATCCTTTTAATGTGCTGTTGGATTCTGTTTGCTAGTATTTTGTTGAGGATATTTGCATCAGTGTTCGTCGGTGATATTGGCCTGTAGTTTTCTATTTTGTGACATCTTTGTCTGGTTTTGGTATCAGGGTGATGGTGGGCTCATAGAATGAGTTTGGGTGTGTTCCTCCCTCTGCTATATTTTAGAACAGTTTGAGATGGGTAGGTGTTAGCTCTTCTCTAAATGTTTGCTAGAATACGCCTGTGAAGCCATCTGGTCCTGGGTTTTTGTTTGTTGGAAGATTTTTAATCACAGTTTCAATTTCAGTGCTTCAGTGCTTTATATTTTCTATTTCTTCCTTGTTCAGTCTCAGAAGGTTGTGCTTTTCTAAGAATTTGTCTATTTCTTCCAGGTTGTCCATTTTATTGGCAAATAGTTGCTTGTAGTCATCTCTCATGATCCTTTGTATTTCTGCAGTGTCAGTTGTTACTTCTCCCTTTTCATTTGTAATTCTGTTGATTTGAGCCTTTTCCCTTTTTTTTGATGAGTCTGGCTAATGGTTTATCAATTTTGTTTACCATTTCATAGAACCAGCTTTTAGTTTTATTAATCCTTGCTATTGTTTCTTTCATTGTTAAAATTTATTTGTGATCTGATCTTTATGATTTCTTTCCTTTTCCTACCCTGGGTTTTTTTGTTCTACTTTCTCTAATTGTTTTCTCTAGTTGTAATGTTAGGCTGTGTTTTTGAGATTTTTCTTCTTTTCTCAGGTAGTATTGTGTTACTGTAAACTTCCCTCTTAGAGCTGCTTTTGTTGCATCCCATAGGTTTGGGGTTGTTGTGTTTTCATTGTCATTTGTTTCTAGGTATGTTTTTATTTCCTCTTTGATTTCTTCAGCGATTGCTTGGTTATTTAGTAGAGTATTGTTTCACTTCCATGTGTTTGTATTTTTTACACTGTTTTTCCTGTAATTGATATCTAGTCTCAGTAGTATTATGGTCGGAAAAGATACATGATACGTTTTCAATTTTCGTTAATTTACCAAGGCTTGACTTGTGACCCAAGATATGATCTATCCTGGAGAATGTTCCATGAGCACTTGAGAAGAAAATATTCTGGTTTTTTTGGATGTAATGTCCCATAAATATCAGTTAAGTCCATCTTGTCTAATGTGTCATTTAAAGCTTGTGTTTCCTTATTTATTTTCGTTTTGGCTGATCTGTCCATTGGTGAAAGTAGGGAAAGTCCCTTACTATGATTTTGTTACTGTTGATTTCCCCTTTTATGGCTGTTAGAATTTGCCTTACATATTGAGGTGCTCCTATGTTGGGTGCATAAATATTTACAATTGTTATTTCTTCTTCTTGGATTGATCCCTTGATCATTATGTAGTGTCCTTCTTTGTCTCTTGTAATAGTCTTTGTTTTAAAGTCTATTTTGTCTGATACGAGATTTACTACTCCAGCTTTCTTTTGATTTCCATTTGCATGGAATATCTTTTTCCATGCCCTCTGTTTCAGTCTGTATGTGTCCCTAGGTCTGAAGTGGGTGTCTTGTAGACAGCATATATACGGGTCTTGTTTTTGTATCCATTCAGCCAGGCTATGTCTTTTGGTGGGAGCATTTAATCCATTTGTATTTAAGGTGGTTATTGACATGTGTGTTCCTATTACCATTAATTATTTTAGGTTTGTTATTGTAGGTCTTTCCTTTCTCTTGTGTTTTTACCTAGAGTGGTTCCTGTAGCATTTGTTGTAAAGCTGGTTTGGTGGTGCTGAATTCTCTTAACTTTTGCTTTTATGTAAAGGTTTTAATTTCTCCATCGAATCTGAATGAGATCCTTGCTGGGTAGAGTAATCTTGGTTGTAGGTTTTTCCCTTTCATCACTTTAAATATGTCCTGCCACTCCCTTCTGGCTTGCAGAGTTTCTGCTGAAAGATCAGCTGTTAACCTTATGGGGATTCCCTTGTATGTTATTTATTGCTTTTCCCTTGCTGCTTTTAGTATTTTTTCTTTGTATTTAATTTTTGATAGTTTGATTAACATGTCTTGGTGTGTTTTCGTTGGATTTATCCTGTATGGGACTTTCTGTGCTTCCTGAGCTTGATTGACTATTTCCTTTCCCATGTTAGGGAAGTTTTCAACTATAGTCTCTTCACATATATTCTCAGACCTTTTCTTTTTCTCTTCTTCTTCTTGGACCCTTATTATTTGAATGTTGGTACGTTTAATGTTGTCCCAGGGGTCTCTGAGACTGTCCTCAATTCTTTTCATTCTTTTTTTTTTATTCTGCTCTGCAGTAGTTATTTCCACTATATTATCTTCCTGGTCACTTAACCGTTCTTCTGCCTCATTTATTCTGCTATTGATTCCTTCTAGAGAATTTTTAATTTCATTTTTTGTGTTGTTCATCATTGTTTGTTTGCTCTTTATTTCTTCTAGTTCCTTGTTTCTTGTATTTTCTCCATTCTTTTTCCAAGATTTTCGATCATCTTTACTATCATTACTCTGAATTCTTTTTCAGGTAGACTGCCTATTTCCTCTTGATTTGTTTGGTCATGTGGGTTTTTACTTTGCTCCTTCTTCTGTTGCATATTTCTCCGTCTCCTCATTTTGCTTAACTTACTGTGTTTGGGGTTGTCTTTTCACAGGCTGCAGGTTCGTAGTTCCCATTGTTTTTGGTGTCTGCTCCCAGTGGGTAAAGTTGGTTCAGTGGTTTGTGTAGGCTTCCTGGTGGAGGGGACTGGTGCCTGTGTTCTGGTGGATGAAGCTGATCTTGTCTTTCTAGTGGGAAGGGCCATGTCTGGTGATGTATTTTGGGGTGTCTGTGAACTTATGATTTTTGCCAGCCTCTCTGATAATGGGTGGGGTTGTGTTCCTGTATTGCTAATTGTTGGGCATGGGGCATCTAGCACTGGAGGTTGCTGGTCGTTGGGTGGAGCTGGGTCTTAGCATTGAGATGGAGATCTCTGGGAGAGCTCTTGCTGAATCATATTACGTGGGCCCATGAGGTCTCTGGTGGTCCAATATCCTGAACTTGGCTCTCCCACCTCAGAGGCTCAGGCCTGACACCAGCCCGGAACACAAGACCCTGTCAGCCACATGGTTCAGAACAAAAGGGAGAAAAAGAAGAAATAAAATAAAGTTATTAGAATAAAATATTTTTAAAAATTATTAAAATAAAAAAAAGTTTAATTAATGAAAAAGAAAAAGAGAGCAACCAAACCAATAAACAAGTCCACCAGTGATAACAAGTGCTAAAAACTGTACTAAGATACACATAAAAATCAGAAACTAGTCGTTCACATATAGCAAACCCCAAGTCAACAGTTGCTCCCAAAGTCCACGACCTCAATTTTGGGATGATTCATTGTCTATTCAGGTATTCCACAGATGAAGGGTACATTAAGTTGATTGTGGAGATTTAATCCGCTGCTACTGAGACTGCATGGAGAAATTTCCCTTTCTATTTGTTTGCACAGCTCCTGGGATTCAGCTTTGGATTTGGCCCCGCCCCTGCGTGTAGGTTGCCCTCTGGCATCTGTCCTTAGCCCAGACAGGAGGGGGTTAAAGGAGCAGCTGATTAGGGGGCTCTGGCTAACTTAGGCCCGGGGGAGGGAGGGGTACAGAATGTGGGGTAAGCCTGTAGCAGCAGGGACCAACATGACATTGCAACAGCCTGAGGCACACCGTGTGTTTTCCTGGCGAAGTTGTCCCTACATCATGGGACCCTGACAGTGGTGGGCTGTAGAGGCTCCTGGGAGCGGAGGTATGGATAGTGACCTGTGCTTGCACACAGGTTTCTTGTTGGCTGCAGCAGCAGCAGCCTTAGCATTTCATGCCCACCTCTGCTGTCTGCGCTGATAACTGTGGCTCACGCCCATCTCTGAAGCTCGTTTCGGCGGCATTCTGAATCTCCTCTCCTCACGCACCCCGAAACAATAGTCTCTTGACTCTTACGCAGGTCCACACTTTTTCCTGGACTCCCTCCTGGTTAGCTGTGGTGCACTAGCCCCCTTCAGTCTGTGTTCATACAGCCAACCCCAGTCCTCTCCCTGGGATCTGACCTCCAAAGCCAGAGCCTCAGCTCTCAGCCCCCACCCACCCTGGTGGGTGAGCAGACAAGCCTCTCAGGCTGGTGAGTGCTGGTCGGCACCGATCCTCTGTGTGGGAATCCCTCCGCTTTGCCTTTTGCACGCCTGTTGCTGTGCTCCCCTCCACGGCTCTGAAGTTTCCCCCCCGCCCACCCTCCGTTTCCAGCAGTGAAGGGGTTTCCTAGTGTGTGGAAACTTTTCCTCCTTCACAGCTCCCTCCCAGAGGTGCAAGTCCTGTCCTTATTCTTTTGTCTGTTTTTTCTTTTTTCTTTTGCCCTACCCAGGTACGCGGAGAGTTTCTTGTCTTTGGGGAAGTCTGAAGTCTTCCGTCAGCATTCAGTAGGTGTTTTGTAGGAGTTGTTCCACAAGTAGATGTATTTTTCATATGTTTGTTGGGAGGAAGGTGATCTCCACATCGTACTCCTCCTCCATTTTGAAGGTCCTCTAGCTAATAGATTTTGTTCTACCCCTTGATTTCACATGACATCACACAGGTAAAATCTAGTAACTGTTAGGAGTACATGATGTTAAAGGCATGATGATATACAAAAATTACAGCACTTGATTTATTTCACTTGTTTTCACCCATTTAAAATAACTTGAAATGGATTTATGAATCAGAGAACATTTCTTGGTCACTCATTTAAATGAGTAAAACAATGTCCCAAGAGTACGAATTCTGTAGGTATGTTTAAATTTTATTGCTTTTGTAAAAAAAAAAATATTCATAATTTAAATTTTCACCAGATTTTTTATAAAGCAGTATTTAATGAACAAATGACTTGTTGGTTATCTATTTTAAGTATAGGAGTGTGTACATGTCAATCCCAAACTCCTAATCTATCCTTCCTCCCCACCCTTCCCTGCTGGTAACCATAAATTCATTCTCTAAGTCTCTGAGTCTGCTTCTGTTTTATAAATAAGTTCATTTGTATCATTTTTTAAATATATATTCTACTTATAAGCAATATTATATTTGTCTTTCTCTGTCTGATTTACTTCACCTAATACAATAATCTCCAGGTCCATCCATGCTTCTGCAAATGGCGTTATTTCATTCCTTTAATGGCTGAGTAATATTCTATTGTATATATGTACCACATCTTCTTTATCCATTCATCTGTCAGTGGACATTTTGGTGTTTCCATGTCTTGGCTATTGTAAACAGTGCTGCAGTGAACATTGGGGTGCATGTATCCTATCAAACCATGTTTTTCTCTGGATATATGTCCAGGAGTGGGATTGCTGGATCACATAGTAGCTCTATTTTTCATTATTTAAGGAACCTCCTTACTGTTCTCCATTACATTCCCACCAACAGTGTAGGAGGGTTCCCTTCTCTCCACACTCCACCTCATCTCCAGCACTTATTGTTTGTAGATTTTTTTTACATCTTTATTGGATTATAATTGCTTTACAATATTGTGTTAGTTTCTGCTATACAACAAAGTGAATCAGCTATATGTATACATATATCCCCTCCCTCTTGAGCCTCCCTCCGTTCCTCCCCATCCCACCCCTGTAGGTCGTCACAAAGCACCCAGCTAATCTCCCTGCGCTATACAGCAGCTTCCCACTAGCTATGTTTTTACACATGGTAGTGTATATATGTTAATGCTACTCTCTCAGTTTGGCCTCGCCTCGCCTTCCCCTGCTGTGTCCACAAGTCTGTTCTCTATGTCTGTGTCTGTATTCCTGCCCTGCCAGTAGGTTCATCAGTACCATTATTCTAGATTCTATATATATGTGTTTTAATATACGGTATTTTTCTCTTTCTGGTTTACTTCACTCTGTATGACTGACTCTAGGTCCACCCATATCACTACAGATGACTCAATTTCATTCCTTCTTATGGCTGAGTAATATTCCGCTGTATATATGTACCACATCTTCTTTATCCATTTATCTGTCGATGGACATTTAGGTTGCTTCCACGTCCTGGCTATTGTAAATAGTACTGCAGTGAACATCAGGGTACATGTATTTTTTTGAATTATGGTTTTCTCAGGGTATATGCCCAGTACTGGTATTGCTGGGTCATATGGTAGTTCTATTTTTAGATTTCTAAGTGACCTCCATACTGTTCTCCATAGTGGCTGTATCAAGTTACATTTCCACCAACAGTGCAGGAGGGTTCTCTTTTCTCCACACCCTCTCCAGCATTTGTTTGTAGATGTTTCGATGATGGACATTCTGACCGGTGTGAGGTGTTACCTCATTGTAGTTTTGATCTGCGTTTCTCTAATGATTAGTGATGTTGAGCATCTTTTCATGTGTCTCTTGGCCATCTGTATGTCTTCTTTGGAGAAATGTCTATTTAGGTCTTCTGCCCATTTTTGGATTGGGTTGTTTGTTTTTTGGATATTGAGCCACATGAGCTGTTTGTAGATTTTGGAGATTAATCCCTTGTCAGCCACATTGTTTGCAAATATTTTCTCCCATTCTGTGGGTTGTCTTTTCATTTTGTTTGTGGTTTCCTTTGCTGTGCAAAAGCTTTTGAGTTTAATTAGCTCCCATTTGTTTATTTTTGGTTTTACTTCCATTACTCTAGGAGACAGATCAAAAAAGATATTGCTGTGATTTATGTCAAAGAGTGTTCTGCCTATGTCTTCCTTTAAGAGTTTTATAGCATGTGGTCTTATATTTAGGTCTTTAATCCATTTTGAGTTTATTTTTGTGTATAGTGTTAAAGAATGTTCTAGTTTCATATTTTTTACATGTAGCTGTCCAGTTTTCCCAGCACCATTTATTGAAGAGACTGTCTTTTCTCAATTAATGTAAAAAATAAAAATAAAAATTTATAAAAAGAACATAGTACTTAGAGCTCTAGTCTTCATCATGAAGAGAAAATTCTCTCTCATATCATGCAGACTTTCCATTAATTTGTAGACTAATAACTAAAGGATTACTTTGCAATTCATTATATTCTAATCTACAATATCACATATCATATGGAATACTGTCTCACTTAGTTTTCTAAGAATATTAGTGTGTACAGATCCTTCTGCATTAATGAAAAAAATTAAGGAAAAGAAAATGGAACTACATTCAAAAGATGTTTCCTTTAGAGTTTTAATGATTTATTATACATAAGTAAAATAGAAATTAAAGCTATTTTTCAGCCAGAGACAACAATGAGACTATACGTAGCTTTGTTTTACATTTTTTGTTATTTCCAAGTTTGTTTTTGAATAAGTTTAGTTATTGTTCTCAGACCAAAACACAAAAGTGCAGAATATGTACGGCTATTGGTCTTGGGAGAAAAGTAGTATTCCATAATCACAAAGGTCCCTGAGAAACCATTTAAACAACTTTATTGATTTTTCCCTTGTTGGTGTATTTAGTTCAAACAGCTCCCAAAGAGCATCTCTGTACTTGAACAGAATTCTTGACCACTAGTGAAGAAACTAACAATACCTGAGTTCCTTTTCTTCCCTTTCTGATTATTCAGGTTAAAACTCATATTGAGGTTGCAATACAGAGGTAAAATATAAGAAATATGAAGAATTTTTAATAGACTTTATTTTTAGAGCACTTTTAAGTTCACAGCAAAATTGAGTGGAGAATACAGAGATTTCCATATATAGGCATACCTAAGAGATATTGAGGGTTCTGTTCCAGACCACAGTAAAGCAAATAATGCAATAAAGTGAATCACATGAATTTGTTGGTTTCACAGTGCATATAAAAGTTATGTTTACACTGTCATGTAGTCTATTAAGTGTACAATATCATGTCTTAAAAATAATGTACATATCTTTATTTTAAAATATTTTATTGCTAAAAAATGCTAACCATCATCTGAGCCATTAGCAAATCACTATCTTTTTGCTGGTGGACTGTTTGAAATATTTCAATAATTACCAAAATGTGACATATTTGGTCACATTGACCAAGTGTGAGTAAATGCTGTTGGACAAATGGCATTGATGGACTTGCTCGGCACAAGGTTGCCATAAACCGTCAATTTGTACAAAAATGGAACACCTACAAAGTACAATAAAGTGAAGCACAATGAAATGGGGTATGCCTGCCTGTATCCCGTGCCATCACACATGCACACCCTCCCTTATTTTTAATCTCTGGCACCAGAGTAGTACATTTGTTAGAAAAGATGAACCTATTGACACATCATCATCAACCAATGTTGACAGTTTAGAATAGGATTGTCTTTGTGTTGTGCAGTGGGTTTATAATGGCATGTATCCACCATTATCATACAGGATAATTTCACTGCTTTAAAAGCTCCCTGTGCTCTGACTATTCATCCTTCCTTCCCACCCAGTCCCTGGCAACTACAGATCTTTTTACTATCTCCATAGTTTTGTCTTTTCCAGAATGTCATATAGTTGGAGTCAAACAGCATATAGCCTTTTCAGATTGGCTTCTTTCACTTAGAGGGGAATAATTTTACATTTATATTTTTTCTAAAGTGAACTCTTCATTCCTAATGACACTAAAATCATTATTTATTCTAATACATACACAAATATATCAATGACAACACCCAATATTATTATTAACAGTATGATTATGGAATTTTTCTATGCTTTGTTTGATCTTCACATATATCTCATAGGAATATGCAGTTGAGTTATTGTTTTTTAAATTAAGTTAAAATAATTCAGTTTTTTACTTTTGGCTTTTGAGTCAGAGAAATTCAAACATGTATTTCTTTTTTGGTATGGTTTCACTTTTAATCCTTAAAACTCTGATCAATTTTTATTTTGTATTGGTTTGAAGAATGGATTGAATCCATGTTTTTTCTTTATATTTACCAACATATGAATATACACATCAATTTAGGGAAAACTGATACCTTAACCCATTAACACAGTGTATCTCTTCTTGTACTAGGTCGTTAATTCCTCTTTCATTATTTCATAATTTCTGATTTGTAGACCTTAAGTATCTTTTTTGTATTTCATATATTTAATGATAATGAAAAGGGTGTTTTTAAATTTCAACTTCTGATGATTCATTAGTGGTATATAGAAATACAGTTTATTTTGATATATTGATCTTATATTCTGCAATATTGCTAAACTTGTATAATATTTCCAGGAGATTTTTGTGAATTCTATCAGATTTTCTACATAGATGATCACATCATCTGCAAACAAAGATAGTGTGACTCCTCTCCTTACTTCTGAATGCTGTTTACTTCTTTTTCTTCACGCTGGCTAGAACCTCCAGTACAATGTTGAATAGATGTGGTGAGAGAAGATATCCTTGCCTTGTTCCTAATCTTAGGGATAAAGCATGTAATTTCTCACCATGAGATGAGATGTTAGCTATAGGATTTTTATATATCCCCTTCATCAGATTGAGATTTTTCTTTTTTTGATAGAGCTTTTATCAGAAATGAATATTGGATTTTATAAAACTTTTTTTCCTGACTATACTGAAGTGATCATTTTTGGTTGTTTTTAAAATGGTTAATTGCATTGATTGATTTTGATTTTGAATTTTAAACCAAGTTTACATTCCTATGAAAAACTCCTCTTGACATGTATTATCCTTTTTATATTGTACATTGTTGAATTCAATTTGCTAAAATTTTGTTTAGAACTTTGGCATCTACATTAATGAAGGTTATCAGTTGCTAAGTTTTATTGTTTTGTAACTCCTTTCTGTAGTTTTAGAATCAGGGTATTGCTGCTTTATAGAATAAGTTGAGGAGCATTGCTTGCTTTTCAATTTTCTGGAAGAGATTGTATAGAATTGATATTATTGCTTTTTTTTTAACATAGTTATTGGAGTATAATTGCTTTACAGTGGTGTGTTAGTTTCTGCTTTATAACAAAGTGAATCAGCTATACATATACATATATTCCCATATCTCCTCCCTCTTGCGTCTCCCTCCCACCCTCCCTATCCCACCCCTCTAGGTGGTCACAAAGCACCGAGCTGATCTCCCTGTGCTATGCGGCTATTTCTTTTTTTTTTAAAGGTTTGGTAGTACTCACCCATAAAGTCAATAGGACTGGAATATTCTTTGTTAGTAGGTTTATAACTACAAATTCAATTCCTTTAGTAGATATAGAACTATTCATGATAAGCTAATTTATTCTTGAGTGAACTTTCACAGTTCCGTTTTCATAGGACCATTTTAATTTCATAAAACCTGTCAAATTTAAAGTTATCACCAGGTTTCTTTATTATCTTGTAAATATCTATAGACCCTCTACTGATATCAACTACCTCAATCCTGATACTGGTAATTTGTTTCTTCTTTTTTTATGATCAATTTGGCTAGAGGTTTATTAATTTTTATTAATTTAATCTAAAAAACACACTTAGTTTCATTGAGTTTTCTATATTTTTTTTCTATTTTCTTTTCCACGGACTTCCACTTTTATTTTTGTTATTTTATCCATTTTGCTTGCTTTGGGTTTATTTTATTTGTATTTTTCCAGTTTCTTTAGTTGAGGTTGTTTATTTGAGAACTTTATTCTTTTCTCATATAGGCCTTTAGTGCTGTAAATTCTGCCCCTTCCAATCCCATATACTGCTTTAGCAGTAAATCACAAGTTCTGATATATTGTGTTTTCATTGTCATTCAGTTCAGAATATTTTCTTTCTGATGTCTTTTGTGACCCATGGATTATTTAGAATTTTTAAATTTAGTTTCTACATGTTTCACAGTTTTCCCATTGTATTTTAGAAATAAATTTCTAATTAAATTCCATTATGGGAAGAGAACGTTCTATGTATGATATGAATCCTTTTAAACTTATTGAAACTCATTTTATGACCCAGAATATGGTCTATCTTAATAAATGGTCTATCTTAACAATGTATATTCTGTTATTGTTGAATGGAGTGTTCTATAAATGTCCATTAGGTCATATTGGTTGAAAGTGTTTTCTATAATTTTACTGATTTACTCTGTCTACATTTTATATCAATTATTGAAGGGGAATATTCAAATATTTGGCCATAATGGTGAATTTGTATATTTCTCCTGGCAGTTCTAACAGTTTTTATTCTAAGTACTTTGAAGTTTGGTTATTAAGGACATGAACACTTATTAATCTTATATTATTTTGATTAATTGTGTTGAACCTACCTTGTGTGACACTGAAGGTTTATTTTGGCTAATTATTAGCATGGTCTATTTTTTTCTCTGTCATTTCACTTTTAATGTATCTGCATCTTTATAAAACGTATTTCTTATAGGCATCATACACTTGTAATTTTCTATTTTATCCAATCTGAAAAATCTCTTCCTTTTAATTGGAGTGTCTAAACCACAGTAGTTTAATATGATTATTGATATAGATTTTATTCTCTTACTATCTATTTTCTACTTATCCATCTGTTCTTTGTTCCCTTTTTCTGCCTTCTTTGGGACTTTTTTATGTTTAAATTTTATTTTCCTTACTGTCTTATTAGTTCTCTTTGTTATTTTGGTAGTTGGTTTAGGGTTTAGTGAAAACATCTTTTAATGTATCACAATCTACCCTCAAGTGATATTATATCACTCATGCATAGCCTAAAAATCTTGCAAAAATTTAGTGTTAGAGTAACTTTGTAACTATAGACTTTCATGTCTATCTCTTTTCTTTTTCTTTTCTTTTTTTTTTTTAACTGTTGGGGAAAAGCTTTGGAGTTGTGATAAAGAATGAGTAGAAGTTTGTAACTGCTTTTATATTTGTTGGATTGTTGATTCTTTTTGGAACCAGAGAAAGTTACCAAATCATATTACTTGGTTCTTCTGGTGCAAGAAATTTGGAAACAGATTCTTTAAAATGCTTCCAGAATATCAGAAACCTTCTAGAAATACTACATGTGAGTTTCAGAGAATTCTACTAAGATCTTAAAATTTTATGGAAAGTGGAATGTATTCCAGGGTTTCCTGAGCCATGATTATACATTATTATTTATATGCAAGATTTAAATATTTGTGTGTTGAAAAGAAATATTCAGATTTCTGAACACACTGATTGCTCTATTCCATCTTAGAGAGTCTCAGTTAAGATTCTATAATGTCCAGTGAACAAAGCTAATTAGTTATTTATTTATCTAAGTGTTTCCAAAGTTTCTATGGCTCTATTGCTATATACCTTCAGTCTGCCATACCTAGAACTTTCATCTACCCTTCAGTACTTTCTTATCTGCCTTGGGAGGCCGAACAGTATGGGTTACAGCAACAGGTTTCATTGCCTTTCCATGCGGGTTTGCTTGTGCTAATAACAGGAAAGAGAAGGGGAACCTTCAAGATGGTGGACAAGTAAGATGTGGAGATCACCTTCCCCAAAAAAATACATCAAAAATACATCTACATTTGGAACAACTCCTACAGAACATCTACTGAACACTGGCAGAAGACCTCAGACTTCCTAAAAGGCAAGAAACACCCTACGTACCTGGGTAGGGCAAAAGAAAAAATAAAAAACAGAGACAAAAGAACAGGGACAGGACCTGCACCTCTGGGAGGGAGCTGTGAAGGAGGAAAACTTTCCACACACTAGGAAGCCCCTTCACTGGCGATGACAGGGTCTGGGCGTGGGGGAAGCTTCGGAGCACCTGAGGAGAGCGCAGCAACAGGGGTGCAGAGGGCAAAGCAGGGAGACTCCCACACAGAGGATCGGCGCCAGCCAGCACTCACCAGCCCCAGAGGCTCGTCTGCTCACCCGCCGGGGCGGGCGGGGGCTGGGAGCTGAGGCTCGGGCTTCGGTCGGAGCACAGGGAGAAGACTGGGGTTGATGGCGTGAAAACAGCCTGCAGGGGGTTAGTGCACCACGGCTAGCTGGGAGGGAGTCCGGGGAAAAGTCTGGACCTGCCGAAGAGGCAAGAGACTTTTTCTTCCCTCTTTGTTTAACTGATTCCCTCTTTGTATGACTGATTAATGCAGGGATTCTTCAATATATGCAAATCAATCAATGTGATTCACCATAATCACAAACTGAAGGATAAAAACCATATGATCATCTTAATAGATGCAGAAAAAGCTTTTGAAAAAATTCAACACCCATTTATGATAAAAACCCTCCAGAAAGTAGAGATAGAGGGAACTTAACTCAACATAATAAAGGCCATATATGACAAACCCACAGCCAACACTGTTCTTATTGGGGAAAAATTGAAGCCATTTCCTCTAAGATCAGGAAGAAGACAAGGTTTCCCACTCTCACCACTGTTATTCAACATAGTTTTGGAAGTTTTAGCCACAGCAATTAGAGAAGAAAAAGAAATAAAAGGAATCCAAATTGGAAAAGAAGTAAAACTGTCAGAGTTTGCAGATGACATGATTCTACATATAGAGAATCCTAAAGATGCTACCAGAAAACTACTAGAGTTAATCAATGAATTTGGTAAAGTAGCAGGATACAAAAGTAATGCATAGAAATCTCTTGCATTCCTATACACTAATGATGAATAATCTTAAAGAAAAATTAAGGAAACACCCCCATTTACCATTGCAACAAAAGAATAAAATACCTAGGAATAAACCTATCAAAGGAGACAAAAGACCTGTATGCAGAAAACTATAAGACACTGATGAAAGAAATTAAAGACCTTACAAACGGATGGAGACATATACCATGTTCTTGGATTGGAAGAATCAACATTGTAAAAATGACCATTCTACCCCAAGCACTCTACAGATTCAATGTAATCCCTATCAAACTACCAATGACATTTTTCACAGCACTGGAACAAAATATTTCACAATTTTTATGGAAACACAAAAGACTCTGAATAGCCAAAGCAATCTTGAGTAAGCAAAACTTAGCTGGAGGAATCAGGCTCCCTGACTTCAGACTATACTACAAAGCTACAGTAATCAAGACAGTATGGTATTGGCACAAAAACAGAAATATAGATCAATGGAACAGGCCAGAAAGCCCAGAGATAAACCCACACACACATGGTCACCTTATCTTTGATAAAGGAGGCAAGAATATACAATGGATAGAAGACACCCTGTTCAATAAGTGGTGCTGGGAAAACTGGACAGCAAGATGTAAAACAATGAAATTAGAACACTCCCTAATACCATACACAAAAATAAATTCAAAATGGGTTAAAGACCTAAATGTAAGGCCAGACATTTTAAAACTCTTAGAGGAAAACATGGGAAGAACACTCTTGTCATAAATTACAGCAAGATCCTTTTTGACCCATCTCCTAGAGAAATGGAAATAAAAACAAAACTAAACAAATGGGACCTCATGAAACTTAAAAGCTTTTGCACAGCAAAGGAAACCATAAACAAGACGAAAAGACAACCTTCAGAATGCGAGAAAATATATGCAAATGAAGCAGCTATCAAAGGATTAATCCCCAAAATTTACAAGCAGCTCATGCAGCTCAATATCAAAAAATCAAACAACCCAATCTGAAAATGAGCAGAAGACCTAAATAGACATTTCTCCAGAGAAGATATACAGATTGCCAACAAACACATGAAAGTATGCTCAACATCACTAATCATTAGAGAAATTCAAATCAAAACTACGAGGTATCACCTCAGACCCATCAGAATGACCATCATTAAAAATCTACAAACAGGGGCTTCCCTGGTGGCGCAGTGGTTGAGAGTCCGCCTGCCGATGCAGGGGACACAGGTTCGTGACCCGGTCCGGGAAGATCCCACATGCCGCGGAGTGGCTGGGCCCGTGAGCCATGGCCGCTGAGCCTGCGTGTCCGGAGCCTGTGCTCCGCAACGGGAGAGGCCACAACAGTGAGAGGCCCACATACCGCAAAAACAAACAAACAAACAAACAAAAAAATCTACAAACAGTAATTGCTGGAGAGAGTGTGTAGAAAAGGGAACCCTCTTGCACTCTTGGTAGGAATGTAAATTGATACAGCCACTATCGTGAACAGTATGGAGGTTCCTTAAAAAACTAAAAATAGAACTACCATATGACCCCACAGTCCCACTACTGAGCATATATCCTGAGAAAACCATAATTCAAAAAGAGTTCTGTACCACAAAGTTCATTGCAGCACTATTTACAGTAGCCAGCATATGGAAGCAACCTAAGTGTCCATCAACAGATGAATGGAGAAGGAAGATGTGGCACATATACAGAATGGAATATTACTCAGCCATAAAAAGAAATGAAATTGGGTTATTTGTGTTAAGGTGGATGGATCTAGAGTCTGTCATACAGAGTGAAGTATGTCAGAAAGATTAAAACAAATATATGCTAACATATATGGAATCAAAAAAAAAGTTTTTCTAATGAACTTAGGGGCAGGACAGGAAAAAAGATGCAAATGTAGAGAATGGACCTGAGGATACAGGGAGGGGGAAGGGTAAGCTGGGATGAAGTGAGAGAGTGGCATGCACATATATATACTACCAAATGTAAAATAGGTAGGTAGTAGGAAGCAGCCACATAGCTCAGGGAGATCAGCTCGGTGCTTTGTGACCACCTAGAGGGGTGGTATAGGGAGGAGGGGAAGGAGACGCAAGAGGGAGGGGATATGGGGATATATATGTTTACATATAACTGATTCAGTTTGTTGTAAAGCAGGAACTAATACAACATTGTAAAGCAATTATACTCCAATAAATATGTTTAAAAAAAAGGAAAGGAAGAGGTTGAGCTATTCATTCCCCCAGTTTCAACTCTACTTTGTCACCTCTTTTTTTGTCCCCAGTGAAACATCAATTCTTTCAAAATTGTCTTCCATACATGACTCTCTCCTTCCCTGTTTGACCAGGTTCCCCTCTTCTTATCCCTTTAGCTTGTATAACTAACAGTTCATAGCCCTGGGTTACTCTCCTACCCTTTTTTGTTTCTTTAAAATCTGTCTATACCTTAGTAATAGTTAAGTTCTCTCGGAAATCTCCTTCCTGCTGGAATTTTTTCTGTATTATTTTCAGACTAGGTATTAACATCTATTAGAACCCTGTTGTTCCAGAGTCTGTATGTTAGCACATCTTGAGTGCTTTAAAGGGCCATGGATTATGATTCAGTGGGCATGCTAGTTCTAAGAAAAACTGGTTTTGAAAACTCCATTGAATCACTTAATCTCTCCAGGCTTTAGTTTCTTTATTTGTATAATAAAGTCATCACATTAGGTAATTTCTAGAGTTCTGTTAAACTCTAGCACTGTCTGGCACCATTTTCTTAGCCACAACATAAAGTCTTTTATCAGGGCATTTATAAATTTATAACCTCTTATTCTTTCGATGGGAATTTTTATGATTTTACTTATGGGTAAGATAGAGGACTAAGCAAACTGAGGCCAACCTTTTATTTCTACTAAATAAATTTTTTTAGAAGAAAAGCTATGTAGTTTTTTTTTAAGGCAGTATTACATTATATTATATATAAAGCCTTACACATTAAAATTCAAGTTGCACCAAACCAAATGGATAAACATTAGTTTTAATTTATAAATAAGTTGTCATTAATTTTAGTGAATTAATTTTGTATATTTATGGTTCAGGAAGTTCAGCTAGAGATGAGATTAGTATTGGAACTTTAGGAATCTATAAAATACATGCACATGTACATACATATGTATGTATGTATGTATATACACACATACATACTTAACACCTAATTGAACAGGGATAACTATAATATTATTAATCAAATCAATTACACTTGGTTAATCTCTGCCCAGTTATGTTGAACACATATATGTTATTGATATCAGTTAATAATTGTTCCTGAGTGTTTAACTGATTAAAGGCGTTCTCATGTCTTCCACTTGAGATTATTTGTGAGACGATTTTTTATCTTTGGAATTATTATTTAACAGAAGTAGAGTATTAAAAAGATGACTGGAAAGATGACTGGAGCCCTCTTATATTGCTTGTAGTTAAATAAGTCTAGCTTCTTTAAAGCTCTGAGTGGTTTATGTATTACTTAAGTTTTCTCAAGGCCTAAAGACAAACTACTCTAGAATTATTAAACCAGCAGCATCAAAATTTGTAGCAAAGTAGATAATTGTAAAAGAACTATGTAGTAAAAGGACTGTGATAAAGTCACAGAATCTTTACCAGTGTGGCTTGCTGTAACTGACAAATTGCTTTTGAATTATTATTTAAATTATGCTATTCTCTAATATAGTCACGTATACTGATTAAACACCATCTGGAAGTTTGGGATGGAAAGTAACTACCAATCTTCTTTATATTTTTTAATTAGCATTTAGTCTGAGTTATACTTATGACTTCATTTGTATTAAATATTTATAGATAACAGCTATTGCTGAACATTTACAGCATTGGACATCATAAATTTGATTTCACAGGCAAAGGACAAAATTGCCTGTCCTTTCTTTGACACTGATACAACTTTAGATTGCTTTATGTGAAGGATGTTAACTATTTTTCTTGTCTCCCAACTAATAACTAATCCCAAAGTCATATTTGATCTTTTTATATTTTTATGTTTCCTTGTTCTGCTAAATTATCTTGTATATATCCTCTTTAGTGTAGTGTTCTTGAGGAGTGGTATATTATATAGCACATAAGATCACATCCTTGGAAGTCAGATTCCTGGGTTCAAGCCCATCTCTGCACCAACGATGAGTAGTTGGTAAATATCTCTATATTTCAATTTCCTTACTGCAAAATGGGAATAATAGGTTTGCTTTTAGAATACATACACATACAGATATACACAAATAAGCCTGTAACACTGCCTAACATACAGCAAGCACTAAGTAGGTATTTGCTATTAAAAATACATCCTTCTTTTATCATTCACTCATTTTCTTTTTCCTTTGACTCTGCCTTTTTGTTAATTTACTTAACCTCTTCTGTACTTTTACTCACAGCTGTTTAACTCCATATTTTATTCAGATTTTTATGAGAAAAATAATTTTTAATTCTAGCTGTGAATTTTTATTTCCTAAAATGAAATTTTTCCCTTCAGACTAAAATCTAAGAACATTCTAAGAAATCTAACATGCCTAAAATAACAAATGTGAATCATTGTTACCTATCATGTATTTATATACTCAATTAATTTGTCCTTATTCTGTATAATCGAAATATCAAGACTTTGGCAAGTAGTGCACAAGTCTGTGAATGCAAATGGTTTGGCAGTCATCATTTTCTTAATTTTTGTCTAAAATTTTTTTCTTATCATGAGAAGAGCTTTATAAATCTGATTTTCTTGATTACTTGTTCTGTTTGTGTTGCATAAGGAAATATACAAGGAAGTGTCTAGAAAACCATTGAGAACCTGTGCTCATGGGAGTCCTAGTCTGCACATTTGTTGGCACTTGGATATTTATTGGTCCTCACTTTTTGAGCAGTGTTTATATTAGAAGTAATAAAACTACTTTGTGAAATGTAAGGACATATGCTTTTCCATTTACAGAAAGTTTATGTTATATACATATATGCATAAATGTATAGTGTTTTATTCTTATCTCTATGAATTAGTGACATTAAATGGGTTTTTAAAAAATTTCCAGCCCACAACAATATTTTCTTCCGTGGAAACCTATGCAGTGGTAAGGTATAAATGAAGTGAGTGTCAATAACTTGAGGAAACACAGTCTTGGGGTGTCTGAATGTCATCTTCCAGTGCTGTGTACTTGCTCTGAGACACTGTACCAAAGAGATTAAGGTAATTTTTAAAGATACTTAGATTTTCTTGGTGACCTTCTTCATAGCTCGTCTGAATCTACCAAAACAGTGTCTCCTTTTCCTCTTAAAAAAATTATGAGTTTGCGTGCTTTCGCTGGGTCTTGTGTTTCTGGATGGCGAAGCCTCCTGTCAGGATGGCATATTTATATTACTACTCTTTTGTGTTTTGTTCAGATAGTCCTGGATCTGCTTTCATTGCTCAGTAATTCAGTTAATCCTAATTGTTCTTGTTTTTAGTATCACTTCCTCCCATGAGAAGCTTCCTATTATAATAATATATTGGATGATTTAAATTTTTTCTTTTACTGTATACTAGGACCAATTTAAGGTATATTATTGAAATGCAAATTTCATACTTTTAAAGTTTTATGTACCTGAATATATATGTTTAATTTAAAAGTGTAGGTGGGAGGAGAAAGGGGAATCAAGACAATTATACAGTTTTTCTCTGAAACCATTTTTCAGCAGACAGGGCCTTGTACATGAGCACATATACTTTCACTATATTGATTTAAAAATTAACAACAACAAAAACTCAAGATAAACTATAAACCGGGAAGCCAGAACTCCGTATTGCAGTTGTTCAAGGCACAAATTAGAATTTGTTCTATTTTTTTTTTTTTTAGTCTTCAACTCCTTGGTTACTTTCTGCCTATCCATAACCAAGAATGCAGGACAAAGTTTTTATATGGAATTCACAAATTAGCCTGAGGTAGACCATTTGAAAATTAAAACATTACATGCACCTCGACTAATGATGCAATAATTTGAGTGAAGATGAGAAACTGTATAGAGTCCAGACAGTGAACATAAGTCATAGCCTGTTCTAAAGCTCTGTAGGACATTCCTCCAAAATATATATGATATTAGCACATCAGTTGTTTTAAAGGCTGAGAATGAAAGATTGGCCAGGTATTTTTTGATGTATGAAACTGAAAGATTTGGGAGCAGGATGTATAGAAGGGAATGGAAGCATAAGTACTACTTGGTGATGTCACAGCTGTATAAAAGGAGGGGAAACAAAGAATGAAAAAGGAGCATCTTTAAGATAAAGCATATCTTTATTTTTTTATTTTTTATTTTTCCTAGAGGTGGGCTTTGAGGGCTTTTTTCTTAATCCTGATCATGGTAATAAATTCACAGAACAATAGTAGGCCTAATGGGTAACTCTTTTGTTAATGTAGGAAAGTAGAAAACTTGCCATAGTGTTTAATTTTGTAAATTCCCATGTGTCTCTTTTCATTTTCATTTTATGCCTATTGTAGTGAATTATTTTTGGGTAAAAAGCATATTTGCTTTAAAAATCCACTAAAATGGTTTCAGATGGTTATCATGTTTTTTCCTCATTGGAAATAAGAGAACAGATGCATATTTAACTGTTACACAAAAATTACAGGTTGCCAAACCAAAAATAGTTCCCTTAATATGTACATGTTATATCTTCATTACCATTTTTCCCTAAAACATTGAGGATGGGTATCTGTTTTCATTCAGTTGATGGGTACCTTTTTTCATTCAGTTGATGGGTATCTTTCTTCATTCAGCTGACAGACCTCATGCTTTTTTTGAAAGAGTAAGATAAATCTCTATATTGGGAAACCAAAACATGAAATTTACCATATCTTTTATAATTCACACTTGAGCTTTGCGTAAATTTCCTTTTATATATTCATGTTATGTTTGAGTTGTCTGTGTGGCTCATGCTTATTCAATGTAAAAATCATTTATCTATATGGCAAAATGAAATGAAGAAAAAAAGAATTTATGCAAGTAATCTAGTCCCCCCCAAATAAATCATTTCCTTAATTGATAAGGGGGGAAATTACTATATTAATTTGTTTACAAATAGCAATCATATTAGCCTAAAAATAAATATTTCTGCCCATGTTATAATTTTTTTATGGTGAGCTCAGCTTAAAAATAAAAATGACTAAAAATGTTTTCTTAATATAAAGGAAAACTAGGACTTAATTGTGGGAACTTGACTATAAGCTTCATGAAGGAAGGGGTTTGTTCTCATTCACTGCTAAATCCCCTGTGCCCAGAATAGTGTCTAGCTCAGAGTAGTTGACAATCATTAATACATCACTGAGCTATTATCACTTAAAATTATTTTGTATCAGTTCTCTATCATATTTGGTTTATTTTATAGAGAGAGAATAAGAGATATTTCCATATATAGACAAAATATATACTTATAGAGACAAAAATTATTCCATTTGGCTGTTAAAATCATATCCATATTTTTGCACCATTGATTCAATTGTGATTTATACTCAAATAAGTTAATTGAGAATATTCTAAGTGGAGCTTATAATGTTGATTTTATCTGCCCTCCCATATCCCATATCTTTCATTGAAGTGATATGTTTAAAATCACAGTAAAGTATGTTTTAAAATTACGTTTAGCCATTATATGTTTTAAAGTCATTTTATAAAAAGAGACTTAGAATGGATTTTTTTTCTGAAACTCATAAAAACTTTTTAAAAACTTAAACATTAGGAGTTTGTTACAATTCCTATACTTTCTTTTTCACATTCACAATATAAAAGTAACCAATGTAGGCTTCTTACTAAAAATATGAGGGGGAAATCCAATTTTTCAGTTGTTCTTTTTTTCCATTTCCCAAAGTTATCAGTCTCGTCTAAGTTTTCTTATAAAACATGCATGTCATGATTGAGTACAAGGTAGTTATTAACGAGCATGATAAATTAAAAAATCTCTTTTTTCAATTCTTTAGTTACTTTTTAATTAAAGGTTTATACACTCTATAAAGCACAATATCCATTACCCATTTGTTTTATTTTTTATCTGCAAATGTTAAATTTGTTTAATACTGGAATTCATTAATCATCAAAATTAATATTGAAAAATCCTTTTACAATTTTAATTGTGTTGTATTTCTTGCAAGGTAAACAATTTGTCAGTCTTATAAAATTATACTAAATTTAAAGCTCTAAACTTATATTTAAAGAAGTGGGGCCTGTGTTTCTTTAAATTAAATTTTCATGATTATCACCTATATTGTTGTTTTTCATAATGTTGTCCATAGTCCATTTTCTTTTCTTAATGTAAACAAGCTATTTTCTTTCATGACCTGTGTAATTTAGCCATAGCTTGAATTTTAATAGGGAATATTATTTACTGTACTTGTCCTTGCAAATTTCCCAATGTTTTCTCTGTCTTAGTAATTCTGTCTATGAATGGATCAAATTACCATTGCCTTTCTGAAGATCTTGGAAATAAGTGTTGACTCAGGATTGTGAGAACTTAGTGTTTACAAATTCAAAGTGATGCATGCCAGATTTTAAACAAGGAGCCCAATTTAGGATACTTTTTGAGAAAGTAAAATGAGTTGGAGTTCTGTACTTCTGAAGTTCTAGTACCTCTTTCAGACTCCTGGGACATTCTTATATTTAAAGAAGCAGAAATACGCTAAATAGCACCCTTGTGGTTAATTCAAACCCCTAGTGAGAGAATAACAATTACATTCAACAATAACAATGTTACTGTGAAATATGTATCTGAACTTACCTCTTTCAGGTCTGGATGATGACTTTTTGCTTATAACAGGTCATATTAGGAGAAAATTATAACCTAAATATTTGAATTAATAATATATACATTATAATTCCTGAAATGTAGGAGTCGAGAGAATATTTTCTAACCTGTAAGAATAATGATACTGTTTCCATTAAGTTAAACGTTTGCCTTGAGAAGCAGAAAGGTTAGGACTTGACTGGAGATTATCAAAAGATGAGTGTTTCAGATGGGTGGCCACCGGGTTCTCTCTGCTGCCCCTGGGGACTTCCCTTCTGCAAGTGAATAATCACACAAAGTTCACATCATTAAGTGAAAAGAATAAATTTACAGAATGATATAGATTTTCAGAGGTCTTAATTAAAATTCACAGAAATTTAGAAAATTGAGAAATGACCTCTCTTGACACTTCACCTACTGTGTTATTTGATTTGTGATTTAAATATGTGTTTCATTAGAAACACAGTATTTGAGAGAGAATTGGAGCGAATGCCCTCTGGTTGTGAGGTGATTTGGCACTTTTCAGAGGGAGGGAAATGAAAGGTTATTGATTAAAGGGCTCTGGCCTCTTTGCAAGCTTCTCTTCCCCCGTGATGCCTCCCAGGAGGTTATGAGTCGCTGGGACCACCAAGATCAGAGACAGCAGGAAACACATATTCCCGTCCTAGGAGTTAGCACATCTCTGATATACTATAGCTATTTTTTTCTAGTTTCCTGTAAGTAGCACATCTAGTCCTAAGCGAATTTCCTAAGTCAAAGATGGACAGAAAGTTAACACTGAGGAACTGAGTATAAAAGCTAATGAGTAAACTAGTATAGGAATCAGAGCTTTGTATCTTTAGGTCTTCAAGTCTCTGACAGCTGTTCTTTGCTTATAAAGGTGGTACTTCTGACATCACACCAGAAGTGTCCAGATTGACTTCCAAACCAAGATGGAACCCATGTCTTTTTTTTTTAGGAACGTGTTGTTCACTAGTTCATCAAGGTATCTGGGATAAATATTTCTAGTGTAACTACTTAGTAAAGGGATACAAACAAACTGATGAGTTAGGTTAATGAGCCCCTTAGCTACAAACACTTAAAATGGAACATGTTTCATTAATACAGGGTTAAGATTCTAGAAACATTTTTTTTTTTTACAGTGTTTTACACTATTCTTTGAAACTGAGGCTGCTCTTTGAAGCATGCTCTGTAATGGTGGCATTTTGGATCAATAATATTCCATCTCACAGAAAAGGGCTAATATGGTGATCTGTTCCCATGGGGAAAGATTACTTTGGGGTTTAAATTTGCTGCTTGATTTTACTTTCTTTTTCCCAACAGAACTTCCTTAAGTCGTGACTCAGGATCCCCCGGCTAGTGCTTTTTAAAGTCTGACAAAGTTCTGGCTTATAAGCTCAGCAGGGTTTTACAAGTTAGAGGTCAACAGATACACATGGAGATGCACATAATGAGAACTCACCCTCATGTACAGTAGTGATACAATCCTTTTCTCCTACTTCTGCCAAAGTTGCAGAAAGCAAGATTCTATTCTCTAAATACTTTGAGCCAAACTGTGTTTTGGGGTGGGCTGAATAATTAGGAGTCAAACAGAAGCACAGTAGCCTGACAAATTTTTGCTGAAATCAAGCCACAAACAGTCAGTTCAATCTCAGCTTCAGTCTTATAGGAATATAAATCTATTAGTGATATTCTTCCCGCTAGAAATATAGTTTAAACATACAGTGTAAAGTAAGGAGCTTTATTTTAAATCTTTAGTCCTGATCACTGGAGAGGATCTGTCTAAAACCTTTCTTTGTCTTATGAGCAACTACCAGAAGGCATATAGAGTTCAGGTTCCTGAGAGCATTTTTGTGGAAAGAGTTACTTGTTGTGGAGACACAAGTCATTTCTCTTTTTTAAAAAAATATTTATTTATTATTTATCTATTTTGGCTGCACCGAGTCTTAGTTGTGTCATGTGGGATCTTCATTCCAGTGTGCAGGCTTCTTAAGTTGTGGCATGTGGACTCTTAGTTGCTGTATGCATGTGGGATCTAGTTCCCTTTCCAGGGATCGAACCCTCGCCCCCTGCATTGGGAGTGCGGAGTTTTACCCACTGGACCACCAGGGAAGTCCCACAAGTCATTTCATTTAGGAAGAAAATTGAAATTGGGCCCCAATTTTTTTATGAACTATTTTATGAACTATTTTATGAACTATTTATGAACTATTTCTCATTAAAGGAAAAACCTAGTCAAGGAAAGCCTTTACTGATCACTTATGAAAACATGTAGTAGGAAAATTTAATAATTCAATTTTAAATCAAGAGGAAGACACTTCATCTCTCCTGTGTTTATAAACATTTACATTAGGGGGCACGTAAGATATCAGTTGAGAATTTCCCTTCTATTATTGCTTAAGTTTTAGGCAGACAGACATAAATTACTGGTCCTTTTTCATTGAAGCGTATACATTATTGGGCAAAAGAAGAGAGGCATAGCTGGAGGAAGATTAGGCTCTAAAGACTACAGTGAATAGACCATGTGTTAAACTGTGTGAAATATTTATCAGATTTTTTACTTTATAAGCATATACAGACAATCTGTATGATCTAAAACTCTGTGCTTTGCTGTTATTGTTAACAGAAGCCACTCAACTAGATCATAATCCCAAATATTCAAACTCAGAATTTTACTATTTTGAATGCAAATGAAATTAGCCCAATTTTTCTCTGGTTACAATGTCTAGCATATTGGGCACAAAATAGATGTTTAATAATTTTTCTCATTGATGAATAGAGTGCAGTTCTGTTTATCTTTATATACCTCATACTAAATTCTGATTAAAGATGCATTTATAGTTAATATGAAACATTGTAGGAAAAAGTAATTTTAAAATATCTTTATTTGTTGGTTCCAGTGTTAAACAAGTTAAGCAACTCTCTTGACCTCAGTTTTTTGTATCTAAAATAACCTCTTCTGCTGCAGTTATTTTCTGGAAAATGTGAAATTTCTTCATGGTTTTCACCTTTTCAGTCAACAATAAAAACATTTTTTTCTCATTTTAAAAGTAAAAGAAAAGGAAGAATCACTAGGAAAAATGTTAATAATGATAAGAAGAATGCTGCACGGATTATTACATGAAATTATTTAATAATTTCACAACAGTTAAAAGCCTTTGAGTTATAATTCCAATTTTTAAAAATTAAACCAAAATGGTCAAGAGTAGCCACAAATGGACTGCTGTTAAATTTTTTTGGCAGTGGGAACAAATTTGTAAGATTTCTATTCATTTCACAATTATATAAATTAGCTAAAATTTGAAGTATTATCATTTTTAAGTGGAGAGTCCCTTACTGATTCTTGTTCCTCTTTTACAGAAGACAGTGTCCAAAATAGACTCAGTATATGCTTTACTTACAAAACTCCCCATGGATCCAGTGCATCCTAATAATGTCTATGTCTGTGGAAAAACTAGTTTGCAAAAGGTAGATGAGTAACCCAGAAGTAGATGGCTTTCAAAGATATTGCATCAGGAATGGCTGATTACATAGATTAACTTTTTTATTTATCTTAGAATCTATAGAATAGTTTCTGAAGAATCATAGGCCGGGCTACTTCCTTAACTTCTTGAGAGAACAAATTGAATTCTTTTTTTGATTCCCGGCAACATCATTTATATAAAATGTCATTACCACTAATTGGAATAAATTCTTACCTTCCTGATTCGAAGTTAGTGCTGCTCAAGATTTCTTTCTGCTAATGTGGCAAGAGTAGCCTCACTTTCATCTATTAATGTCATCTCTTGTGTGCCTGCAAAATTTGCCAGAACTGATTAGAGCAGATATTAAATGATAATTGGACATTTAGTGCTCGTCAAACAGAAAGTGACAGATGGGGCACTAATTAAATTATAGTTCTGACATTATTCACAATGGTTTATGACTCTTCAGCGATGACCTTCATGCATCTCTTCTCCATATTTTTTTCCCCTTTGGTGGGGAAAGAAGGATAGGAGGTTGATTGATAGAAAGGAAAACTATCTCTTTAAAACAGCACCAAGCTAAACCTGGAGATGTTTAAAATACCTGATTTTTAAAGCTATGTATCAAGATAAAACATTGGTCTTTGGTAAAATGAATAATCATAAAACAAAAGGAAAACTTACTATGAAGCTAATGAACTGGGAAGAAAATATCTACATATTCCTAAAAAATATACAAAGATAGATTATAATGACCCTATTTATGGAAAGGGTAAAGATCTTTGTTCTGATTTGAATAAAGAAAAAATATAATTCTGATATCAGAAATGAGGATGCAGTGCTTTTTATTAATGCCTTTTTTATTTGGTAACTCAAGCTTGCATTACTGGTTATCTCCACCAGCTAAATAAAGAAATTTTTTGAAAAGAAAGAGGTGGGGAGAGAATTAAAAGAAATTCTAAGCCACAGTTGCTGAACCAGAACTGCATTTTCCTTTTCAATTAAAAGAGAAAACACAGTGTTGATTACTTTCTAACTTTAGTTCCTTTAATTTTACTCCAGTGTTTAGTAGTCTTAAAAATATATATATATAAAAGTCTCAAAGACTTTGATGCTTAGCTTTAGTTTCCAACAGTGAACAATCCTGTATCCAATGATTGACCACAGTTTAAAATATTAAATAAATCATTTTATGTCATATCTCTTGCTCATATATTTCTAGGAATTTTTTCTGTTGACATATATGCACAGCTTTAGTTACTATAATGATGAGACAGGTCTGATGACTAATTAGAACATTCTCCCCCCCTGTCCCTTTCCACACTATAAGATGAGTAACATAGGATTAGGGAAGATCATTTGTTTTGACTGATGTAATCTCTTCAATATATAAAGATATAGAAAAGAAAGTGAAGGAAAGTACAATTTATTTAGTTAATTTTGCCTAAGTAAGTTTTGGAGTTTAGCCTTGATAACCAACTGGCAAATTCAATATAAATGACTAAATGGAATAGACATAGAGACAGGGTTCTAGTCTGCCTGGCTATCCATGGGAATTTAGAGAATTTTCTTTACCCTATAAAGCCTTAATTTCTTCATTGGTAAAGTAACATGGCTTTAGGAAATGTTTTATAAGTTCTTTCATACTTTCAAAAGTCTTGTATTTGTTGTGGATGACTTTTAAGTTTCAAGTCAATAGAATCAATAAATGTCAATAGCAGTTTATTTTTAAAGAAATTTTGATATACTGTATTGCCGATAGCATAATAGTTTCTTTATTACTCAAAGAAATGCAAATGTGTTCACTAATACAACTGAAGAGTAGTGTTTAGAAAATGTTCTGGTTAATAGCAGGCTATTCAGCTATTCAAAAGCTTTACAGTGTTTCTTGTTTTCATGTTTGTTGTTCAATAACAAAAGGCTAAATATGCAGACTGCAGTTGTGGATGGTGGAAATGTTTTTGTGTGTTTATATAGGCCTTTTTATTTTATTAAGCATTCTTTCACTGCTAAGGTGTTTCTCTGTAGCTTTTGAATATAAGCAATATAACATCCTTTGCTCTCCTGTTCTGATAACTACATTGAAGTAGAAGATGAGGTAATTTGGCTGTAACATATTCTTGACCAATTTAGAGATTATGGTTTTCTTTATCCTTTCCTAAGGGCACACAAATACGGAATTTTGTATGTGTGTATGTATGTATGTGTTAACATTTTGTCAGGGAAAAACAGTATGTTCTCTGATCTGTGATTTCTAGAATTTTCTTATTTTCTCCTTGCAAATCAGGACATTTAAACTTATCCCATCTTCTCTCACCTTTCTGTTTTCCATGATATGTGAGAAAACACCATCACTAAGAGTGTTTCTGTGGTTCTACCTGAAAGTTATCTCAGTATCTTAATGTCAATACTGGAGACTTGGGTTAAATTAACATGCTAGGTACTTTCATTCCATTGTTCCACTTACTGTGGCTTCATCTCCCCTATAAACAGTACATTTTCATTCTCCATTGAAGAAAACATGAAAATAAGATTATAGCCACCTAGTGTCCAGTTTTCTATTTCTTTAAAAATTTGTAACAGTGTATCTGCTTTGAATAGTATCAATATTCTTTTCTTCCTTTTGCCTTTTACTCTAAGCATGACTTAGAAGGCATTTTGTTGTTCTTATCATGTTTCATAAAACTCACTTATTTTGCTTATTAGCTTACCAAATACAGACCTGTATGCTTTGAACTAATCCGGAGCTAGGGTGGTACTCTGAAGTAATTCTAAACCTTAGGCATGCCAAATCTTTGTTTTCACCTACAACAGCATTTGGTAAAGAGCTGAGCTGCTGAAGGCTTAGGATATAGCTATGATTAGCTTGTTATTTTAAATTATGCTAATTATAGAATATTAAAATTTTAACATATATTTAGCTCATTGGAATTATAAACTTCAGTGAATAATTTAAATGTCAATAGTTTGCATTATGAGATTTTCATTTATTGAATATGTTCTTCAATCTCCAAAAGACTTAAGGAACAAAGAATTGAGACACTATCAGTGAAGCCAGAAGTATTAACAACCTCCCCTGGATAATTAAATGTTCTAGTTAATATATGTTCAAGTTAGAAGGAATTATAGAAATTATTTGACCCAACATATGCAATTTGAGGAGACTGATGACCAAAACATGATGGGACTTTTCAGTTGTCACAGTTAATGGTAGACCTGGTTTAAGAGTCTTATAACTGGCTAAATCTCTTGACTATCAGTATAGCAATCTTCAAATGTTCTTAAGTGGTACAAGTAACTTACATACTCAAGACCAAGGGTGGCAAGTTTCCTGTAACTAGACAGATAGTAAATATTTTTGGCTTTCCAGACCATATGGTCTCTGTTGTAACTGCTCGACTCTGCAGCCATAGATGATATGTAAATAAATGAGCATGACTGGGTTCCAGTGAAAGTGTATTTATAACAACAGGTTACTGGCTGGGTTTGGTGAGTGAGCTGTAGTTGGCCAACTCCTGATCTAGACAAATTTAAAGAAATTTAATATTTTTAAAAATCCTAAGCTATACACTTAAAGTGGTTAAAAGCATAAATTTTGTTATGTATATGGACCCATAATAAACACAACAAAACAAAACAAAAATCCTAAGCAGATCACCTTATATTTCACTTATCCTTTTTGTAACACAGAGTTGAATAATTGAGTACCTACAAGTAAAATATTAGTGAACAATGGCCAACATATAGTTTGCATTAATAAAATTATTTGTGGAATGTTTGGAGTATGATAATGAGAAGTCAAGAGAAACCAAATGATTATAGTAGAGATTTTGGGAGAATATCACTTAGAAATCAGCATTCTGTGCCATGAGAACCCTGTAACTTAGTCACATATCTAAGATAGCAAGATAGTTTTAGGAAGATAGAGCTGAATAAGAAAATATATTCATCAAAGAGCTTTATGTTAATATATAGTCTGGTTTACACAGTTCAAAATAAAATACCTATAATAGTTATCATAGAGGTATTTTTGGTAGAAAAGAAATAAGATCCTTAAAGAAAACAAATATTTTCCCTGGTTTTTCTTATTTCTTATGAAAAGCCTCCAAAAGATTTTTTTTTTTACGTGAACCCAACCAGGTGGTTTCTTAAATTAATCACACTCATTTGACTTTTATTCTTTCTCTCCCAACACCCTTTACAATTTGATGAGAGCTGGTTAGGCATAAATTCCCTTCTAACTTCTTTGTTTTTCTATATAAAATCATAATCTTCCACAAGTCAAATGATATGGTAGCCAACCTAGGATGACAAGTAGAGTCTACTGAGAGCATCCAGCTGACTCTGATACCCATCTTAGATGATTAGTCTAGACAAAGGTAGATTGAGTCAAAGAGGTAAATTTTGGTAAATTTTGTCTTTTCTTAATATTTCTTTCTACATCTTTACTGAGGTACAGTTGACATATGCTAAACTATACGTATTTAAAATGTATAACTAGTTTCAACATATATGTAAACATACATATATACACATATATATATATGTCATGAAACCATCACCATAATTAAGATAATGAACATATCCATCATCTCCAAAATTTTCTTTGTGTTATTCTGGGTGCCTCCCTCCTGCCCCTTCCTGCTCCCCTTTCATCCCATTCATAGGGAACTACTGACTCAGTTTATGTCACTATAGATTAATTTGCATTATATAGAATTTTATATAAATGGACTTACACTGTATGTACTGTTTTTTGTGGGTTTTTTAAAACATCTTTATTGGAGTATAATTTCTTTACAATGGTGTGTTAGTTTCTACTTTATAACAAAGTGAATCAGCTATACATATACATATATCCCCATATCCCCTCCCTCTTGCGTCTCCCTCCCACCCTCCCTATCCCACCCCTCTAGGTGGTCACAAAGCACTGAGCTGATCTCCCTGTGCTATGTGGCTGCTTCCCACTAGCTATCTATTTTACATTTGGTAGTATTTATAAGTCCATACCACTCTCTCACTTCATCCCAGCTTACCCTTCCCCCTCCCTGTGTCTTCAAGTCCATTCTCTACGTCTGCATCTTTATTCCTGTCCTGCCCCTAGGTTCTTCGTAACCATTTTTTTTTTTTTTTAGATTCCATATATATGTGTTAGCATACGGTATTTGTTTTTCTCTTTCTGACTTACTTCACTCTGTATGACAGAGTCTAGGTCCATCCACCTCATTACAAATAGCTCAGTTTCATTTCTTTTTATGGCTGAGTAATATTCCATTGTATATATGTGCCACATCTTCTTTATCCATTCATCTGTTGATGGAAACTTAGGTTGCTTCCATGTATGTACTGTTTTTGACTGACCCTTTAAACACATCATAATTATCTTGAGATTAATCCATGCTATTAGGTTAGCAATAATTTGTTCATTTTTATTGCTGAGTTTTATTCTATATCTATTCCACAAGTTGTTTATCCATTCACCTATTTATAAATATTTTTTCTACATTTTGGCAATTATAAATAAAACTGCTATGAATATTTATGTACAAGTGTTGGTGTGAACATATACTTCATTTCTCATGGATAAATTCCAAGGAGTGAACTGACTAGGTCATATACTCTGACCTATATTAGGTAATTTTGCCTTCTCCTAATATTTTTGACTCAAGTTACTCAATAAAGAAAGGAAATCCCAGGAGTTTCAACTCACCAGTTTAAAAGTACATTAGCTCTGGGTGCCACCATAACATACACTCAGCTTATCTCTTATTTCTGGGTAGCTCCAATGGAGGGTTCCAGTCACATGACAGAGACCTACCTCAACTATGTTCTACAGCTTCTCTCTACTATTCTGTCTCAGGGCTCCCTCCAAAGTTGAGCAACAGTGTCATCTCATATGCAGGAGCAGCCAGAAGGAGGGGAGGGCAGATAACACTGAGAGCCTGCCCTACGGATTTCATTTTTGTCAGCTCCTGCAATCATGTGAGACAATTTCCTTAGAATAACTTTCCCTCTCCCTCTCTCCCTCTCTCCCCTTCCCCCTCCCCCTCCATCCCTCTTCCTCCCTCCCCAATCTCTCTCCTATTGATTCTGCTTCTCTGGAGAATACTGACTGATACCCATACATTCACATGTATACACACACCACACATGCACACACACCCCATGCATATGCACAAATGTACACAAGAATGGTGGGGGTAGAAAATAGCTGGATTTCTTAGGAACTATTGCCCTTTGTGGAAAAGCTGACTGACTCTCAGTAAAGAAGATGTGGTTGCCTGTTGCATATTATGTAAACAAATGCTTCATGCAAGTTATTATTGTTCCCCTTCTTGTTTTTTCTTTATTTGAGAAATCCCAATATATGAGAAACTATAAACATACTCTCGGGAAACTGAGCATTTTCTTTTTCATTTTGAAGTTTCTTTTACAAAAAAAAAAAAAAAGAGTTTTAAAAACTTAAGAAGAAATTAGCTATGAGATTGAAAGTGTGAGTCTCCATAGAATACTCATGGGATTTAAGTACTAAAAGTCATTTCCACAAAGTGGAAACCCAGTGGTACAACTGCATTCAATTCATTTCTAAATTTGGTGCAACTTACAACATTGTAGGTAAGAAAAAGAAAGAAAAAGGGATATGGCTTAAGAATTTGAGTCTTCCACAATGTGGAAACCTCTATTATTCTTAGAAACAAGAGGCAAAAACAAAAAAAAGTGGTAGAAGCTCAAGACACAGAAGTTATAATTCTATTTGAATTCTGATATTGTTTATTAACTCTGTATACACTCAATGGAGTTAATCAAGAAGACAGAGGCTTATTTATAACACATATAATTCATAAAGAAAACTGTGATGGTTAAACTAATCATTTCTGCTATCTTAACAACTTTCACTATTTATTGTGGCTGAATTAATTGGACAGAGACTGGTTTCAATGATTAAAATAACGAAGACAGTAAGATTGTCTGTGGTTTAGTCATTTCATACCTAGTTGCAGATTGTCTCACTCAGGCAAATTCCAAATCATAGCTCTAGCAGAGGATAGAACAACAAACTAAAAACCTGAAAGGAGTTTGTTCATGCAAATACTGTGTAAAGTATTTAAAATAATGAGTTTGTATTGTTAAAAAGTAAACTACATCTTTGTAATAAAATATGTTTTGATTTAATTTTGGAACATGCCTACATTGATTAAGCAATGTTTATAATAGAGCAAAAAGCTTATTAAAGGGACCAAGAACTCTTCTATGTGCTTTATGAATTAACTGACTTAACACTCAGAAGAACTCCTTGAGATCAGCCTTTTATTATGCCCATTTTATTGATAATGACCCTGAGGCAGAGATTGGCTAAGCATCTTCTACTTGGTCATGGAGCCAGCAAGTGGCAGAATCAGGCCCTCTAAGTACTGAGTCCAGATGTTAAGTGCTACACTACATAATTTCGTAGATAAATGCAAACATCAATATCAGTCTTTCCCCATTTTTATTCAGCAGTGACTTGTGTCCCATTAAAGAATAACTTTCACAATACCTCCCAAATTAGATTGAATTGAGCCATCAACCCCCCAAGTTGTGGCTCGCGAGCTCTAGAGCACAGGCTTGGTAGTGTATGTATGTTGATGCTACTCTTACTTTGCACCAGCTTCCGCCTCCCCACCCCCGTGTCCTCAAGTCCATTCTCTATGTCTACATCTTTATTCCTGCCATGCCACTAGGTTCATCAGTACCATTTTTATTTAGATTCCATATATATGCGTTAGCATATGGTGTTTGTTTTTCTCTTTCTGACTTCACTCTATATAACAGACTCTAAGTCCATCCACCTCACTACAAATAACTCAATTTTGTTTCTTCTTATGGCTGAGTAATATTCCATTGTATATACGTGCCACATCTTCTTTACCCATTCATCTGTCGATGGACGCTGAGGTTGCTTCCATGTCCTGGCTATTGTAAATAGAGCTGCAATTAATATTTTGGTACATGACTCTTTGAATTATGGTTTGCTCAGGGTATGTGCCCAGTAGTGGGATTGCTGGGTCATATGGTAGTTCTATTTTTGTTTTTTGAAGGAACCTCCATACTGTTCTCCATAATGGTTTTATCAATTTACATTCCTACCAACAGTGCAGGAGGGATCCCTTTTCACCACACCCTTTCCAGCATTTATTGTTTCTAGATTTTTTGATAATGGCCATTCTGACCGGTGTGAGGTGATACCTCATTGTAGTTTTGATTTGCATTTTTCTAATAATTAGTGATGTTGAGCTTGTGACTCTTGGCCATCTGTATGTCTTCTTTGGAGAAATATCTATTTAGGTCTTCTGCCCATTTTTTAATTGGATTGTTTGTTTTTTTGATATTGAGCTCCATGAGCTGTTTGTATATTTTGGAGATTAATCCTTTGTCTGTTGTTTCATTTGCAAATATTTTCTCCCTTTCTGAGGGTTGTCTTTTTGTCTTGTTTATAGTTTCCTTTGCTGTGCAAAAGCTTTTAAGTTTCATTAGGTCTCATTTGTTTATTTTTGTTTTTATTTTCATTACTCTAAGAGGTGGGTCAAAAAAAAGATCTTGCTGTGGTTTATGTCAAAGAGTGTTTTTCCTCTAAGAGTTTTATAGTGTCTGGTCTTACTCTTAATGAGGTCAAACAACTTTTCCTGGATCACTTGATAACCTTTTCTTTTGAAGTGTGTTTAAGGCTCATGCCCATTTTTTTTTTGTTTTTGATTGACTCTTCTTTATGTTAATTTGAAGGAATTTTCTACATAGGAACCATTTTTTAGTTAAATATATCATAAATATCTTCTCTGAGTTTGTAGCTTGCCTTTAACTCTCTTAATTATGTCTTTTGAGGAAAATACATAATTTCTTTATTTGAATATTATAGAATTCATCAGTTTTTTGCCTTTATGGTAATTACTTCCTGTGTCCTATTTAAAGAATTTCTCCATAACATGGAAATCAAAAAAATATTATATTTTGTCATTTTTAGGTGTAACACTTTGCCTTTTCCATTCAGAACTATACTCCCCTGAGAATTTATTGTGTCTGGTCATGTATGAGTCAAATTCTTATATTTTTACAATATGGATACACAATTCAGCAAGTAAATTTACCATTTAGTAAAATAGCTCACTTTTCCCTCTCCTATGCAGGATCACTGTTATAAATCATGTGCCTGTATTTCTGTGTCTGGGCACTCCATTCTGTTCCATTGGTAAATTTGTGTATCATTCTTCCAATACTACACTGTCTTAATTACTGACACAGATGTATTGATTTCCAATAAAAGAAGTCTTTCCACTTTGTTACTCTTAATAAAGAGTGCTAGTCTATTTTTTTGAAATATAACTGGCAAATAACATTATATTAATTTGAGGCATACAACATAATGATCTGATATTTGTATATACTGTGAAATCACCACAGTAAGTCTAGTTAACATCCATCACCGCAAAGTTATGAACTTTTTTCTTATGTTGAGAACTTTTAAGATCTGTTCTCTCACTAACTTCCAAATATACAATACAGTATTGCTAATCTATTCTTGACTCTTACATTTATATATAAATGTTATAATCTCTTTGTCCAGTTGAAGGATTAATGAGATATTATTAAATTATGGATCAATTTGTAGAGAGGTTGCATGCATACTTTGGTATATTTTCTAAACCATTAAGATGTCATATCCCTCTATATAGGTCTTCCTCAATTTTTCATAATAAAATTTTATGATTTTTCCATAGAAACCCTGCACATATTTTGCTACATTTACTCATGGACAGTGACATTTCTAATGTAATTAAAAATGCAAATTTAATTTTTAAACTTCCTATATTCTTATTTCTAGCATATTAAGGATGTGTTCATGGTTAACTGAACTTACATGCAACAACCTTAATAAAATCACCTATTAATTTTAATCCTATGTGCATATTGTAGTATTTTGCTATAGACAACCATATGAGATTAATTATTGTTATTTTCCCTTTCCAATCTTTTTGTTTAAGTTTTCATTCTCCTTGTTTTACTACATTTGATAAGACATCTAATGTAATGTTCAGTAGAAACAGTGATAGTAGGCATCCTTTTCTCACTCCTGTTAAAATAATAAGCCATCAATTATATTTTTAATTATAATTATTAATATTTTTTAAATTGAAGTATAGTTGATTTAACAATGTTGTGTTAGTTTCAGGTGTACAGCAAAAGGATTCAGTTATGTATATGTGTGTGTGTGTATTCTTTTTTGAATTCTTTTCCCTTATAGGTTATTACAAAATATTGAGTATATTTACCTCTGCCATACAGTAGGTCCTTGTTTGTTATCTGTTTTATATGTAGTAGTGTATGTATGTTAATCCCAATAATATTGTTTTATATTTTTGTTTCTTATATATGGTTTTCATTTCTCTGCTGAAATTCTCAGTATTGCTTTTCTTTTCCTTTTCAAATATCTTTATAGATATTTTAAAGTCAGATAATGGCAATACCTTGAGCCTCTGTGTATCTCTTTCTGTTGTCTGTTGTGTCTGTTGAATATTGTTCCTGTTGTCCTTCCTCATTGTGTGCCTATTTATTTTTTAATTGTGTTCCAGATGTATTTTCAAAATTGTTTTGGGAGGGAATTTGTTAATTGGAATAATATAATTTTTCTCCAGAGAGGTTTTTTATGTGATTCTGGAAGGGAGTTAAGGCATAGCACTCTAGTATCACCTTAATCTAATTTGAGAGAATGAGATGATTTGAAATTGAGCTGTAGTTGACTTTCATTTTTAGGGTGCAGTCTTTTAAGGCTCTGATCCAAAGTGAAGTATTTCAGCAGAACCACTTTCTCTTATTAAACTCTGGATTCCAGCCTGTTATTCTAGTCCCATGGAACAGTTGAAAGTGTTGTTCAAAGCAATACTTACTTCTCACGAAACTGGCTCATTCCAAGACTGGAACAAGAAAGACACAGAATGAACTTGGACTATATTGCTATGCAGAAAAGTAAGGAATTACTCAAAAAATAATAGGGACATGTCAAAAAGATAAAGAAGCCACTCTTATGAGGCTCCTACTGACAAAATATGGGACAAATTGAGCACCAAAATAATGAAATATGAAGATGAATTAGAAATCATTGCAAATATAGGAATTGATGAGTCTATAATAATGGTAAATAAGTATAGCCATCTATTAGTTAAGTAATTAAGTAATAAGGCAAAAAGTTGGGCTGCTGCTTACAGTAGAATGCCAAGTGCTGTTTGGTAAATATGGACAGAGCGCTGGAGCTGGAAAATCAGTATTTTGCAAGTATCACTGTAAAGACTGATCAGGCAAGAATCATCCATAGATGTTCATCTGTAGATTTTAAGGTTAGGAGGAAAACTTAATAAGAAACTGGATATTTGTATGGTCTTAAAAATGTCAGATTGCTTAATAGCCACAAGGAAATAAAATTGTTATACAGTGAGAAATTAATTAGACAACACTTTGACAGAGTGAGCAAAATTAATGTTATCGATGATGGGCACACAAACAGGAGGATGTCATATGCATCCAGAGGTGATACCCTGAGGAGAACACTAAGTTGTTCATGTTTTATTTTGGCTGAGAATGTAATGAGGAGATAGAAAAAACAGGATAGTTCTATTTTTAAAAGGTAGGAGGATTACTGTATTAGAAATGTTAATATCATAATAAAGAAAGGCTATGAAAATGTTCCATATTAAATGAGGCTAAGGAGACCTGGCAAATAATTGAAATAGCTGACCTTAGATAAGATAATATATTGGAGGGGGAAATGTTATAAATGACATCATTGGGTCAGCTGATAAAATTGATAAAAGTATTGTATCAGTGTTTTATGTACTGAAATTGTTAACTATACTGCCATTATCTTAAAGAATATTCATATTCTTAGGAAAGATAAGCTGAAGTATTTAGGGGTAAAGAGCATGATATATTGTCTTGCAAATATTTCAGAAAAATAAAAACTAGTTATGTGTATGCATATTTTGTACAATATTAACAATAACTGAATTGATATAAAGGGTATACATTGAATACCTTTATTCTTGAAACTTGTATGTAAGTTTGGAATTATATACATATACTTTCTAAGATTTTTTTTTTTTTAAATAGTGTTATTCAACCTATCAGCCACCCTATCCATGTCAGTAAATATCTTCAGGGAAAAAGAAGACTCAAACTCTTCCCTTCCCCTCCCTGAGTGCTCTTCTCCCCTGACTTTTGGCCAACAAAATACAGCTTTTTTTTTTTTTTTTAAGCTTCCCAATGACTATTTTTAATGCCATATTTTATTTATACAAATTTTTAGTGAAAAATTTAAGTACAAAGAAAAATTATACACAAATTATATAATGAATTTCTGTATACCCACAACATAAATTTTCAAATCTTTATAGCCTGACATATTTTTCTTCTTTTTAATTACTTCTTAAGAAAAAAAATTACATAATGTCTTTCTCTTATTCCCACTTTATCATTCCTAGGTGTAGCAACTATCCTTGTTTTGTTGATTATCATTCCCATGTATGTATACATAAAGTATAAAAATGTCTATAAACAATAGATGGCATTGTTTTCATGAGTTTAAATTTTATATAAATGGTATACTACTGTATCCTTCTGAAGTTTCTTTTTAAATCAACATCATATTTATTGAATTTATTCATGTTAACACTTCTATTTTATATACATATATTTATATTATACCATCATATGAATATACCACAAGTAATCTACACATTTTCTTGGTTATTAAAATGTTAAAGTTTATTATAATTCTCGATTATAATGTCACAATGAATGTGCTTCTATTGTGACTTACTGTGCGTTATGGGCAAGGATTTCTTTAGGACCAAGAATACAGGGTATTTTGTGAGGAGTATGTTTCCTGAGGTGTAAGGAATGTGTATATTTTTCTAAATAATTATTTCCAAATTGCTCTTCAAAGTGCTTCCATTAAAAGAGCAATGCCTCCTTCAGTGTTGTATGAGATTTACTGGTGCTCTACAGTCTTGCAGAAACTTGGTACTCTCAGACTTTAAAATTTTGCCTCTGTAATCATTATTAAATGATATCTCATGATTATTTAATTTACATTTCCCTGATAACTAGGGAATTTTGAACATGCTTTATTTTTTGCGGGGGGCAGGTGAAGTAGAAAAGGATAGTGTTATTACTTTGCCAGGCAAAGGGGGGGACACAGTAGGCTAGCGCCTCAAGAACTGTGCCCCCTCCCTGGGGAATAGGGAGAGGTCTTATAGTCAGGGCTCCTGGTCAGGGGTATGCAATAAGGATCAAGGCAGTAACAGGTTTTCATTCTTCTGATGGGTTGGTGGTGAGGTAAGTAGGAGTCAGCATCACCAACCTTCAGGTCCAATTGGTCTGGGGTCTACATGTCTGTGAGCAGCATACCATCGTTTAATCGTTAACTTCTCCCGCCTGGAGGGGGTTTTGAAATCTGCAAAATAGCTTAAAGATATTGTTATGTGTATTGTTGATGGGGAAACAGGACCTTGCCCCAAGGCTGACCTTGACTGTTTGTTTGTCCCTGGTCTCACATCCCCTCCCTTCCCTAATTAACAACTGCTTGAACATACTTTAAATGTGTACTTTCTATTTAAGTTCTGTGATTTGTTATTTTTAACTTTGCCCATTGTTCTAGTTGATTATTTTTCTCTTACTGATTAGTAAGAATTTTTTATATATTATGGACATTACTCTTTAGTTATATACATTACAAATATAGTCTTCTAGTCTGTGCATATATCTTGGTTTGTAGTACTGTTTTTAAATCAGAAATTTTAAATTTTATTGAAGCCAAATTTAACTTACTTTATATGATGTGCGTTTTCTGTCTTGTTTAAGTAACTTAGAACAGTCGTAACTGAATTCCATTGTATTTCTTCTAAATATTTAATGTTTCAATTTCTATATTTAAGTTTTTATTTCATTTGTCGTGTCTTACATGGTGTGTGCTCTAATAGATTTTCCTACCTGGAAAACCATAATACTGTAGTCAACATTTGCCCCAGTGATTTGTTGTATGACTTTGCTTTGTTTTGAATTTCAATTTCCCGCAGATGGTTATTTGTGATTCTAAAATTTTGCTGTTTTCCATTAGTCTGTTAATCTAATCCTGAATAGATACCACACTTTCTTAATTAATCTCATGTTGTAATATTTTAACCTCACAATCATAAAGGAAAGTGGTCTATTTCTCACGTGCACTACATGCCTATAGTGTTTATTATAGTCACCCATGGACTCAGACTGATAGAGCAGCCATCATATTGTAACATCATTATTATTTTTTCTATCAGATCTCCTTCATCTTTACATTCTGCAGTTCAAACAACAAACCCATCAGTTATTCCTGCTGAAAGAGACATTTCATTAGCTGTTAAAGCAGATTGCCCTCTTGCTATATCTGCTATTTTGTTCCTGAAAAGCGTAGCTGAGGTTTTTGCTCTGGCCAAGTTAACAATCCTCTCCACTTGCTTGTAGGTCTGAGAATAAAACATTGCTACACAGATTGATTATCCTGGGGAGCTGATATATTGAACACATATCCTCTATCTACAGTACTGAAAAAATACTGTCAGGGAAGGGGAATAATAATTAAATTGACACACGACAGATTAACAGAAAAACAAAAAAACTAATTTGTAGATACTGAAGTCTCATAGAAATAGAACCTAAGAAGTGACCGAAACAGACAGCTTTTATACTTTTTAGGCAAAGAAACAACTTTGTGAGAAATTGACAGGACAAAGAAACTTAGGCTTTGGGTGCTTAATTAGTGAAGAAGCTAAACAGAGTTTGGGCTTTGGGTAGTAAATTAGTAAAGAAGTAATAAGGCTTATATAGGTTTCTCAGCCAAGAATTCCCTATCTCTGGCAACAAGGAAGCCTCTCTACCTCCTTATATAGGGAGGGTGCCTTCACATGGGAGATTTGTTTCCTGCTTTCAGGGGATCAGAGGAGGGTCAGACTGCCCTTTGTGCACTGGCAGTTTCTCAAGTAACTTTGTTTATTTTTTTTATATTGGGTCATAGTTGTTATCTTATTTATTTAAAAAATTTTTGGCTGTGTTGGGTCTTTATTGCTACATCCAGGCTTTCTCTAGTTATGGTGAGTGTGAGCTACTCTTCCTTGCTATGCACGGGCTTCTCATTTTGGTGGCTTCTCTTGTTGTGGAGCACAGGCTCTAGGCGCATGGGCTTCAGCAGTTGCAGCATGCAGCCTCAGTAGTTGCACCACACAGGCCCTAGAGCATGCAGGCTTCAGTAGTTGCGGCACATGTACTCAGTAGTTGCAGCATATGGGCTCAGTAGTTGTGGCCTGTGGGATCAGTAGTTGTGGTGCATGGGCTTAGTTGCTACGCAGCATGTAGGATCTTCCCAGACCAGGGATCGAACTCACATTCCCTGCATTAGCAGGCAGGTTCTTAATCACCGTGCCACCACGGAAGTCCCTCTCAAGTAACTTTAATTCAAAGTAATCATATACCATTGTGGCATATTTGGGGCAACCTGCTCTGAGCCCCAGTAATACCCTAATATGTGATTGTGTCTTAAAAGGATTTATAGAAGGACAGTAATATAAAGTCTGTGATAGGAAATTAGGAGAAATCTTTAACCTGGTCTCAAAGTTTTCCTGCTCAAGCCCAGTGGTGTTCAGAATTTGGTTTCATCAGCAGGGGTGAAAATTACAATCATGCATGGAAACTAAATCTTTTTTTTAGGTAGAACATGTAAAAGGCAAAAACAATTGGTAATGCCTTCCCTGACAGTTACTGTGACAGTCATGAAGGCTGTACAGCACTGCTAAAGTATTTATTTGACGTTTATTAAACAGAGTTTAATGGTAGTGAAATTTTAATCTAATTCATCAATTTAATAGTTTTCATGAAAATGCTCCATTTATTTAGATGCTCTATGTATCTTTCCTATTCTCACTAATCATTTTTGTTCATTTGCTATTGACTTAGGTTGTTTTGAAATAGTGCATTAGAATCAGAAGAATATAGTTTCATAAAGCATTATCATTAAAAACCTATCTAGATTAAGATGTAGTAAGTAATTATAATTTTACAGGGTTATCTTTTCATTTGTCTCAATGACGGTAAATCATTAGGCCTGAGAAACCATCCGTATGGATCTATAGATACATGCCAGAAGCCATCTTTGGAAACATAATCATACATTATTATGAAGCCCCAATTTATAATGGGTTTTCTTCTAAAAAAATCTTTAGTAGTAATCTCTTCTAATGAACATGATACATCTGATCATCATCAAGGGAGTTTTAGCTTCAGATTTCTTTACCAAATCAGTAGAACCCCTAGGATAAAATAATAAGTAGACAAATGATGTTGTTCTGCTCCTTTAGGGTAGATATTTTGTACCTGAGCTATTTCTAGTGCTGATCTAAATTCAAATATCCAAATTAACAAGTAATCAGTAAGGTCCTGGCACTTTGAAGATTTGAGCTTATATGGATTTTTATTTCTGCTGACTGTGTTTTCACTGCCTGGGTGTAGGGTGGTTGAAGGCATATATCTGTCTTTCCATCTGTGAAGACCTCAAGAATGGCCATAAGGAGAAAGAGACGATTTTTAAATATGAATTTAACTGATGTGACTATTTCATGATAAAATGACAATTTGTGGCATTATTAATTTCTGACAACTTTTTGTGAAGTTGTACAATGGGTCTAGGCTGAGGTACTCTGTAATCATCTTAGATAGATTGCTTCTGAAGGAAGTTGTGTTGATTATGGTGTGTCTTCAGAGATGGCCAACTGGATGGTTATGAAGTACCATTGTATGACATCCTTGACCATATAGCCACTCTGTAGAAACAATATTATCAGTACCCAGGATTTCTTGGATGTAAACTGATAATCATGATTACAAAATTCTTACTGTAATATAAATTAAATAGCAGCTTACTCATTTACACTGAGGAACATTGCCATCAGGTAGAACAGACATCAGGTGGTCCAGTGTTCTTCTGTTTTAAAGAGAAATTTTCATGTGAAGCTGAATTATCAAAATTTTAAAACAATGCAAGAGAAATTATTTATAAGATATGAATATTAAAGATCTTCAGACTTTATGCATAGAATTATATCTGTCTCCATAACAAGGATAGATTTGCTAGGTAGGTATACTTTTCCATCTTAGCCATGGGGGAAATTTCCTTCCTCAATCATGTTTTGGTAGATTTTCTCAATATCCAGTGGCCTGCTGATAAATGTTTAACAAACTGGCTCTTGAGGAAAAAATCCTAATTTGTAGTGTGTGCCAATTTCTGTGGTATACATATTATCACCATGGCTAAATTCAAGTTACTAATATCACTGAATGTACAGCTGGGAATAGATGTACACAGCCCAGCTCTCACAAGCCAGCCTCAGCTGGCTCCGTCAAACAAGTGCAATGTCTATCTTTCAGGTACCACTTTGTAAGCCTACACTACTGAAAAATTATTATTCTACTAAGGGGTATTTTTAAAAATATATTAAATATATCCAATTATAATCATATCTTAATCTTTTGAACCTTAAAATGACTTTTTTTTCTGAGCTATCATATCCTCATTTTATGGTTTAATTTTCAGAAGTACTTCTTATTTTCAAATTCTTGGGGAGCTCTTGGTAATTGATTCCATGTATTCTCTACTCCAGACTTTCTATTGTGTTTTCCTAATACCACCTACATCAGAATCTCTGAGAAAGGGGACTTAGAATCAGCATTTTAACAAATTCCTTCAGAGAAAGATTGTTAAACTTTGAGAATTTCTGTTCTAAAGACCTGCCTTTTCCTTAAAGACAAAAGTTTATTTTAACATAAGGTAGACAAAAATGCAGTCAAAATAGAAGTGGGTAATGGGACAGTAAGCAGTGGTGAGAAGTTAGTTTTGGGAGTTCGTGAAAATGTAATCTTGATGGGCTTGACTTTGTTGAATAAGGACTTAGTTATAGAAGGTTTTCTTTTCTCTAGTTTTGTCATCTAGTAAACATTTGATTTATGGTGGTAATTCTCAATTGTCAGGTACAGCAGAATCCCCTGGTGAGGTTAAATTTGTGTGTAATTATTCCACATGATGCTAATAAGCAGCCAGGGTTGAGAACCACTTCCAGCAGGAATCCCAAATTTTCTTCGCTCATGACACTCACAATTTTTTCCTGGTACCCCTGTGTCAGTAAACAAAACAAAACACCTAAGAGTTCTGTTTGAGTATTAGTTCTAAGCATCTTAATACATATTTACATCTAACAACCTAATAGTACACTGAAAAGTTAATTGTTGAAAAGAAGTTGAAAGAATAAAATAATATTTCTATTACTTTCTCAAATAACCAACATTATTTACCGATGGGATGTGTGCACCTTGTGGGCAATGCACAGCTCCTCGGAACTTGGTTTCTGGTTTGAGACCTCCATCCTTTTTTCCTGTTCCACATTGATTTTCTCAGTGTACTTGCCTTTGAAGAAATTAGTAATATCTGAGCTCTGAAGAGAGATGATGCCATTGAAAGAAATATAGTGTGATCATGAGCTGGTAGTTTCTGTTTCTCTTGAAAACGTAAAATACCTCAGAGTGCTCTTTGTAGCTCTCTGGGGCACCTTGGCACACAATTTGGAAACCAGAGACTTATAGAACAAATTTTATGAGAATGGCCAAATCAATTTTAAAAATCCCAAAGCACAGTGATAAAAGGCAAAAAGAACTTGATGAGAGCCAGGATTGCTTGTTAAGTTTTGCTTTTCTCAATTTTTCAATGATAAAGATGGTGATAATGATGATAAAAGTAACTGACATTTAATGGGAACTAGCTATGTACTAATCACTACATTTTATATATTTTCCCAATTAATTTTTAGTAAGAAATCTAAGAAGTAGGTGCAGTTTCCCTAGTTTTTAGGTATGAAAATTGAGGCTTAGAGCTTTAGCTACACCCCACCTAGTAGGTGGCACAGGTGAATAGGGAAGGTCATTTATTTGTGAATTCATCTTGATAGAAATATGACTTAATCGTGAAGAATAGAATTGGTGGTGAGTCTGTGGTCTCAGTATAAGCAGGCAGATTATAAAGTAACGCAGTGAGAAAACAAAGAATTCCTGGCATAAATACGGGTCTTGGTAGAACTGGATGGAAAAAACAATCACAAAATCCCACTAGTTTGGATACACATGCCTTTGAGTGTGTGTGTATGTGTGCATGCACGTGCACATGCAAGTACATACATAATTACTAGATATTACATACATACACATTCATAACTACTAAATATTATTTGGCTAGGGTTATGTCCAATTGCAAATGAGAATTAGAAGAGGCAAAATGGTGTAAAACTAAATGTTAGCAGGGGAAAGGATGGGTAACAGTAGGAAAAGGGAAGGGATGGGAGAGGACAGAGTAATGACAGCAGCTCCTATCATCTTGCACCTTCCTGATCTCTCTATCACTATTGCCCTTTACTTGCAATATTAAAATTCTTAAATATTTCTCTTCAGCTATACCCTGTCTCAAGCCTACTGTTAAATTTCAACACAAAGAGTTTGGACTAAGGACTTTGCTCTTCTCTTTAAAATGTCTCTTTCTTCTTGGGAGCTTTGTGTTACTTCCCACGTGTTAGGTTGGGTTCCAGAGCTAAAAATGCAGTTCTTGAGCTGCCTGCGTACTGCTGACAAGCCTGTAATGACAAGTGCTAATTTGTATCTATGAAGGAAAATCAGGGGGAAAAAAAGGCATGTAATGTCAGAAATATGAGGATATATACTTTAATTAAATCAGTGAAGACCCTCCGGAGCCTCTGTTCTAAAGTTTCTCTATTTGTCATTAGGCTGGAAAATAACAATAAGAAATTACATGTTGTCTACTCTCTCCTCCATTTCTTCCCTGCCTTCTCCTCACCCCAAAAAGATATTATCTTAGTCATTAGGCTCGTGGGACATATGCTGTTAGGCTGCATTTGTATGGGAAATTGACCCATTTCTAAGAACCATGAGATGCTTTTTCTCACACTTCCCTATATACACTCTGATGCTTCATCCTGTCTTCACTGCTTGACTGGGTGACCTTTTGCACTTATGTATCCCTTAATTTAATGAGCACAATCCCTGGTACATAACAATCATCTAATAAATATGTTTTGGATGAATTAATAAAATCCACCCCATATAGTTGCATGCTATGGTCTAAATAGTTTATGTAATATATCTTAAGTTACACCTCTTTAATTGAGCAACTGCAGGTCAGATTTACCCTGCTCAGATAAAATTATCTAATGGCTATTGAAAAAATTGTCTAACCAGACTCTCTTTCTCCAGTATATCAGCCTCTCTGATCTTCATACTTTAATCAGCTTATCTCCAGCAGTAAGTGCTGAATGACTCAGTCTACTCTGCACTCCAGCTGCAATTGACTACTTTCTCTGCTGTTCTCTTAGTCTGGGCATTTCTGATCACTTCTGTCATTCTTCCCCTCTTTGATTTCTCTTACCACCTGTCAAACCCCTATTCCTCCTGGAAAGTTAGTGTAGACATGCTCTTGTAGGAGAGGAAAAGTAATTTTGCCTCTTCCCTTTTAGGTATTGGCTGAGAACTTCCTATAATAAAAAGAAAGATTAACAGGAAACAAACAGAAGTTTAATAACATGAATACCTCCTGTATACATGGGAGATACCCAGAAAAACTAAGTAACTCCCTGAAATGGCCCAAGTCACCACCTTAAATACCATCTCCAGCTAAAGACAGAAGATGTTGAATAGGGGAAAAGGTTAGTCATGGGAGGTTATTAACTAAAGCACAGTAAACAAGGATAAGGTCCCAATGCAGATTTAAGTCCTTGTTTTCTCCATTGATAAGAGTTTCTAGAGATTTAGACATTCTCCTCTTCCTAATGCAGAAAGAGAAACATCTGTACAAATGGATATTTTTCCTATAAATGTTAATGTCTCTCACAAAAAGATAACTACTACTTGGTTTTCAGAGCTTCTCCCTTGTTTGCTGTTTGTTTTTGTTTTGTTTTGTTTTGTTTTTAACAACCAGGTCAAAATAATCTTTATGCTAAAGGGGCATATTTTGGGGTGGCATATTCTGCTCCACTTCACTCTCTTTCTCTTAGCCTTCACTGAACTATGTGGTTTTAATCACTCTCCCCTTTTACTATCAAGAGGCCTTTGCTTTCACATTTCACATAGCATTTGTTTTACTTTTTGCTCTGGATGGGTTTTTACATAAGAGTTAAAATGTTTGTTGAATGGGTGAATGAATGTTCTATTGGTCACTGTTAAGCAGAGTATAAATCATGTAATTTCCAACTCTGTTTCATTTAATAGTGGGTGGGAAAATACCTGCTTTAAGTTGTCACTATTTGAGGTAATTCTTTGTAGTCTAACTGGAGAAAAATTATGAAGCCATGTCTGATGCCACAGTGCTAGATTCTACTTTTCTCTCAAAGACTAATGAAAGCTAATTTTTTGGAAGAGTAGTATTATCCACTGCTTTTTTGTTTTTGTTTTGTTTTCTCCTATATACTGAAGGAGAGCAAAGTATCCTACCACAAAATATGCCACTTTGGCAAATTGATTATTTTGAATTAGTTACTTAAGAAACAACAAGTACAAGAAGGACACTCTGATTCTTCTTTGTCCTCCTAAAAGCAAAAAATAAATCTCATGTGTGAAAGGTATCCTCTCTGTACCAGGAGGTAAAGCGACAGTCTTATCATGAGAGACAGGGAATTCAAGGCTGAGAAGCCTGTATAAACCTGTTACTTCTTCACTAATTAGCTACCTAAGACCCAAACCCTTTTATTTTGTAAATTCTTCACAAATTTATTTTTTGTCTAAAAGATATAAAAGCTGCCTGCTTTGCTCACTTCTTTGAGCCTCATATCTTTGGGTATCCTGTGTGTACAAAATTAAATTTGCTTTTCTTCTGTTAATTTGTCTTATGTCAATTTAATTATTAGACCAGCCAAACAACCTAGAAGGGAAGAAGGAAAATGTCTTCCTCCCCTACTATATATAATACATATATATGTGTATATATATATATATATATATATATACACATATATACATATATAGTCAATGTAGACCTGCTCCCCAGTTACGTTTTTCTCTTTCCTATTCTATTCTTCAATCTGTAGGTGAGTAAAATTTGCCACCCCAAAATGTGTTTCTTTGGTATGAGGGTTAATTTACACTGATTATTTTTAAGAAACAGAGGCTAGGAAGTCTTTATTTTTACCTCTCCCTTAGCTGCCTAAAGAATTGAAATAAAGGGCCTGTTGACTGGAAAAAAAAAAAAAAAAAGCACAAGGTGAGAATTGTGAGTTAAGTTTTATTTGGGGCAAAATTACAACCATAGCCCAGGAGACAGCCTCTCAGATTGCTCTGAGGAACTGCTCCAGAGGAGGTAGTGGGGAAGGTCAGTACATGTATGATTTTGGTGAAGCGGGTATTTGTGCAATCAGGCACACATTTTGTAAGAAGGGTGCCGCTAGTCATGAGGAGCAAATGTCTCCGTTAATGATTTTAGTGCTTTTCTAGATATGAGAAGATGCAAGAAATTGGGCTCATAAAATCTTTTTCTGAAAATATCTAACTATCTGAAGGTCTTTTCTGCCAGTTTTTCCCAGAGGACAGAGTACCTCATTCCCGATCTCCACCCTGAACTTATTTCAGGGTGTGTCGAAGGTCAGCAAAGGCAGTGGCTAGTGACGTAATCCTTGTAGAGGCAGATGGCAAGTGTGACAGTTTTTAGTTGGCAGTCCTGTTCCTGGAATAGAGTATCACCAGAGATATCTGTAATGAATATGGGCTAGGTGTGGTGGGGAAAACTTGGCAGGGCCTAGAGATCAGAGTGCACTCTGTGTCCCATTGTCTCTGCCTAGCCCAGCAAACATCTATTTACCAAACATTTGTTTTTCCTTATCCGTGTGAATTGCCTTCCTCCTCTTTGAAGTCCCAAACAACTACCCCCAACACCCTCTTTGGTCTTTAGCTGAAGATGGTGTTTAAGGTGAAGATTTCAGCCATTTGGTGAGTTAGTTTTCCCGGGACCCTCCCATGTATACGTGTTATTAAAATTGTGTTTGATTTTCTCCTGTTAATCTGTTTCATGCCAATTTAATGAAGACCAGCCAGAAGAACCTAGGGCCCTAGGGCAGAGGAAAATTTCTTCCTCTCTGACAAATCTTATCCCTGCTCCCAGCAACTCATGCATTGTTCAAATGCTTTCTCCTGTCAGATGACGTTTTATAAAATCAGCAAGGTAACTGGGCTTCTTGAATATATAGAGTCTCTATTTTTTTTAAATATAGTGGTAGAGATATTTACTTTGTAAATAAGAGAACTTTGAAAGAGGATGTTCAATATATCGCTAGCTATATGTGGCCCAAATGGTAAACGTAGATTGAAGTTGATTGCATCCCTTGACGTGTCTTTCCACATATTCCTTTGTGTATGATAATGCCACTAGTAGGTAGTGGAGGCGTGGAGGGGACCTGAATAAGTAATTATGCTAATTTGCTGCATGCAGGAACAGAGCAAATGTGCCCTTCTGCATTTACCATGTTAGAGGTGAAAAGTGATGGGGAGTTTGCTTTAGAAATACATGATAAAAAGGAAAATTGATCTTTGTCTGTGTTTGTCCTCTTTTGTTGTTGTGGGAACAATATTGAATGCTTTCTTGAAACTACTGATCAATTGCTATGTTCCTCCTGACAATCCTTTCTGTCACTGTTTGATACTCTTTTATCTCTTAGTACATGCTATATTAGTACTGTTCATTTGCTCAGACAGTTTTTGAGTGCTTACCTGTAGTCCACACTGCACTAGGTGTTATGGGGAGTAAATATAAGTACAGAAGAAGAAAAAATATAGTTTCAGCCTTAAAGAAGACATTAGTCTTTCTCTACCCAACACAACCTGACTGTTGAAAGCTCTTTAACGTGATTATGAGGAATGAAGTAAATATATATTTTGTCATCTAAGTAGAAATACATAACATCTGTATTTAAAACTCTACTAAAAAATTATCTTCCACAATTATCCTTCTTTCCAACAAGTTGTTCCTGATTTCTTTAAAAATATAACACTAAAATTCAACATTCTTTAAGATAATGTAATGGTTTTGCCACATCAACTCCATTATTATTAATCATCTTAAAAAAATGTGTTGCATTACAGTAAATTTTTTATCCTTTTTTGGAAAGTATGATTGATTTTACTAAGCATGACTTTTTTTTTTTTTTTTTTTTTTTGCGGTACGTGGGCCTCTCACCGCTGCGGCCTCTCTTGTTGCGGAGCACAGGCTCCGGACGCACAGGCCCAGCGGCCACGGCTCACAGGCCCAGCTGCCCCGCGGCACGCGGGATCCTCCCGCACCGGGGCATGAACCCGTGTCCCCTGCATCGGCAGGCGGACCCCCAACCACTGTGCCACCAGGGAAGCCCCAGCATGACTTTTATGATTGTGACAGAAATAAAATAATTATAGTTTTTTTCACTCCTCCTACTCCTAGAACCTAAGGAGATTTTGAGATTTTCTTTTCTCCTCTGATTCTTAAGAGGTAATTGGGGAATCTCAAAGAACCTCTGGCAGTGATCCATATAACAAAGAAATGAACCAGTAGGAAGAGGGCAGGGCAAAAACCTGGGTTGGTCAGACTTTGAGAATTTAGTAAACAAGAATATAATGAACAGAGAAAAGAGGTACTTGAAGTCAGCTGCTGTACAGACTTCCAGGAGACAGGCAAATGAAGAGAAATTTTAGGATATATTTAGAATTCATGCTGTACATTGACCCTGCTCCTTCTCTCTTCTACCCTTACCACAGCACTGCTTCCTATCAATAAACGAATACATACTTAAGTTACTTTTAATACATTTAAGATGAAAATAAACACAATCAATTACAAGGTAGAACTATATATTAGGGTTATTTCAATGCCAAAAAAATGGAAAAGCACTTTACTCATATGATATTAAACAGGAGTCTGCAGCTTTTGTGATTATTTAGTAATCAAGTAATGGCCCTTTTACTTCTCTAAAAATGTTAAAGAAAAACCCAGCCAATACTTATGAAAAATACTTTTATTTTAAACAAGTAGAAAACATACCTAGGTCTTCAGAGATTCTGATGTAATAGTCTGTGTGTGGCCCAAGCAGCTATTTTCCAAAAGCTCCTCAGGTGATTGTAATGAGCATGTGTTAACTGGAACTCTTGCTGAGTAGTCTGATGGCTTTCATGTAGGAGGAAATTGCCAGAAAAGGTGACTTCATATATACAATGGAATATTACTCAGCCAAAAAAAGAAATGAAATTGAGCTATTTGTAATGAAGTGGATGGACCTAGAGTCTGTCATACAGAGTAAGTCAGAAAGAGAAAAACAAATACCATATGCTAACACATATATATGGAATCTAAGAAAAAAAAAATGTCATGAAGAACCTAGGGGTAAGACAGGAATAAAGCCATGGACCTACTAGAGAATGGACTTGAGGATATGGGGAGGGGGAAGGGTAAGCTGTGACAAAGCGAGAGAGTGGCATGGACATATATACACTACCAAAGGTAAAATAGATAGCTAGTGGGAAGCAGCCACATAGCACAGGGAGATCAGCTCGGTGCTTTGTGACCACGTAGAGGGGTGGGATAGGGAGGGTGGGAGGGAGGGAGACGCAAGAGGGAAGAGATATGGGAATATATGTATATGTATAACTGATTCACTTTGTTATAAAGCAGAAACGAACACACCATTGTGAAGCAATTATACTCCAATAAAGATGTAAAAAAAAAAAAAGAATAAGCCTATTAAGCCACTACAAGAAAAAAAAAAAAGAAGTGACTGGGCTGGATGTAAAATGGCAGTGGACGAAGTTTGCCTACTTAGTAAACTTATGCAGCCTTTAACAAATATTGAAACCGATATTTTGGTGAATTTTCATTTGTGTTTTAATTAATTGAATTGTTCACATGCTTTTCTTTTCTAAATATTTTTATAGTTTCTGTCTTCATAGACATCTTTACAAACCCCCCTTCTCCTACTCCAAAACTGTATATCTATTACCCTATGTTCTGTTGCGGTGTTTTCTATGTAGTATCAGTCTGTAGCTTTGTGTCTGAGCTGGCAGAAAGAGGCAGGGTGAAGGAATGAGTGCCAGTTATCATTAAATTTTGAAATCATGCTAGCTTTACAAAATGAACTGATATTTCTGTTTGCTGTAACAGTTTAAAGAACGTAAGACTTTTTTTTTGAAAGTTTGAAAGAATTCTCTAGTAATCCAACTGGATTTACCTTTGTACTGTAACTATTGTTCTATAATTATTTTTCAAATTTTGACTCTCATGATATTCAAAGTCTGCCTTTTCACTAATTATTTTTAATTAACTGTATCATTAAATTATTCATTTCATACATACTTTCAAAATACTGATTTATGTGTATTTTCTTATAATGTCTTTGTTCCAAATATAGTCACGTTCCTTTGCATTTTTAATGTTAAATACTTTTCTTTTTTCTTCTTTTTTTCTAATTTTCTTTGCCAGCAATTCTCCCATTTCATCAATCTTTTCAGAGAACTAAGTCTTTGAGTTACCTTTTTTAACTGCATTTTCCCCATATACTAATTGATTTAAAAAAAGTCTATGTCATTGAAGTTTTCATTTTAAGATATAAAAATGAAAACAAATATGCTGTAGGTAATATTAAAAGTTAACTTATAAAACCTTTATCTTTACAGTATTTTTATATTATCACAAGTTAATAGACATTGCCCCCAAATTTATAGTTATAAACTCTTCACTAGGTTTTTGTAGTGTTTCTTGATTGGTTGGTTTTTCTCTCTCTCTCTCTCTCTCTCTCTCTCTCTTCTCTCTTCTCTCTCTCTCTCTCTGTGGTCTAAGTTTAATGTTTTTTATTACCACTCAAATGTGATTTAAAATTTTTTTAATGTTTTTGTGTGTACATATGTGAACATGCATATACAAGTGTATTAATTTTCATGTAGGTAAATTCAGACAATGTGTTTTTAATAATTTAACCAAGCCAAATATGAAATCAAAATCATATAGTGTGACCCCACACAATAAAACCACAGAATTTAAAAGTTCAGCAATTCTCACTTTTCACATTCATATTCCTTGCAAATATTTCATATAGCATCACTTAATACTTTCCTTGTTTGTACTTGTAATTTTAAAATTCTTGTTATATCATGCTCTTTCCTTCCATCAATCAAATACCACAGTGATTTACCACTAGTTAGTTAAGGGCACATCACTCACTCGAAATCACTCCATCAAACTCAGTACTCAGAAGTGCTTTGTTATATAAAACATTTGTACATTCATATATGCATACCAATATGCACAGTTCAAACCAGTTAGGTGCTCTCTGGGCATAGTTTTTAAATATTGGGGACATAGAAAATGTATAGTTAAATATTTGCTTTAGAGTTGAGAATGCTGAGACTCAGAGATTTTGATTACTCACCAAATATCACACATATTGGTCATAGGCCAAGAATAAACTATCTCTAGTTCTCAGTTGTTTAATTTGCCATGCAGAGTCATGGGTGAATAAATAATTATAAATGTATATATAGTAGTTGAAAACATTTAAAAGAAGGAGATTCCCCAAAGTTCCTAGAGACATTATATTAGTGCTAACCAACAAATTAGAAATGAAACTTCAAGTAAAGTAGTAACTTTTCTATGTTTGTGTGATGTGATCATTATAGTTCTAATCAAATTTAATTTAAGCCAAATTATCCTCAGATTCTCTTTTTCCTGCTATTGTCTTATAATTTCATTGCTTTTTGTTTTCTGTTTGGTCGCTTGAGGTCAAATTTTTATGCAGTTGATAATTTTATTGATTAACCAGAGCACTCTGTTAATTTTTTGATATTTCATCAATAATATGAAAATACCAGAGCTCTATATCATGTCTTAAGATTCTATCAGTGTTATTTAGACTCAAGTAATACATATGGACTCGGTTTCTCTAAGTATAAGAATTCCAAATGCGACCAGATGAAAGAGTATGTTAGAAAATATATACATATATATGCTAAAAACATAAGGGAATTTTAAAATGTCACTAGCTGTGTCTGTGTGTCTTTAATATTAACTAATTTACTAGTTAAATATGCCATTATTCCCTTACCCAGAAGAGTCACTGTAAAATGTATTCGCTGGCATTTTCTATAACTTAGTATTTAATTAAGTCTTTGGATTGAAATTTACTTATAAAATGCAACCCTGATTCCCTGGATAACTTGTACAACTCTTTTTCTCTCTCTTTCTGTATGGCTATCTGTCCCTATTCTTTCTGTCTCTGTCTGTCTCTACATTTTTGGTATTTATGCTTCCTTCCAAAAATTCTCATGAGAAAAAGAGGATATATAAAAGGAGAAGCAAGTGTGAAGACAAGGTCCACAGTATGACTGTTTTTACTTCATTAAATGGTCAATTATATTAATTGATATTTTCCAAAATGTTGGAATAGGTTACCTTTAAGCTTCACGTGAAGTTAAAACATGAAGATAACATAAAGTTAATTAATATTCATGTAATTTCCGGTATTACTATCAGAGGTTTTAGCAATACTAATATACCAAGCCACAGCTTTCATCAGTATGGCAAAGTTAGATATTGAAAGGTCCCAGCCACGAACGTGACTCATTTTTTGTCAAATTCATCCGAGAGCCAAAATAAGATTCTGGAGTTGCATTTGCTAGTTTTCAAAAAAAAAAAGAAAGGTGTAGATGCACACTTTGGCAGTGATAGACTGTATTCCCCAGTTGCCAAAGTTATTTACAGTTGACAGTCTGACACAAATACAGATTAAATACAAGCTCTAACAGCATTCAGTTTCGAAAAATCTTTTTTTTCTTGATTCTCAGCCAGTTAGTGATGTAAAACCTGTCTGTGTCAAAAATAAAAGATTTGAATAGGGCTACAATGAGGAGGGTTAAACCTGGATAATTGGACAAGTGCATTAAGACCATACATCAGGTTTAAATGCCTGCCATTATTTGGGTGGATTCTGATTTACCTTTTGATTCATCACTTTTCAAATGCAAAGTAATTGTAAGATTCCAAACTTTTGACCTTTACAAATGTCAGAAGAGGTAAAAATACTTTCTACAATGCCAATGGGTGGTTTCTTTCCAAATTATGTAGTGATTTGTTTCTTTACCTTAGTTCAGAACACCTTTTTTGTGTGTGTGTGTGTGTGTGTGTGTGTGTGTGTGTGTGTGTGTGTGTGTGGTACGCGGGCCTCTCACTGCCGCGGCCTCTCCCGTTGCGGAGTACAGGCTCCGGACGCACAGACTCAGCGGCCATGGCTCATGGGCCCAGCTGCTCCGCGACATGTGGGATGCTCCCAGACCGGGACACGAACCCGTGTCCCCTGCATCGGCAGGCAGACTCTCAACCACTGCGCCACCAGGGAAGCCCCAGAACACTTTTGATAGCAAACTAGATTCCCTTAAAATAAAACAAAACCAGAAACAACTTTTTCTCAGTTGGATTATTTTGATAGCCCTGGGTGAATAAGATTCATTTTACCTAGGGGAACCCTTGGTCATGGTTTGCCTGGCAAAGGTCTGGTTTATGCCAGTTTCCTGGCATGATTATTAGTAGTGTCCCTTTCAGACTCAAAATTGAACCAGTTTGGATGATAAATTATATTAACACTGTATTACCAATTCTATCAGTCAAGGTTCTCCAGAGAAACAGAACCAGTAGGCTATATAGATACATAGAGATAGAGATTTATTTCAAAGAAATGATTTTAAGCTATTGGAAGGGGCTGGCAAATTTGAAATCTATAGACAAACAGTCCAGAAACTCTGGGGCAGGATCTGAAGCTGCACTGTTAAGGAAGAATTTATTCTTTTTCAGGGAAATCTCAGTTTTGCTGTTAAGGCCTTTCAACCATTTGGATGAAGCCCACCAGCATCATCAAGAACAACCTCCTTTACTTTAGGTCAACTAATTGTAAATCTTAACTACATCTACAATGTGCCTTTACAGCAACACCTCTAATAGTGTTTGATTGAATAGCTGGTCACTATAGCCTAGCGAAGTTGGCACATACCACTATCAATCTCACAAATCGATCTGGTTTACAAAAATTCATTTCTATACACTAACAGTGAACTACCAGAAAATAAGAAAATAATCCCATTTGCAATAGCATCAAAGAGAATAAAATACATAGGAATAAATTTAACCAAGGGCTGAAAAATCTGTACACTGTTGCTTGTTTGGAATGGTTGTTTTGTTTGGAATGCTTGTTTGGAATGTTGCTTGTTTGGAATGTTGCTTGTTTGGAATGCTTGTTTTGTAGCCAAATTAAAGTTGGCTACAAAAGAGGAAAACCTTAGCGTTTTTGTGCCATGTATTCCTCATGTCTTCACTGGAAAACCTATATCTTTCTGCATAGCTCACATATCCTTTGGGGAAATATCTTGGCCTTCTACTTGTATCCTTTGTAAGTTAAAAACTGTCTTGTCTAAGGTGGCCTGACACTAGAGAAAGTTGGCAGCTTTTGATGCAGTAAGTTGCCAATTAGGACAGAGATGGTCTCTCTGATAGTGCAGGTCTTTCAGTAGGGTACACTTAGCCTGTTTTGTTGTTTGTTTGTTTTTTGGTTTGGTTGTTTATTTTGTTTGTTTTGTTTTTATTAGCATTATAATCTAGACTGTGATGTCTGCCCAAAAAACATGTTCACAACTGTGTCTGACTTTGATGCTGGTGGTCTGGTTGTGTTCCTTGGTCTGTTGGTACCCATAGTCTTGCAATTCTATTTGAGATATGAATTGAAAAAAGACCTCAGGGTAAAACTGCCTGAGTAGCTGAATATAGGGGCTTCCCTGGTGGCACAGTGGTTGGGAATTCCCCTGCCAACGCAGGGGATGTGGGTTTGAGCCCTGGTCTGGGAGGATCCCACGTGCCACGGAGCAACTAAGCCCGTGCGCCACAACTACTGAGCCCGCGCTCTGGAGCCCACGAGCCACAACTACTGAGCCCACACACCACAACTACTGAAGCCCACGTGCCTAGAGCCTGTTGCTCTGCAGCAAGAGAGGCCACAGCAGTGAGAAGCCCATGCATTGCAACGGAGAGTAGGCCTCGCTCACCGCAACTAGAGAGGGCCCGCGCGCAGCAGCGAAGACCCAATGCAGCCAAAAAAGTAAATAAATTAAAAAAGAGAAAAAAAGAAGCTGAATATAAAACCAGTGTAAATGCATGATCTCCTGGCTTCCTTGTACTCTGGGAAACTTTAATTTTGTCCCCTAGGGCCATACAAGGGAATGCTTGAGATGATGGCAATATTCAGTCTCACTCATCCTTGCCTTTCCTCCAGGCTGGTCATTCCAGGGACAGGAAATGCAGTTGTTGAAAAAAGTCACTGCTCTCTGGAAAAAAGTTGTGCTACTCCTTTGGATGAGGCCAGAGTAGAGCTGCTGTGTCCTGTGTATGCTGTTCTCTATAAAATACTATACATAGAAGAAGTGTGACTAGCCTGAAGCCACCATGTAAAGAGAGCTGTGGTGGACCACATAGAGGCAGAAAGAGTGGCTAAAGAGACACAGCTCTTAGCATCTTCCCAGCCAGTCATGAGAAGTATTAGTGAAGAAGCCTCCAAAGAAGACCCTACCCCAACCACCATTTAATTAAAACCCAATGTAATCCCCAGAAACAGTTGCCTAGCTGAGCCCTGTGACCTCAGGTTTGTGAACAAAATGGATGATGTTGTTGTTTCAAACCACCACTTGGGGGTGATTTGGTATACAGCATAGGTAATCAGAACTAGCAACTGGATAAAAACAAAGACTAAATTAAGGTAGTGGTCCTTGAGATGGATCCAAGTGGACACATCAAGTTATTAAGAAGGAAGATCCATCCATGTAGAGTCAAAATATAAGGACAAAATATATGCCCAGCCTTGAAGTCAACCAGTCTCATCTACTTGTTTTGTGAATAACAGCACATTTAAAAATTCATATTAAATAACTAACTCCCTTGTTTGAATTTCAGATTTATCAAGCAAATTTAGCAAATGGCTCTAAGTAGCTGAACTTCTAACTACTATAATTCCTTGTTGGAGATTAACACTTTGAAATTCTGGTTTTTTTTTTTGTTTGTTTGTTTGTTTGTTTGTGTGGTATGCGAGCCTCTCACTGTCGTGGCCTCTCCCATTGCAGAGCACAGGCTCCAGACGCGCAGGCTCAGTGGCCATGGCTCATGGGCCCAGCTGCTCTGTGGCATGTGGGATCTTCCCGGACCGGGGCATGAACCCGTGTCCCCTGCATCGGCGGGCGGACTCTCAACCACTGCGCCACCAGGGAAGCCCTGAAATTCTGCTTTTATACATCAGTTTAAATATAACGTAGTAGGACCCTGCCTAAAAAAGAAAGAAATCAGGCCTATGTTGTGAACTCCAACTCTTTATAAATTCTAATGCTTAATTAGAAAAATATAAACAGTATTTTGCTGTTTTATGATAATTATTAAAATGAGAACCACAATTAGGAAGAGAGGAGGTTTTCTTCTTCCTTTAAAAATATAGTGGCAAACCCTTGAGTCAGAAACCCTAAATTACCTTACAGAATTGGTAAGCTAATACCAATAAAATGGCAGAGTCAGCTACTCACAGGGTAGGAGTAAAGACAACCAAAGTAAGTTTAACGGAAATGAAGAAATTAACATCACTTGTTACCTGTAATCTAAACTAATTATAAGTTTCGACAAGTGTACAGGCATTTCTTTGGTAAAGAATTGGAAACTAGGGTACTTCCCTGGTGGTTCAGTGGTTAAGATTCCATGCTTCAATGCAGGGGGCATGGATTTGATCACTGGTCGGGGAAATAAGATCCCGCATACTGTGTGGCGTGGCCCCCCCCCGAAATTAATTATAATAGTGGTTACCTCTTGGGGAGGTATTACTATAGGTTATTTTTACTTTCTCCTTTATATATTTCAGTACTTTCTGGTGTTTTTAAACACTTTTGTATAATTAATTTTGTCTTAATATTTTTAAAAATAAATTGCTATTTTTGTTTTGGAAAAAAAAAAAAGGAATTAGAAACTATGGGAATGTGGCATAGGCCCCTTTCTGTCTTTACACCTATTTTATACCCTGTTTTATACCCCTAGATTTCATGTTCTATTTTCAAAATTTACAGAACTCCCCAGAAACTGGCCTACTCTATCAAATTATTTTAGTTTACCAAAAGGAGAAAACTGAAACAAATATTTTTATTTCTGTCCTCTTTGAAAACATTTCAGTTGGTTCGTGAAGAGAGCGTGAAAAGCAGCTTTTGACCATAATTTGTGAATCAATATCTCTGTATTTGAACATAGTAGAATTTGAACAGAATCACAATTAACAGTGGTGTTTAGTTTCCGTTGTCCTGCTATTTCTTCTCTCTTCTGAAATTGCCTTTTCTTACCCATGTCGCAAAATCATCTAAAGAAAATCTTAAAATTATTTCAAAGCCCACTCTTATTGCAAGCCTAAAATCAAATTTGAGATTATCAGATTAAGGCAATCCACAGTCACCATCAACCTTGTAAGATTTGCCTACTTCCAAATGCAATGCTTTCACTTGAGTTTCCATTAGTTTTCCTATGCCCAATACTCCTAGCCATTTAGATAGCCATCTGTTTATCTACACAGCAATGAAAAATTGAGTCTTTCTTACCCTGAGGTATGTAAATTTCTCAAATTTATATAAATTCCAATGAGACACTGCTTTCCAGAAAGACATTCCAGTCCGATATTTGTGCTTGGAGTTTATAGAAAGCAGAGAGAGAACTATTATTACTAGGCAGACAGTATAGATTATTTCTATAATGAGGTACCCTGTGTTTTCTTCACTTGTGATATAGCCATTGCTGAGTGATGTCTGATTTATATGACATAAGTAGCTTTTATAAATCTTAATTTCTTTGATCACTTTTTCTCAGAAAAATATCACAGGGGGAAATTAAGGTTTTTCTCTGTCAGTATGTAAACTCAGTAACTGATTCAGATATACAACCAAGGATTCCAGTCAGGGTTCCAGAGCTCTCAGAAATCCTGGTCAAGATGAAATGTGTAGGAGCTTGGTCAGAAGATGATCAAATGCTTGTGTTGCACTTTGAATTAATAAGGGAAAGCAAAATGGGTTGTCACTTCTTTAATACATAGCGGTTTAGAATTCCTTCAGAATCTTTCTACAGTATAATCTAAAGCAGTGTCATCTCAAACTTTGTTTCTTTGTAGTTTAGTTTGCCTTAATATTACAATTGTTTTTGATAAAAGTACTTGTCTACTTGACAACCTTGGTAGAAAAAACAGAAAATGGAAAACAGATATAAGAATGACAATAAGAAAGAAGCAAGGAAAAGTAAGGTGATTAACGGAGAATTTAGAATTTGTAGGCTTAGCTCAAGACCCTCAAGGGCCAATTAAGCCAGATAATATTTATAATTCAAACTACAGTTGCAAACCATAGTTTTCATCCTCTCTAGAAGTTTCAGTAGTCATTCTCAACAGAGTATAAGGAATAAGCAAAGATTTTTAAGTTAAAAAGGTTAATATGTGTTTGGAAATATTTCCTTCTGAAAAGATTGTTTTTTTTGGAATTCAGTAAACAGTCCTAAGGAAGACATAGAAAAGCTAAGAAAGGAGAAAAAAGGAGTTGGTCAGTATAAATCTCATTCCACACAACTACCTTCTAATTAGATATTGGAGTATCTGCTCTTTAATAAGGATTCTGGGATTCTATCTATTTCTCACCTGAATACTTTGCTACCTTATTTAATTTCTTAACTCATCCTACTTGTTTCTATATGTTTTGGTGTTAAATTATTTAGCTTAGTTATCACTAGATAATTTTTTCTAAAGTCTGCTTTAGTCATGTGGTCTTCTGCTTTGAAAGCTACAATGGCTCTACTCTGCCAATAAAATAAAGGCTCCTCTGCTGGGCATCTTTCTTCATGTGAAGCCCTAGCTCACAGGCCCCATCTTTAACACAAGCCCTACACTCTGTTCCAGTTGTGCTCAAAGCTGGACTAGCAGCTTAACATCACCTGGGAACATTTTAGAAATGGAATTTCTGAGACCCCATTCCAGACCTATTGAGTCAGACACTCTGGCAGTGGGGCCTAGCAATCAGTGTATAACACGACTTTTTCTTTCTTTTTTTTTTTAAATTTTTATCGGAGTATAGTTGATTTACAATGTTGTGTTAGTTTCAGGTGTACAGCAAAGTTAATGAGTTATACATATACATATATCCTCTCTTTTTATTAAGATTCTTTTCCCATATAGGCCATTACAGAGTATAGAGTAGTGTTCCCTGTGCAATACAGCAGGTTCTTATGAGTTATCTATTTTATATGTAGTAGTGTGTATATGTCAATCCCAATCTCCCGATTTATCCCTCCCCCCACCCATCCCCTGGTAACCATAAGTTTGTTTTCTACATCTGTGACTCTACTTTTGTTTTGTAAATAAGTTCATTTGTACCCTTTTTTTTAGATTCCGTGTATAAGCAATATCATATGATATTTGTCTTTCTGTGTCTGACTTACTTCACCTAATATGACGATCTCTAGGTCCATCCATGTTGCTGCAAATGGCATTATTTTAACACATCTTTTACGTGATTCTGCTATGTGTTTAAGTACACTAAAGTCTGAGAACCACTGCTGCTCTAGCTCCTAAATGTATATCATGTGCTCTGACTAAAGTAATTTCCTCATCCTACTTCATCCATCATCATCTTCTTATCACCAATTGCAACATTTCCTAAACTTCATTGATTTTTCATATTTTCCATATTCCTGGAACACCTGTATTATACCTTTCTGTTTTTTAAGTTTTGTGCATATTTTATGAAAATTTACATTAAATTTTTAAAAAAATGAAACTGCATCAATAATAGTATTAAAGTCAGTAGATCTGATTATAAATAAAATGTGATTGTGAAAATAAATATAATATCCAGGGCTTACGGATGGGGGGTGGGCGTTAGAAAGGGAGGTGAGTGTAGTTTTCAAAGGGCAAGAACGAAGAAACCTTGTTTCGAAAGAACTTTTCTGCATCTTGACTATGGTGGTAGGTGCATAAGTCTACACATGTGATAACATTGCATAGAACTGATTACACATGTGCACACACACGAGTACAAGTAAAATGGGAAATTTTTCAATAAGATAGGTGAATTGCATTGACATCAGTATCCTGGTTATGAGTGGAAACTGTATTATAATTTTACAAGATATCACCATGGAGGGGAACTGAGTAAAGGGTATGTGGGAATCTCTGCATTATTGTCATGGAAATAACAGGCTATTTCGGAGACATTACTTGTATCTCAATAACACCAATGTTATGTATAAATGCATGAATCAGATAGTGATTGAGCTATCAATCTACAGACCTTGAAAAAGGCTCAAATAAGGGAGAATCTCTGGCTAGACAGAAGCAGATTATGTAGATGATTCCAACCTGTGTACACAAATTCATGCAACTCAGCTTTTTTGTGTTAAGCAGAGAAAAATGATCAAATCTGATTAAGGGTGGAAGGTATAATTGATACTAAGCAGTATGTTTGCTAATTATCTTTTCTCTCCCTTGAGTACAGCGAACAAAGACCAAGTGAGCCATCCTAGTATCATATAGCTATAGGCTCATAAAAAGGGGAAATAAGGTCATGTGTATTGTATTTTATGCACTTTAAATAACAGAGAGACATTCCCTTGACTATGTAAAATCTGATGGGAAAACATTCATTGCTTTCTGTCCTCTGGAAGGTTTATAGCTATGGAGAGTGTGAAGGCTAAGGGAACTATGCAAAGCACAGAATCTCTGTGTGTTTCCAGTGTTTGGTTGCTGTGAGAACTCTCTGGTGGGAGCTCCCACAAATGCTGCCAGGAAAGAAAGCAGCGTAGACTTTTCTAATTAAAAGAGCCCCTTGTTTTAGGAAGCATATCAATGAAGCCCTTGGTTTAAATTCTATTTGAACAGCTACCTTGTAATTTGGAATGCTCATCAGGAACTATGTGTCATTAAGCACCACAATGAGACTTTGTAAAGGATCCATTTTAGAAATTACATTCTACTCTCTACTTGTCTTTTCCGGGAGGAGAACCCAATAGTTGGGGGGGGGCAGTTACTTTACTCTTGGATTCTGCTCCTGTATTTATTATTAGTGTGAGTACAAGTGTCCTTTCTTGTTTTTGCCTTTTTAAGAAGATTTGGAAATAACATTAAAAAATTCCTAGATATACTAAATAAAATTTTAGTCCTGTATTTCAAGTCAACATTTGCTAATTGTTGGGAAGAGAATGGTTTAAATGGAATCAGGAACTTAGAGAAATGCAGTTTTAATTCACTGTATTTCTGAGTCTCAGTAAAACATTATACATGTGACATACTCACATGACTATCTTTGACACACTCCCACGTACACACATACAGTCGGATTCATATCCGTGCTTTTGTTCTCACCCTCAAAATTAGTATTCTTTCGCATTTGTCTGTGTTTCCCTTTTTTGGTCAAATAAACAAATAGTAATATCCTCCCTTGCAACTCTAAAACAAAGAATGTTGCTCACCTTCCAGTTCTCCAAGGATTAAGTCATTAGGCACTGCAGTTGCTGATTGACAGCACACCCTCAGAGGAATCCATGATGGGGTGCTCTGGGCTTTGGAAAAAGTAGGCCCTTAGGTAGTTAAATGTATAGCTCAGGAAAATTTTTGATTAACCCGGATTTTTGCATCTTTCCATACATAGAAAAAGCACCAAAATCATTAACTGAAGTAACTGTTCCTTGTGACTAGCAGTAATCTTTCACCAAGATGTATGTTTGACTGCAGGTATCCCTTGGCCAAATCATATATGTTCTGGCTTCTCCCCTCCCTCCGTGGAGCAGTCCCCTCAGAGCTACTGAGAGGCTATGGCCTGGGATATAGTCCTCAGTAAGACCCTGAATAAAATTTAAACTCACAACTCTTACGTTGTGCATTTTTCTTTAAGTCAACACAACCTTTCTCTAAGAGAACACAGAAATTGACAAAACCAGTTTTTCAGTCGCAGTCATTTCTTATTCTTTTATTGATCTAGACAATCAACTTTATTTTTAATTACCTAAATTCCTACTCCCGTATAATCATGTGCTGAAAATCAGAGTTTAGTATGTATATTCAGTATTATGAAGTTATATTGTTTTAATACTTTGCTGAGATAAGAATGCAATAATGTGAATATAGAAAAACTATAATATTTGCCCTCAAAATAGCCTTCATTCTTAGAAACAGGTCAAACTGCCCTATTGTAGCAATAGGTAGTAGTAGGGAGATGAAGGGGCCAGACGTGCATACCTCCCTTTGGCTATATACTCAGTGCAATGCCCTGATGTCATATAGGAACTAGCTTTTCTTCCATTCAACTTATTTAAATTCTTTATATAACACAAATATAATAACTGTGAAAATGCCTCAAGAATACTAGTCTTATAAACGCTGATTCTACTATTCTGTAGGAAAAAAAAATAATTTCCCCCAAAACCTGAATCCCAAGAAATTGTTTTAAAGAGTTGCTATGAATTAAATATATAGAAAATAAAATACATCTTCCTGATTCTAGTGCAAATATCCATAAGTAATTTTTTCATTCAGAATACAACTTCTTTGAAAATTCTCAAATTTGTCTTTGACATTTCTAGAACAACAAAGTAATATATCATCTGCAGATAAAATAAACAGAGCAGATGGAAAAATAAGCTGTTTTTGATACACTTTGAATATTTTGATAAAATTAATAACTAGTTTACTATCCCCTGGCCTATATGAAAAGCCTAAGGGCAAACAAATAAAGTAGCAATGCCTATGTAACTTGCTTAGCTCAACAGTACTTGCTCTAAGAATATAATTATATTCTATTTTTTTCCTCTAATTAATTCCCACTCTAGGTAAAAGATTCCTTACTCCTCCTTGCTAGGTTAAGTGAACAGTAGGTACTGTGTATTTATAGCTTCTATACTACAAATTCTTATCCAGGCATTATGGGATTACCTCTCTTTGGGGCAGGGAGAGGGCAGGATTCTCAAATGTCGGTGTTACTTGCCTGAATAATAATATATTCAATATAATTATTGTATTTAAAAACAAAAATTAGAAAATAAAGCTTAAAAATGGAAATATGCTGAAGTAGAATTAGAAATATTACAGACAACATGGACTGGAGAAGTCAGTCAAACACAAACCTATAATATTGATATACATAGGAGTATAGATATTATAATTATATGTGTTTATATGTATCACACCAAGGTGTATAGAATACAAGCATTATGTATAATACATACTAAAATATATAATATGCTTGAGCAAAATGAAAGTAAGAAAGAATGTAATGGTTCCAATCCAGAAAGTTACTGAAAAGAAATCCTAGAACAACAGCTACGCAGAACCATTTAGTGGTAACCAACTGAAATAGAGAAGGAGAAAAAATGATTGTAATATGAAGTTTCCCCAAACAACAATTCAAGATAAGATTTCATATGACTTAGGGAAGAAATCAGAATGTGATATGGCAGAGATATCGAGCAAGAAAATAAACAACATTAGAAATTGCCACCACCACTTCTCCCCCACTCCCTTCCCCATCTGCCCCCACAAAAAAATCCATGGTCCAAACACGAAGCAAATGATTCAAATTGAAATGGTAAGACAAGCAAGAAGTGGGCCTTTACTCCTCCTTCCGTACTAGGGGTGTGTGAGATAGAATATTCACTATTTCACACAGGGGGAAATAGCTCTCAGGGGAGTGCCAAGTTTCAGTTAGAATGGGTCGTTGAAATGAACATTCAAAAAAATGAGTGAGAATATTTTGCTACGGAGAGATCATCAGTTCACGGATGCATGCCAGAAGTGTGGCGGTGCAAACGGTGTAAGACTGGGTAAGATTAGACCATGAAATTTGGGTAGAATAGGGATGATTGGGGAGACTTCAGCTTCTTGTGTTGCCTGAGGCAGGGATGTAAGCCATGATGGGATGAGTCCCAGTGATTACTGAGGCTGATTGTGGTGCTGATGCTGTGAATGTTGAGGATAAATGATGGAGTGGTCTTGCTGGAACAGATACAGTTCTTAGTCTTCCCATGTAGTCTTCCTAATAATGTTGTTGTCAAGGATCCTCCTCTTCCTACCTCCTCCCTCCCTCTTCCTTTCCTTCTTCCTGTCATTCTCTTCCTTCTTCTTTCCTCCTCTTTTCTTCTAAATCACTTAATAGTTTAAACCTTCAATTTTCACTCCAAATTCATGAGGCTAATATCAGTATGTGGACATTCTCTCAAGTCTGTACTATATTCTAACTCCTTAGGTTTATTGTTATTATTTTTAAAATTTAAAAAACATTTTTAGATTTACAAAAGATTTGCAAGGTGATAACAGAAGGTTCCCCTTCATATGCCCAGACTACCCAATTATTAATGTCTCAGATCATCTTGATTCCTGAAAATTCTTTAGGTCCTTTGAAGGCTAGGATAGGCTCAGGCCAGCTAAGGAGAAGCAAAGAGGTCTTTGAAGGAAGAAGTTTCCATCTGTAGCATGATTTAACTATAGATTTTAGGGCACCATTTTCTAGGCCAGGTATCTACGCCTGTTGAAAACCTTCTGCCTCAGGAAAGTTGTCTCAGTGGAATATTCTTGACAATAACAGTGATGGCATCTGTCCTGATGCCAGAAAGTTTTCTGGCCCTACAAAAGTCTTGATGTTCTTGTTTCAGTCTTGCTTGGCTGCCATCTATAACCTGGCTCTGAATGTTTCTGGTTTCTGTGTGTTCACTGCTCCTTGCTTCTTCTCACCCTTGACATGTTCTTCTTGTTTTCAGTTTGATGTTGGCTTTTGTGGTAGGCAGGATAATGGCCCACTAAAGTTGTCCACATCCTAAGCCTTAGAACCCGTGAATATGTTACCTTACATAGTATACTGGGCTGAATAGTGTCCCTCCCAATTCATGTCCACCTGGAATCTTAGAATGCAAACTTCTTTGGAAACTGTAATTAATTAATATAAGATTGTACTAGGTTAGCATGGGCACTGATCCAATGAATGGTGTTCTTGAAAGAAGAGAAAACAGAGACACATTTGCACACAGACAGACGATGGCCATGTGAATATAGATATTAAAGGGGGGAAATGCCATATGAAATGAAGGCAGAGATTGGACTGAGATGTAGAAAGACAAAGAACACCAAGGATTTCTGGTAACTACCAGGACCTACAAGAGAGGCATAATAGCATGGATACTCTCCTACAGCCTCGAAAAAGAACTGACCCTGCCAAAACATTGATTTCAGACTTCTAGACTCCAGAACTTTAAAACAAATCAGTGCTTTGTTTTAGGTCACCCAGTTTATGGTGATTTGTTATAGCAGCCCTAGCTAGGAAACTAATGAACATGGTTAAAGAGATTTTGCAGTTGTGATTGGTTTAAAGATCCTGAGATGGTAAGATTATTCTGGATATCTGAGTGGGCTAATATAATCATAAGGTTCTTTACAGGGGAAAAGGGGAAGCAAGAGAGTCAAAGAAGGAGATGTGATGATGGGAACAGAGCTTTGAGTCATGTGACCATAAGCGAAGGAATGCAGGCGGCCTCCTGAAGGCGCAAAAGGCGAGGCACAGATTTCCCTCTAGAGCTTCTAGAAAGAATGTAGTTCTGCAGATACCATGATTTTGAAGTAGAAAGATCCATTTTGGACTTTGTAGGATAGTACGTTTGTACTGGTTTAAGCCACTAAGTTTGTGGTAATTTGTTACACCAGCAGAAGGAAACAAAAACAGATTTCTAGATTCTGCTTTCTTGGACCTATCCTTTTATCTATCACCACCTATGACCCATTCAAGTCCTATTATCCAAGAATTATTAAGTTAGACAACTAGCATTTTGTGCATGCTACCTTGGATATGAAATGATAATTTCAACTCTGAACTTTGCTCATAGGGCAGCAGAGAAGCTAGAAACATAGGTTTCTTTCAGGATATAAATATAAGGCAAATGAGTTTGCTTGTAGAACAGAACAAATGTGAAAGTGGTGGCAACATTTTTTCCCCTGCCCCTTTGTGAAGTCACTCCTTTTCTTACATATTCATTAGTCCAATAACAAATTAATTATTTAGAGTGTCTAATATGTATCAGGTATGTTGAGAAGTATTGGAAAAACAAAGACAATTAATGCGTATTTCTTCCCCGTATCAAGAGTTCATAGTATGGTGTGGGAGAAGCTGGTAGTTTGCAGAGAGAGGCAAACCTCAAATATAAAATGGTGTGATGAGTAACATCATAGAGATATCACATAAGTGCTGAGAGGCACAGGGGAGGTCCATTTAACGTAAGTTCAGTGGAGCTCAGAAATCTTATAGGAATATCTGGCACTTGTTCAAAAATAATGATAGACATTAGCCAAGTGTAAACTTAAGGAAAGAGCAATACGTCAGGAGGTTAAGTGAGAAAAAAGCCTGGCACAGTAGGAAGACTGCAAGTAGTTTATTATAATTGAAGTTGTGGATCCAGGAGGGACAGAGTAAAAGAAGAACCTGGACATGTAAGTAGGAAGAAGGATATGAAGGCTTTTGCATGTCATGTTATGGGTTACTGACGAAAATGAGAAACTGTTGAATGATTTATAGCAGGGAAAAGACCGTCAGATTTATGTTTTAGCACAGGGGTCCCCAACCCCTGGAACCGGGCCGCACAGCAGGATGTGGGCAGCAAGTGAGTGAAGATTCATCTGCCACTCTCCATCACTCTCATTACCGCCTGAAGCATCCCCGCTGCCCCTTCCGCCACTGGTCCATAGAAAAATTGTCTTCCACGAAACTGGTCCCTGGTGCCAAAAAGGTTGGGGACTGCTGCTTTAGCAAGATTAGTCTAGTTGCATTCTAACCTGTACTGCTGGCTCAATCTAGTCCTAGCCTAACTCAGCACCCTCATCTTTTGGAGCTTTCCTTTTTATTATCCTAATCTCCAGTTTACACATTTCATTATTAAGCTCCTGAATTGCATCAGGCTCATTATTTCTTTAAGGTTTGTTCCGTATTGTTTCCCCTTCTTATAAAACTCTTACCTCATCTCACCCCCAAGACCTTTACATAAATAACTCCTACTCGTCACTCATTAGGTGGTCTTGTTAAGGTTCAGGATGAGCCTCCCCAAAATGTGTCATTTTAGCATGAGAATTACTTTGAGCTAAAGACAGTCGAGACCTTTTGGGTTCACTACTGCCCCTCCCTTAACTACCTAGAAGAATTTAAATCGGGACTTTCTTCCCAGAAAAGAATTATTACCAGAGATAAATTTTATCTAAGTGATCGCATGAATACAGCAGGGGAAACATCGAATTACCAGAACATGTAATCTTCTTATCATTCTGTGAATGGCCCCCTTGTCCTTGGAAGCCCTAGACCTTTATCCCATTCCTTAACTCAGGATGACATATGCACCTCATTTTCTCTTTCTTTCTCTGTGTACCTCCTTGTTTACATACCTAGTTCATAGTATAGTCATGTACGGTGAGAGCTCCTTTCTGGAACAGGTCCTCTATCTACATTCCTTAGGCAGTTAGGGGGAAGGTTTAAGGTTCTTCCTGAGCTTTTTGGGCCTTGAAAATAATCAGCCTAAATTAATCCTCATGCCAAAGAGATTGGGGTAGCAAATTTTGCTCCCCTCTAGACCTAATACCTAGCAAAATTCTTGACACACAGTCTGCCTTTAATTTAGATTTATTCATTGTTGCTGTTGAATAAAGAAATAAAAGTATAGGCTGGGGGATGTTTATGGCTGGGAAGCAGGAAAGGAAATGGAATGATAAGGGAGTGAACATGTAGAAAAGACAGTGAATTTAGGAAATATCTGAGTACAAGACCTAATGACTGACTTGAAACTGGTGGTGAAGGAGAAGTTGAAGTCAAGGAGAAGTTTGCCCTCAGAATTCTGTCTGAGGAACTGGCTGGTTGGCAGCAATGGAATGACGTGAGGAAAACTAAAGAGGAAAGTAGGCTGGCTCTGCTACTGGAGATGCAAACTAGATTAATCAAAGTAAACAAACTGAAAAGTCAGTGGTAATTATCAGGGTTTCTAGTTTCAGATCTCAGGACACAGAAAAGTTGTCTGGTATTATCTCATTAGCCTATCCTTTTGTTTGCATTTAACTCATAAAATTGTTAATCTTTCTTTTACTTTTAAACTGTCTGAGTCATTTTACAGCAAAGTGTACAGGTTGAAGAGAACATATGGTTGCATTTCATCTTTTAATCAGTCTTAAAATGTTTCTTGTTTCCTTTTCATAGGTAAACTCATCCTATTTGCATTTATTTAAATACATGTAATGTATTTTTCACTAATACAGTCCTCTTGTTTTAAGTTTTCTCTTTTTAAATTGCCTTGCTGTTTCCTTTGTTTCATTTTTCTATATGATTTTACTAATTGTACTGTATGCAGTTTTAAATAAAATGCTTAAATTTCCATTTCTCAACTTATCAAATGCGAATAAGAAGCAGTTTGACACATTGATTAAGGTTTCAAACTCTTTATTTTTGTTTCTGGGTTCAAATCCTATCTATTCACTTTGTAGCTACTCAGCTTAAGGCAGATCATTGAGCTCCATGACTTACTTCTCTCATTTGCAAAATTGGGATAATAATAGTACCTAATTCTTCTTAGGAGTTTGTCATAAGCATCCAAAACTCTGCCCCTGGATTTCTTGTGTGGATATACCAGCATTATTGCACAGATGAGTTTTACCTATTCTCAATTTATCACTTGCACATATTATTTATGTGATAATACTGTCTCTATATTCTTTTGTTAATTGAATATTCACTGCTGCCTACTAAACATATCATGTTTACTTTACAATAATACTGAACGATAAGTATCATTATCCTCAATTTATAGATAAGAAAATTAAGACTCAGTGGTTAAGTTAGCTGTAGAAAATTCCACAACTAATAAACAAAAGACTCAATATTAAGACCCAGATCTACCTAGCACCAAGCTTTTGACCTTTCCTTTAGCCTTTCTCTTTATTTTGAAAATTATTGGTAACTAGTAGATCTCCTAAGGCCTGGATCATGTCTGCATAAACATATTATAAACTCACTGAAGGTAGAATTACTTTATACTCTTCTCTGATTATGTACTTTCTTGCCTGTATAGTGCTAATCCTGTAACAGAAAATCAATAAATCCCTGACAAATAAGGTTGCAAAATATGTATTTATGACTATTATTTATTCTGAAGGTTAATGATATTTTTTACTCCCTGAAAAGAATAAAACCCTTATGCATATCTTCTAAAAGATAGGCTGTGCAGACTTTTTTATTCGCTACATATTATAAACTTGAAATTCAATAATGCCTTCAAATGGTTTTAAAAAAGGTTAAATGTGGCATCTAGTAGAAGGTTATTTTGGAGGTAATTAAGTGAGGTTGTGAACTGTGTATACAGGGTAATTATTTTGCCAAAGTATCAATGTTCCCTAGAACTTCATTCCTAACTTTGCAAATATTCTTTTATTTTTGACTATTCAGTTTTTTTCTACCTTAGACATATACATATACTAGTGTTTCCAAGGGCAAAACAGTGTGACTACATGTAATATGCAGATTAATGACTTCTTTCTTACTGATCACATCTCTTACTACAATGGGATTCGAGGATTATTTTCATTTTTAAAGTAAACTAAACCCATTTTATTTGCAACAACAAATGACAGTAACACAAATCTCATTGAACATAATATGAAATCTCAAAATTTTTTCTTATTAATTGAAAAGCAAAATCACTTAAAGAAGAGATTTAAGGATTAATTTTTAAATCAGTTTTTAATCTGCTTTTTCATTTTTCATTACAGTGCAATGAAAATTTATAATGAAAAACACAGTTCTTAACCTTTTTCTTTTTCTTTTACAACTTATATGGTTCCATTTAATGACACTCAGGAACAGGTGAAACCACACAGTAGTGTTTTTAATAATTTTTCTTATTTCAATATATTTAATCCTAAGAAATCAAACATACTACATACCAGAGAAACAGACCAGAATACAGAAATTTACTGCCTACTAGTTTTTAAACCATACATTATACAGTTAAATTTTTTAAGCATATTAAATTCAAGACAATGATATTTACACAAATAGTTGTGCAATGATGCATTATGGTAGAATTTGTACTAGATACAGAATGAGAAGATTTTAGTTTGGAACTAAACTCAGCCTAGTCAGTTTGTGCATATGTAAAATGCATGAGTCAAACTACATATTTGATAGTGACACTTCATACTCTCAAATTTCTGTTTTATTAGAAAAATAGCCAACTTAGAATATAAATACACTTATCCAAAGTCCTTAATTTATCTCTGTCTGGCTAGTACTGTTGGAAAATATTTAGCTGAAGTAGGTGGTAATCAATTAATGTAAATTCAAGCACTGTCTTGAACTTGATATGTCTAAATTAACTTAGAACCTGGTAATTTGATAATACCACATTGACAAAACAACTGCTTGCAGTCCTGAAACCAATGTGGTTGTTAACAAAATGGCAACATAAGAGAAGATAAGCCTGTTTCCCAAAGCTTTTCAACCATTTCCTACTAAGATTATCTGCTAGTACATGAGAACCAGACCAGACCACTGACAAAAATCAAATTAAGGTGTTGCTTTCCCAATCAAGGCTATTGTTTCAAATGGCCTCCTGGTGCCATCATTAACTTGAGAGGGAAATGAGCAGAGCACAGAGGCCAAAAAGTAAAGGAATGCATTATTTAGGCTTAAAAATATTTCTGAATGAGAATATTTGACTGTTGGTATTTGCACATGGATCTGAGGGGGAAAAAAGCTTACTTCCAGAGAGTTTTTGAAGAAAATTACAAGGTTGGCCTATAAAAGTCAGTTCTACACGTAAAGCTCCTCCTTGACCTAAAGTGAGTTCTGGTATGACTCAGTCTAAGAGAAATGTTCAGGTCCACAAAGGATACACTCTCAAAAGCCAACCCCTGCTGTGTCCACAGAGGGTAAGTGATATGAGAAAACCTCCCAGAAATAAAGCCAAGGGTTACAGATGAAAATGAATAAGGAAATTCCTTCAAAAGAGCTGAACCAGGGACTGCATGATCAGCTCACCAAAGAACTCATTCTATTCCCAGAACAGGAAATTGTCTCAGTCACCATCCAAAGAATTTCATTATTATTGTTTATCAGTCATTCCTGTGTTTGCCTTTTTTCCTTTTTCTGAATATGAATTTTTATTGTGTTTACCTTATTTCTGCTCCATGGTTGTATCTAGGAATGATAGGGGCAGACAAAATGCTCTTATTTTATAATTTTCTAGGTCATGAGAACAACATTCACACCTGGTAAAGAGAACTGTACATCACCCTAGACTTTTATGTAAATGCAGTCCCTAAAGTTGCTTGGGTGGTAGTTTCCTCAGTAAGGGGTGGGTAGGGGTGGGGGTGAGTGTTCTCTGTTTGCATAAAGACACACACTTGAACATTTAGATATTCCAAGGATACAGTATGGCAGAGAAAACCAGTCACATCCCAATATTTTCTCCTATTCTCTTTCATAGGAATAAAACCCTTGATTTTTAGCTGAACACATGGTTGTCAAGAATAAAGCCTTCTATTCCAGTGTCCTTTGCAGCTAGGTGTCATTAACAGCCTAAGTTCTTATGAAAGAAATGTGAGGGGAAATGTGCTTATGGTAGTGAAGCAAAGTAACTCCCTTCCTTCTTTCATTCTGTGGCAGCACTCTAGCATTGAGAGGTCTACAACTTAGGTGTCTACATCTACAGATGATTTCATGGACAAGAGTTTACGTACCATCACTGAACTGGTAAGGTCGCTTTCAGTCTTGTTTAACTTGATCTCTCTTTTAGTCTGTCCTTGTGGGAAAGTCTATACCTCATCTAATGTACTAGGTAAAGGGAGAATGAATCAGGTGAAAAAAAATATTACATTAAGAGAAGGTGGCAATTGTGAAGTGTTTGAAACTAAAAAAAAAATATTATAGTGCATTTGAGAATGTTTGGAGTAAATTGTCATGACTGTATCAAGAAAATGAAAACAAATCTAGCATGGATGAATCAGGGAGTCCAAGGTATTTTGGGGGGATGGGGCAAGGGTAAGTCATAATTGCTTCAAGCCTGAGACAAAGCTGGGTGTTAGATTTTACTCTCAGAGCCAAGAAAATTAACCAGATGCTTGTAGGTAAGAGAAAAATCTATTGTTGATGACAAAAGTAGATGCAGTACCTGGAAGCCTCAGCAAGTTTGTCTTTTGTTCTTCACTGAAACACCTTTCCAAGTATCTCCATGGTTGTCTGAGATGTTGTTATATTTTCTACTTTAACACAAATGTAACTTGGTTATTTGGAGGAGTGAATCCTCACACTTAGCTTTCAGACTTTCCCAGGTAGACTTTTCCTACCTTATTCTCCTGGAATCCCTCTCGACTTCCCAAACTTCCCAGTCTCAATAAACTCATGCATCCATGCACATACTCATTCCTGAAAAATTAGTTTTTCTTTCTGATGAGCCACAGAGGTAGGCTTCTGAAAACTGTTCAAGGACTTAAGACATTACATTGTATATATTTGTCTAGGTTTCTGCTTCTGTGAGATCTTAAAGGCAAAGACAATGTTTAATTCTTTGCTGATTAAACATCACCTAGAAAAATGGCATGTATACAGACATAGCAATTATGCATTTTGGTTTTAAAAGCTAATTTGTATTCCTAAAATGACCTCATTATACCCATAAATCTTCACCCTATTGCAGAAATTCAAACCTTTGCTCATCCTGTAATACATCTCCCAAACTGACTCTGATATATGTATTTACTCATAATACTACTTTTCAGAAAATATATCTCATTTTTGTTGGATAAATATAATTGCCATGTCCACAGTGTACACAACAGAAACATTTCCAAATGGTACTGAATGAATGGAAAATAGACTATTGAAGCAATTTCTGGAATCTGATTTCCCTTAAATTACCCTTTTTCTAAACTTCGATTAATATATACACTTCTTGAAATTGTACTTTATATATTCTTACTTCAACTGCCCCAGTATTCATATACCTTTGAGTTGTTGTAATTTGGCAGCTACCTTTTTACTATTCTCCTGAAACCTTTCTTGAAAGGTCAGCCATAACTTGCCAAACACTGTCATTATTAGACATCTTGAAATATTTCATCATATTGTAAAAGTTTGTTCTCTTTTGGCTTTTCTGACATTGTATCCTCAAAGATCTTTTCTATTTCTGTGACATATTTTTCTCCTTTTCTCTTACTGAATATTATTCTTTCTCCTCTACGTGCCTCTACTCCAACTGCTCAACACTGGAGTTTTGGGATTTTTTATAACCTCTCTTTCTTCTTAAGTGAGTTTTGGTAATTTGTGTCTTTCAAGGAATTTGTCTCAAATTTATTGGCAGAAAGTTGTGTGTAAAATTTTCTTATCCTTTTAATATATATGGGATTATAAAATGATGTCTTCTCTCTCATGTCTGATACTGACAATATTTATCTTCTCTCTTTCTTTTATTTCCCTGGCTACAAGTTCCCTCAGCAATGAGGAAAGGAGTGGGTGAATAAATACCACTGCTTCCCCATGCTGAGTGGAAGAATACTGTAGCATATTCTACGGTTGCTCAGAGTTTCCCTCAAAAAATGGAGCCAAGTTGCTCAGTCCTCCGATGGCACATTTTCTTGGCATCTCTTTTCTGTTTTACCTTCTTCACTACCTCACTGGTGCTTGTATCATGGTTGGCTTTTAAGAAATAGGAAGTAAGACAAAGTTCAAAACAAGTATCAAGAGAATTCAGGTCTTAAGTAATATTAGGCAAAATTGGGGAAAATACCATCCCCCCAAATCAGCAAAACAATATTATTTACAAAATTCTTACCATATTATATACAAAGTGTCCAAGAATAACACAGTAATTTCTCCCAAGAACAAACTTTTTGTACTATAGAAACATGAAATATTAGGTAGAAATAATTATAGGATTGCTTTAGTCTTACAAACTTTGATTCTGTTATGCACTAAAGTGTACTAACTAGTGATCTTGCTTAAAAAATACTCTATACTTCTAATGACACTGTCTCTAGGTCATGTATTTTCTATGAAAGTTTGTGATGTATGGAATTTAATTATTATGTAATTCACACTGTTTTAAACATTAGTTCCTTCATTTTACTTTTGAGGACACTGTGGCCCAGAGTTTTGTAACTCATCTACATTTTTTTGTAACCCATCCATAAATGACAGAGGAAACTAGGAATACAACTGAGAATGGGATTCATAAGTTCTAATTTCCAAGTCAAATTATTCCTACATTATTATAAGTATCTCTTTTACAGTGATCAAGGTAGTTCACTATTTTATACTATCCAAGGAATGGGTTCACGTATAGTTTACTCTGATACCGTGAGAATTTATACATAGGTTGTAAGTATAGAGCATAGTGGTAGAAGCTAGGAAGGTGTAATTGAATTTAAAAGAGTAACCCCATATTAGTAGATGTGGTGAACTGGTTCATCTAAGTCTTTGCTTCTTCAGTTTTTTCTTTTTCTCTTTTTGCTCAAGGAAATGTAAATTTCAGAATTCAAAGAACACTGTGATTAATTAAATCGTTTGAGCAAAGTGAGGGAAAAGTGAATAAAATGATTGAGCAACCGGGGAGAAAAGCTTATTTGTGTAAAACAATATCAAATACCATGATAATTATTGAAAAAAACGTGTTGTGGGAAATGTCCTCTTTGGGGAAACAGACATAAAACTTATTTTAAAAAGTAACCAGCTAGATACCTTCATTTTTCTCTTTACCATAATGTATAATGCTGGCTCCCTGGAGATACTGGCTTCTACCAACTTCCATTTTTTTAATTAAAATGTCAGAGGAAAAAAAAGACTTCAGTAAGTTGTATATTTGCCATTAAAAAACAATTTTAATTATATTAAAATTTATTTAAATTTTTGCTTACAAGTGTGGAAATTTATCTTTTGCTTCATTCTGGATTTGTTTTATTTTAATTTTTGGAGGGGCAATGTTGGTATTAAACTAAGCTCCAAAATATTTTTGATAACTTGTAGGAATTATTTATGTTTTGATGTGAAATGGGCTCAGTGATAATCTCAAGAGGAAGCAAAACATAGCTATAGAACAGAGTAAGCTGTTCCAGTTTATTGATAGCCTGCTTTATTTACAGCAGAAACTCTTAACTTTTCTTCCCTTAGAATACATTCAAAACCAAAGCAGCTTAAAAGAACAAATTCATCTCCATAAATTGTGGTTTATAAGCAGGCCACAAGCATCTATTCAGATGTTGTTGTATTCTTTAAATAAGTAGAGAAGACAAGAATATAATCATATGAATTTGCTACTGTTGCAGATTACAATATCAGACCAAATTGCATGAAGGAAGGGATAAACAGCTGATTTCTGCTACTTACAAACCGCTTAATGTGATCATTCAGTTCTGAAATTCTAAGAAAGACCTGTACAATTGATATTCACTTGTGTTTTGGAGACACTCCAAAGTGTGTAATATTTTAAATATTCAAAGTAAGATAGGTTTAAATATACATATAAAAACATGTATATACACATATAAATATACATATTTCCTAATCCTTCCGTCAAAAACATCAAAACATTGACAATCACAAAGTACTAATCACATTGAGTGTGTGAGTTATAAACTCTAAATATAATTCTCAATTAAAATGTTTCAGGATTTCTTGTAAACAAGTAGTATTTTGCAATAAAATAATAGATAAAATAAATTCTGAAGTGAAAACTGTGCAAGATGAGGCTGGGACATTTAGTCTCCACAAGAGTAAGAAAGCTACCTAAGACTAATAGCCAATGTGCCAAAAGTACATAAAAGCCAACATGAAGGGCCTCTCATGGACCAATGATAGGACAATTTGATCATCATAAAGAATAATGAATGTAACTGATTTTCAAACCGTTCATATATAAAACTGATGAGTATAATTATAATTCTTAAGCAATGGAAAGACAGAAAAAAAATTGGTTACCATTGAAATTAACTAGGTCTCCAAGTTCTTTCTCTGAAAATCAGCAATTAAATGGAAAATTTAATCATGTATCTTTCTATTTCTCTATGAACCCCATTTTAGTGTAGCGGCTAAATAGCACCAGTGGGCAGAAACAGCTGTAATTTGAGGAATACAGTGCAAAATGAAAATGCGGGATCCACCGTTCAAAAATTAACATTTCAAGATGACAACCTCAGAGAATTAAGCCAAGCATGGGGTCCTTTAGAACATGGGATACTGTGTGACTGCATAGGTTGCATGCCCATATAACTGACTGTACTAGTTGATTTAAAAAAAGGTTAAAATAAAACAGAAGAATTTCTACTAATAAATGTGGAAAGAATGACAGAATTAGATAAAGTGATATATTCTGGCAATAATGATAAGTTTAACAAAAAATACAAGATAAAAAGTTGATGGTGAATTCAATAGAGAGATCAGGCTATCATGAACTATTTCAACTGATTAACCTTAGCATCTCAAAAGAAGGGTACCCAAGTGTCTTGTTCCTTCTAATGTGATGCAATAGGAAGTACAAAGCATGAATATGAGCAACAACTGAACTGATAATATCTTCCAGGAGTGAAAGGCATGATAAAAGAGAGCACTGGTTTTTTGGTATATGTGTGTGCCAGGTCTGAATTTTATCTTTCAAGAGAACGAGAACATTGTGATTTAGAGATTGATTATAATCTAAAATAAAATTAGGACTCAACATTAAACTTGGCCTTAGTAAACATTTGTTCTCCCAGCTGTTAATGTATTCATCAAAAATTTATTGAGCATCTACTATAGATTTTATATCTGCAAAGATAAAAGGTAAGAAAAATGAATGGGCAGACAAGTCAAGAAAATAACAATTTCAGTGAAATGTAAAGTTCTTCACAAAAAAATGGAAAAGTAGACTGTAGTTATCAGTATTGTAGTGTATATTTGAAATTTGCTAAGAGAGTATGGCTTAAGTGTTCTCACCACAAAAAAATAAAGAAAAGAATAGCTATATGAGGTGATGGATATGTTTATTAGCATGATTGTAGTGAGTGTTGCACAGTGTATATGTATATCAAAACATCAAGTTGTACACTACATATACACACTTCTTATTTGTCAATTATACCTCAATAAAGCTGGGGAAAAATAGAGAAGCTGAAGGAGGTTTCTTTTGATTCAGATATATTTAAGAAATAGATTAACCAAATGGAACTTATATACCTATTTGTTCCTTATTTGAAATACTAAACCATTAAAAAAAACAAGCAAAAATTTAATATAGATTTAGCATTAGATAATTGCAAAGTATTGTTATAAATATTGTAAAATAGGACGATGTTATTATGGTTATGTAAGAACATTCCATATAGTTTACAGATCTCTGGTATATGCTTTTAAATAATGCAGCAAAAAAGATAAAGAAGCCTAAGGTGTGGATAAAGTAAGCATGGTGATACCTTGTTAATTGTTGAAATCGGGCAGGGCTACATGTGGATATATGAGGACTTATTGAACTATTCTACTTTTGTGTAAATATTTTTGTAAAGGATTATATAAAAAAGCTAGTATGCTTATAGTCACTTCAGTAATAATGGAAGAAATGGATAATGAATAATGAATTGAAATAAATCATATGATTTTGACAGCAACTTTCTAGATTATCTGAACTCCTTTATGATTTGGTAAAAAGTGCCTTCTTGTGGCATGGACATATATACACTACCAAACATAAAATAGATAGCTAGTGGGAAGCAGCTGCATAGCACAGGGAGATCAGCTCGGTGCTTTGTGACCACCTAGAGGGTTGGGATAGGGAGGGTGGGAGGGAGGGAGACACAAGAGGGAAGAGATATGGGAACATATGTATATGTATAGCTGATTCACTTTGTTATAAAGCAGAAACTAACACACCATGGTAAAGCAATTATACTCCAATAAAGATGTTAAAATAAAATAAAAAAGTGCCTTCTCTTCTGCTCAGTGTTCATTATCAGCTGAGAGCTGAGTGTATGCTCATTGGCTGTATGACAATATGTTGGGGTCTCTGGAGAGTTAACCAAGCAGGAATTTGATTTGACTCTTTCTAAAAAGTATACAGTTGAGGAATGGAATATGATAGAATCAACAAGTGAATAATCCAAGTAGGGATGATTTTAAGTGTGACCAGTGCCTTTAGAAAATCTCAAGTGTGAAAATGAGGATACAACATTTCTGTGGTCTTTTGTATCATCCAATTCATATAAACACTTTTCTCACTGCCTTAGCATATGTGGCTATTTTTAACTATGTGGAATCATCATACCCTGGAAAAGGTATAACCGAAAAGGTCCTTGTTTTAAATTGTTTACCTAAAATGTGTGTCTTAAGAAGCTAGAGATGTTCTATGAAATGACCTGAAATTTTTGGCTGCAGATTTGAGAGTTGAAATGTTGGGAGTCAGATGGTAAAATTAAAAGTTATGAATGTTGAAGAGTGGATTTCCCAAATAGTTGAGAAGGTGGTTTAGGGACCTCTTGTTTCTGCCATTTTGCATATTATTTATAACAGAGAAGTGATTCAAGTGTGAACAAACAGGTTTCCTAAAGTAAATAATGTTTATGTTCATCAGTCATATAAATTCTTATGCCTATAATGTTTGCAGGAAGACACTCTAGGATTGGATTTGGCATTACCTCCTTAAGCTATGTATCTGAATTATTTATCAATAAAGGGCTCATGAAATCAGAAACACTGTAATAGGTGGGATTATGAGTAGTAAATTCTTCACTATCAGAGGCAATATGGACTTTTAGAGGTAGGGTAGCGCCAAGGCAGGAAAATCAGAATTTAATTGGCAATAATTGACACCCATATGAGCTGTTAAATTATTTTTGTACAGCCAAGTGTGGTACTTAAAAGGGTGAGAAATATTTCCCTTACACTGAAACACAGAGACATCAAACCAGTCTTTACTTATTTATTCTCAAAGGAAGTTACACTAATACATGTAAGGTAGATATATATATATCTATATGTATATATGTACACATATCTATATATAGATATGTATATGTATCTTCCCAAGTGATATTGACTGTATAACATTTGATGTTAATCAACTGATCTTTAAGTAATTAATCAAAACGCTCAATTTCCTCACATATAAAAGCATATCAGTGTTTACTAACCATGAGCTTTAGGCTCAATACTTAATTACATTATAATTAATGAAATAATCTTTTATTATAAAGAAGAAATATTTTGGTATAGTCTGGGAACATAAAGGCTAATTTTCATATTAAATACTTTATATATATACATACCTTTGTGTGTGTATATAAATATGCACACCATACATATACATGTATATATAATTGTGGTAAGAACATTTAACATGAGAGCTGCTCTCTTAACACCTTTTTAAATGTACAGTATCATTAATGATAGGCATGATGCTGTACAGCAGATCTCTAAAATGTATTTATTTGTATAACTGAGATTTTATATCTGTTGAATAGTAACTTCCACTTCATCTTCTCATAGTCCCTGACAATCACCTCCTCTTTGCTTCTGTCTCAAAACCATCATAAATTACTGCCTTGACTGTCATGAATATTTGACACATTTTTTGGCTTGCCCAGCATCTGAACCCTCTTTATGGGGGAATCCCCCAACTCTTGGGTTTTGAAAATGCCAGATATTGACTTTGTCAGGGTCTCTTGCAGCTAGGCTGAGATAAGTGCTCTTCTTCTCAGATGTACCTGACTGTGGATCTCAGAGGTTATGAGGAATTCCCTGGTGCAAGTGGGGGTGGCAGGTGGACTGAGTTCCTTGAGCAACTGAGGTGTGGTTCTGTCAGTGCCGCAGTGCACCACCGGTGCATCATCAGGTGGAACCTGATGCTCTGCAACTGTGTAAGTGACACCTACGCAGACTTATGCTGAAGCAGAATTTGGGACATTATTATTTTCTATCTGCATAGCTCTAAACCCGGTTTGACAGTATTTCTGGAGATTCTATGAATATCAAATAAATGTTTAACGTTTCTTTGCCTTTTAAAATTAGCAATATTTTGTTCCTGTTATTAGAAACTGAGGACCCTGACAAATAGGTAGCCGAAGTGATTTACAAACTAGGGGTAATCAGGAAAATCTGGAATTGGATATCTGGCCATAATTCAACCAAGAGGCTTTGGGATCCCATGATTTGTATACTGAAATAGTAAACAAATTTTATATGTGGTTACCTGTAAGACTCTGCGAGGCCTAGCGGGGCTTCCATAGTATGGTAAGAAACAGATGAGGAATTCAAGTGTTGAAAACTATTGCATTATAATAGCTTTATTGAGATATAATTTAGATAACATGATTTTCACCTTTTTAAAGTATATAATTCAATGATTTTTTTTGGACATTTACAAAACTGTGTACATCACCATAATGTACTTTTAGAACACTTTCATAATCCCAAAGGGAAAACTTGCACTCATCAGCAGTTACTCTCTATTCTTCTCTTTATCCCAGCCATAAGTAGCTACAAATCTACTTTCTGTCTACAGATTTCGCTATTCTGGACATTTCATGCTAGTGGAGTCATACAATATGCATTCTTTTGTGACTGGTATAATGTTTTAGAGGTTCATTCATGTTGTAGCTTGTATCAGTACTTTAACCCTTTTTATTGCCAATAATATTCAACGATATGTATTACATACAGCACATTTTTTTTAATCCATTCATCAAGAAACTCTTTTAACAACTTGAAGCTTCCTGTATCTCTTCCTGATCACACACCACTCTTCTCCATAGAATTAACCATTACCTTGAATTATTATAATGATTTCCTTGAATTTATTGTATATTTACTTCTTAAGCAGACATATTACATATATTAATATTTATATTATTTTGCCTGCTTTTCATGTAACTGGAATAATAGCAAATGTATGATTTTGTACTATGCTTTTCTACTGAACATTATAAAATTCACTATGTTTTTGTCATATATTGTATACTGCTGTAAATATTCCTATTGTATAAAAACATCATAATTTATACAGTAGTTAATAGACATTTAGTTCTATAGCACTTTTTAGCTAATATTAACCATGTTGCTATAAACATTCATACGTACACTTTCTGATGCATATGTGCATATATATTTTAGGATATGTATATCTAGGAATGGAATTTTGGCTCTTTAACTGCAAAACATGTTATAATATGGTGTACCAATTTACACTCTCTCCAACAGTGTGTGAGATTTCCAGAAGTTCCACATCCTCACTAAAGCTTGGTATCATTATACTGTTTTTATTATTTTGTTGTGATATAATTTACATACAGTGTAACGTATAGATCTTAAGTAAACAGGTTGATGAGTTTTGAGTGCATCCGTCTGTGTAACCCACATCTCTATCAATACTATAACATTCCATCACTCTAGAAAGTCATAGTCAATCAGTCCTCACCTCACACTCTTCAGAAATAATCACTGTTCTGATTTTTTATAACACAGATCAGTTTTTCCTATTTTGAACTTTATATAGATAGAATAATAGTTTGCACTCTTATGTGTCTAGCTTATTTCATTCATCCAAATGCCTGTGGTCTTCATCCATGTTGTTGCATGTACTAAGTTTGTTCCTTTTTAGTGCTGAGTAGAATTCCATTGTAAAAATGTATATCAAATTATTATTACCCATTCTTATATTACAAAACCCTGCTCTGTTTTTTTTACCCCAATTGTTGCTTACTAAGAATAAAGCTGCTATGAATATTGCTCTACAGGTCTTTTTGTAGATACGTTTCCGTTATCTTGGTAAATTCTTAGGAGTCGTGTTGGGTATATGTATACATATTTCAAGGATAGAATAGGTCCTCAAGAGGCAATATCCATAAGAGATGCACAGTTAACAAAGGAAATAGCTATCACAGTTGTTTTTAGACATGTTACAGAGGTTTGAGCAGTCTATACAGGTAAACACAGCTAAACCCACATCTAAACTCCTCTGATGGTCACTCAAACAACAGACTTTGACTTACTGTGAGTCATTAACATGGTCCCACAAACACTTGGCCTCTCAGGTTGGAACTAGGAGGAAACTCAGGCCACTGAGGTTGTTGCAATAAAACCCTTGAGAGTAGATTTGACTAAACGATAATAAAAAGAAATAATATGTGTAAAAATAATCTTCTTTGGTTAGATTATTTAGCATTGTACTTTTAGCCATATTGTTGGTTTTTTTTTAAGTTGAGATGCTATATTTATTTAATTTGGTTACTAAATAAATATTGAGTAAAAATTTAATGACTAATGTAATATGAAATTTATTTACTTTTTAACATCTTTATTGGAGTATAATTGCTTTACAATGGTGTGTTCATTTCTGCTTTATAACAAAGTGAAGCAGCTATACATATACATATATCCCCATATCTCCTCCCTCTTGCATCTCCCTCCCAGGCAGATTGTTTTAAAACTGTTCTGTTACTCCATTTGGATGGAGCCTACTAGACAAAGATATTCCCCAGAGAGGCAGATTTTTAATTTTTAATTTTTGGTATTGTATGTTTAACACAAAGTATTAAATATAGTTCAGTACATTTATTTAAGGAATGAGGTTGAAAACATACATTTCTAACTATAGACTGAAAAGGAAGTATATGTAACCTTCATTCCTACTGTACTGAAACAAAAATAAAAACCAATGTATTTTGTAATGAAAACTCCTAACCTTTTTACCTAGTCTTAAGAATTTATAAACCTGAAGGGTGAAGGCAGATTTTCCACAAATAATTAGAAGCGTACTTTCATGCCTCATTCATCTAATCTCCAATCCAATTCCTGTGGTGGCCAGCCTGTGGTATGAGTAATATTAAATACTTTCTAAGGCAGTTGTTGATGACACCTATTACAAATAATAAATCGGGTAAGCCTATTTCTATTTTCTTTTCCTTTCCCACTTCCTTTTTTTCTCTTTCAGTCATTCCTTTCTCTGTTTAATTGCCAGTAACTTAATTGTGTTGGTGGTAGTTGGTAGTAGAAACATCATTTATTTTAAAAGTGAAGCATTACAGTGGCAGTATAAGATAGTAGTTAAGCTCTCAGGCTTTGGAGTATGATTGCTGCTTCTCAGCCTGTAACTTTAGAAAAGTCATTCAACCTCTCCATGTTTCAGTGTTCAGATGTTGTCAATAGCACCTAATCTATAAGCTGTTCTGAGAAATTTTTTTTAAAAGATGTTTATAAAAATCCTTACACAGTTTTTGGCATATAGTAAGCACTTGATAAATGTTAGCTGTTGCTGTTATTACTATTAAGTGAGGAAATTTTGATTTGGAATATTAGAAACAGGGTGCTTGTGCTATTGTTGCTGCTTTAAAGAGTCCTGAGGTAGGGAGGAAAGAAAAAAGTCAGGTACATTCTAACTGTCTAACATGTCTCAGGTGCTTGAATACTTAATGTAGTGCCATGGCTATTTACATTTCTTTTACTAAATGCTGCCTAGGACTTGCAGGTTTCAATGTCCAGCCCTGCTTATGAATATGACACTGACAACCCCCACCAATAAAGAGTGCTCCCAGCTCCCTACACCCAGACTTTGCTTTCTTTCCTGTGGGAGGATCCTGAGTAGAGACTGTACACCAAATATTTGGAATAATTGGTACCATGAAATTTACCCTTTATCACCCTTTCTGTATCTTCTTATGTCTTATTAATTTGATAAGTACACAGATTGAACATATTGAAAAAAAGAACAGTATTATCTAGGTATTTTATAAATACATAAGAGAGGAGTGCTAAGTTGGAACATATTGGCGGGGGTGCATATCTCCTATACCAAACAGCTAAGTAAAACATGCAACATCATAGTCAGTTTCAGAGCTTGAATAAAATCCCAGTCCTAATGTCTCTGGGATCAAACTGTCTATAAACATTATACACACACACACGTGTGTGTCCATGTTTTAAGTGAGACAGTGTATTTTAGATTGCAGTCAACTTGTATGATTTCTAAAGCATAACTTCAATTGAATTCTCCTGAGAAAATTCAGTAAATAATATTCCTCATGTTCCAAGTAGCAGATGCTCCACTTGGGTATACACAGGTTTTTAGCTCCTGAAGCCATTTAGAAGCCGGTTTCCCATAGGCTCCTCTGACATACTTCATTTTGCTTTATAATCATTTCTTACTTTTTGGTTCAAAATAAAGCATTAAAGACCTAGAGATCAGTGAAGCGAATCCATTCATTTGTCTCTAGTGCACACCAACACATTAGTAGAATTCCTTGATTTTTTTTTTTTTTTTTTTTTTTTTTGCGGTACGTGGGCCTCTCACTGTTGTGGCTTCTCCCGTTGTGGAGCACAGGCTCTTGGACGCGCAGGCTCAGCGGCCATGGCTCACGGGCCTAGCCGCTCTGCAGCCTGTGGGATCTTCCCAGACTGGGGCTTGAACCCGTGTCCCCTGCCTCGGCAGGTGGGCTCTCAACCACTGTGCCACCAGGGAAGCCCGAGTTCCTTGATGTTTGAAGGAAGGCATTCTATCAGATACAGAAATGTGAAGGACAAAAAGTCTCTCTTTTTACTTGCTTTCATTTGGGTCATGAGATATCAAGAAGTACAGAGTACAAACAAATGTAATATTTTTAAACTCAGGAAAAAATTATCAGGAGTTTATAGTTAAAATAATTTATTGCTCATTAACTTCTACATACTTATAACTGAGCTTTCCTTCTCCCTAGAAGTCTCTTAATCAAGTGGCTCTTCTGTAAGTATTTAGAACAAGCTTGTTTGTTTTTATAGATCAGAGAAAATTGGAGATTGAAGCATCACTATTATTAATTCAGACTACAGATTACTTCATTTTTCTTTACAATTTATCCTTCTGTGAATATATTACCACTATTCTAGAATTGTTGCAAATAAGACACTTCATTCAGCAACAGGGAAAAAAAAACTCAATTTGAAACAACTAACTCTATAACTGGCATGAGCTTATCTGAGGTGGCTTAATTTTCTTTTTTAGCAATGCTTAAATATTTCTGAGAGTTTGTCTAAAGCGTTTTCCACAAATGGTGATTAAGGTTCACTATGGAGCCCAAGAAGATATCATCCATGTTAAATACGTTTTAACTGTATCTGTGAAAATAGTTTTGCAAGGGATTTATTGAAGCTATGGCTGGGCCAAATTTATATGTGAGCTGAATTCCAAACTGTGTTTGTAAGTCAGATATAAGGAATTGACAACTTTCCATAGAAAGAATGTTATATAACATTATTAATTCCCTATGTCAACTTCAGTAAAGATAAGAGTAAGATTTGAGTCAATTGAAAGAGCAGGGTGAATCTCTTCTATTTCTACCAAGGTGGTCAACTAGATAGTTTGGAAAATTCTTCACTATAAAATACAAGATGACAGATAAACCAATCACCATTCTTATAAATACTTAGCTTAACCTAAAAGAATGTAAAATGTATGCCCAGTAGCACACTCTCTCCCTCACGGAAAAAATAATCTAAATCCAAATGGTAAGCAAACTCAAAAGCTAAAACTATCTAAGGACACTTAATGAGATCCAAGTGTTGATATTTATAATATGTAATCACCTATTTGATAGAAACAGACCTTGTCTGAACTGGGTCCTGAAAATCCTTGATGGATTATGGGCAGGTATGGTTTAAAAAGAGGAAAAACCAGCATGACCTAGATGACAGAAAGATTTGGGTGTGGAAAAGTAATTCAAAGGAAAAAGGTAGTCCTGCCAACAAATTGTGCTGGAACATTTGTGTATCTGATGCAAAAAAGTAAATATCATTACCTCAAATTATATACAAAAATGAACTCAAAATCATTCAGGCACAATTTTAAAATCTGTAACTACAAAATGTCTGTAATATAACATAGGAAAAAAAATCTTTGTGACACTGAGTTAAAGATTTTTAGATATGACACCAGAAGTACCATTCATAGAATAAAAAGTTGATAAATTAGAACTTCTCAAAATTAAAATTATTTTGCAATACAACATTATTTTATTCATAAAGAACTCTAAAGACTCAATTATCTAAATAATGCTGTGACCATATAATATAAAAAGTTTAAAAATTTTAATGTTTTTTATTTTCAGCATGTTTTGAAGGGCTGATTATTATGTATATATAGTAATGATCAAACTCTTTTATACTTCTTGAAGAAGTCAGAAACTTACCCTATTTATTTATTTACAGTTGACCCTTGGACAACATGGGTTTGAACTGCATAAGTCCACGTATGTCTTGATTTTTTTCAGTAGTAAATACTATAGTACTACCTGATAAGTGGTTAGTTCAGTCTGCGCATGTGGAGCTGGGTACACAGAAGAACTACAGGTGTAAAGGGCAGACTATGAGTTACATGTGAGTTTTCAACTGCATGCTGGGTTGGGGCCCCTAATCCTTGCATTGTTCAAGGGTCATATGTATTTTGTTTTGTTTTGTTTTTTTTAAAGTTCTTGTCAAATTTAATTAAATTTGAGTTAATTTAATTTCCCAACTTTCTTGAGGTATGATTGACAGATAAATATTGTATATATTTAAGGTGTCAAAGGTGGTGATGATATACGTATACATTGTAAAATGATTACCACAGTTAAACTAATTAACATATTCATCACTACACAGTTACTCTTTTTTGTGTGTGTGAATGTTCTAAGAACACTTAGATCTACTCTCCTTAGCTAATTCCAAGTATACAAAACATTATTAACTAGAGTTATCATCCTGTATTTTAGATCTGCAAAATTTATTCATCTTCTCTCTGAAAATTTATACTTTGACCGATATCTCCCTGTTTCCTCCACCCTGTAGCCCCTGGTAACCACCATTCTACAATCTGTTTCTATGAGTTTAACTTTTTTAGATTCCACAAGTAAGTGAGATCACGCAGGATTTTTCTGTCTTTGTCTGGCTTATTTCACTTAGTGTAACAATGTCCTCCAGATTCATACATGGTGTCACAAATAGCAGGATTTCCTTCTTTTTTAAGGCTGAATAAAATTCCATTATATATGTATATATCTCTCACCTTTTTTAATCCATTCATCTATTGAAGGACATTGAGGGTTTTTTAATATCTTGGCTATTGTGAATAATGCTGCAGTGAACATAGGAGTGCAGATATCTCCTTGAGATACTGATTTCATTTCCTTTGGATCTATACTCAGAAGTGAGTTTGTGGGATTATATAGTAGTTGTATTTTTAATTGTTTGAGGAACCTCCTATGTTTTCTATAATAGCCTCACAAATTTATGTTCCAGCCAACGGTATGCAAAGTTTCTCTTTATGCACATCCTCACCAGCATTTGTTATCTCTTTTCTTTTTAATTAATTTTTATTGAGTATAGTTGTTTTACAATGTTGTGTTAGTTTCTACTGTACAGCAAAATGAATCAGCTACACATATACATATATCCCCTCTTTTTTGGATTTCCTTCCTATTTAGGTCACCACTTAAACATCCTAACAGGTGTAAGATAGTATCTCATTGTGGTTTTGTTTGCATTTCCCTGGTGACTAGTGGTGTTGAGCACTTTAATTAAAAAAAAAAAAAAGAAAAAAATTTGGAGAAGAGATTGAGATTTTTTGAATGGTTCAAATATGAATATTAATGTAAATCAGTAAGTCAAATTAACCTAGAAAAATATGAAAAACTAGAGCTAAAAGGAAATAGAAAAGTCAAGTTACATGTTCTTTGGCTAATATTTTATTTTTTAAAGTATTTTAGAAGTATTAAAATAAAAATTTGGTATGTTTATTCTTTCATTCTATCAATTTTTTATATAATTTAAAATACTTCATAGGGTCATCTTTTAATATATTTAGGACTTAAACATGCATATTTTTAATTTTCATTTTACCATGTTATATAAGCAATCATGTGCATATATTAATATTTAATTACTCTTTTGAAAACAGAATAAAATATATATTTTATATATATATATGTATATACACACACACACACACACACACACACACACACACATATACATATATATATATATATATATATATATATATATATATATATATACACACTCTGGAATCCTTGTATCTTTCCCCCAAATTTTGGAATAAGGTTAGTTTGACCAAGAAGGAAAACCTCAAACCCAACCCATTAGACTTGGTGTATTACATTTGGATCAGTCAAACCCAAGGAAACACATTTATTGAAAGCTTGGGGAGTGGAGGTAAAATAAGAACAAAACAGTGTGAAGAAATAAAGGGTCCATGATTAACTCTTTGAAAGATAAAATGATAATTAAAAAATAATTGTTTTTTAAGAAAACATATTGATTAAATTTGTCAAAATTGCTATTATCACGGATTCTTTTAACTTTATTTCTCAATAAAGCTTTCCCAAGGGAATGTTCTACAGGGCCCCCAATAACAACTTTGTCCAGTAGTGTTCTAATTAACTGTGCCAGAGGATCTGTTGTGCTGTCTAGTTAATGCTTTCTATCTGGTTCTTTGCTGCCCATCATGTATCATTGTTCAGCGAGTGACAGCAGTCAGGTTATTAAAGGTGTAGATATTAAATTAACAACAGTAGTAAACATTGTAGCTGTACTTCATATCTCAGCAGAACCAATGAAGTGGATGACACTGAATCCATGCTGATATGCGGCAATGACAGATGGGCGTCATTTAACACAATACATCAGTGGGCAACCCACATACCACAGCTGTCCTCCACAAAATGAATTAGATCAGGGTAATTAATCTAAGGCAGAAAATATTACCAAAGTGGATCCTAAGCAGAATTAGAGAAGAATGAAATATCCTGCTCAAAAATTGAAAAGGATTTATGCATTAACAGTTCTAGTGGTGACAAGAAGGTTTCCCGAAGTTACTTCGCTTCTTAAAAAAAATATAAAAACCTTCCCTTTTGTTGAGAAACAAACTCACCATTTGGGATTAAAGTGGGTGATGGTTATTACTTCACTCATGTTCTAAAAATAGGTGCTGCTGAGAGATGAAGCTCAACCTACTTGTATATATGGATAAGTTCTTTAAATTACAACAAATTTCATTATCTTTTATCACATATGTTTGCTCCAGGTATAACAATCTGAGGACTAGTAATTATACTGATAATAATTCAAAGATTAAACTCTCATTTTAAATAGATTCGATAGACAGAAGTGGATGAATGGCTAGATAAATGATAGACTATAGATAATCTTTTACTTTCTGATTTTAATTACCTGTCACTCTAAAGATTATTTAGGTCTACAGTTAGTCCTGCAAAAAAACAGGTACAGATTCTTAACAATTTGGATGAATTTCTTAAATATCTCATTCATTTTAAGAAGGTACTTAAGGTGGGGAGACCTTCAAGATGGTGGAGGAGCAAGACGTGGAGATCACCTTCCTCCCCAAAAATACATCAGAAATACATCTACATGTGGAACAGTTCCTACAGAACACCTACTGAACGCTGGCAGAAGACCTCAGACGTCCCAAAAGGCAAAATACTCCCCAAGTACCTGGGTAGGGTAAAAGAAAAAACAGAGACAAAAGAATAGGAATGGGACCTGCACCAGTGGGAGGGAGCTGTGAAGGAGGAAAGGTTTCCACACACTAGGAAGCCCCTTCACTGGCAGAGACTGGGGGTGGGGGTGGGGGTTGTGGAAGCTTCAGAGCCACAGAGGAGCACAGCAACAGGGGTGCAGAGGGCAAAGCGGAGATATTCCCGCACAGGAGCGGTGCCGACAAGCACTCACCAGCCTGAGAGGCTCGCATGCTCACCCGCCGGGGCAGGCGGGGCTGGGAGCTGAGGCTCCAGCTTAGAAGGTCAGATCCCAGGGAGAGGACTGGGGTTGGCTGCGTGAACACAGCCTGAATGGGGCTAGTGCGCCACAGCTAGCCGGGAAGGAGTCCGGGAAAAAGTCTGGAACTGCCGAAGAGGCGAGAGACCATTGTTTTTGGGTGCGCAAGGAGAGGGGATTCAGAGCACCGCCTAAACAAGCTTCAGAGAGAGGCGTGAACTGTGGTTATCAGCGTGGACACCAGAGACGGGCATGAAATGCTAAGGCTGCTGCTGAAGCCACCAAGAAGCCTGTGTGCAAGCACAGGTCACTGCCCATACCTCCCCTCCCAGGAGCCTGTGCAGCCTGCCACTGCCAGGGTCCCATAATCCAGGGACAACTTCCCCCAGGAAAACACACTGTGTACTTCAGGCTGTTGGAAAGCCACACTGGCATCTGCCGCCACAGGCTCGCTCCACATTCCATACCCCTCCCTCCCCCCCAGCCTGAGTGAGCCAGAGCTCCCTAGTCAGCCACTCCTTTAACCCCGTCCTGTCTGAGCGAAGGACATATGCCCTCAGGAGACATACATGCAAAGGCTGGGCCAATCCAAAGCTGAACCCCAGGAGCTGTGCAAACAAAGAAGAGAAAGGGAAATTTCTCCCAGCAGCCTCTGGAGCAGCGGATTAAATCTCCACAATCAACCTAATGTACCCTGCATCTGTGGAATACCTGAATAGACAATGAATCAACCCAAAATTGAGGTGGTGGACTTTGGGAGTAACTATAGACTTGGGATTTGCTTTCTGCATCTAATTTGTTTCTGGTTTTATGTTTTTCTTAGTTTAGTATTTAGAGTTTATTATTGGTAGATTTATTTATTGATTTGGTGGCTCTCTTTTTTATTTTAATATATATATATATAATTTTTTTCTCTTTTTTTGTGAGTGTGTATGGGTATGCTTCTTTCTGTGATTTTGTCTGTATAGCTTTGCTTTTACCATTTGTCCTAGGGTTCTGTCTGTTTTGCTTTTTGGTGTTTTTTGGTTGTTGGTTTTGTTTTTTTAGTATACTTTTTAGCACTCCTTATCATTGGTGGATTTCTTTTTTGGTTTGGTTGCTCTCATCTTTTTTTTCTTAATTTTTAATTTTTTTAAAATTTGTATTTTTTTATTTTAATATCTTCATATTTTTCATTTTCCTTTCCTTTCCTTCCTTTCCTTTCCTTTCCTTTCCTTTTTCTTTTCTTTCTACCTTTTCTTCTGAGCCGTGTGGCTGACAGGGTCTTTGTGCTCTGGCTGGGTGTCAGGCCTTTGTCTCTGAGGTGGGAGAGCCAAGTTCAGAACATAGGTCCACAAGAGACCTCCTGGCTCCACATAATATGAAATGGTGAAAGCTCTCTCATAGATCTCCATCTCAATGTGAAGACCCAGCTCCACTCAACAACCAGCAAGCTACAGTGCTGGACACCCTATGCCAAAAAACTAGGAAGACAGGAACACAACCCCACCCATTAGCAGAGAGGCTGCCTAAAATCATAGTAAGGTCACAGACACCCAAAAACACACGACTGGAGGCGGTCCTGCCCACAAGAAAGACAAGATCCAGCCTCATCCACCAGAACACAGGCACCAGTCCCTTCCACCAGGAAGCCTACACACCCACTGAACCAACCTTAGACACTGACGGCAGACACAAAAAACAATGGGAACTACAAACGTGCAGCCTGCGAAAAGGAGACCCCAAACACAGTAAGTTAAGCAAAATGAGAGACAGAGAAACACACAGCAGATTAGGAGCAAGGCAAAAACCCACCAGACCAAACAAGTGAAGAGGAAATAGGCAGTCAAACTGAAAAAGAATTCAGAATAATGATAGAGATGATTCAAAATCTTGGAAATAGAATGGAGAAAATACAAGAGACATTTAACAAAGACCTAGAAGAACTAAAGAGCAGACAAAAAATGATGAACAACACAGAAAATGAAATTTATAATTCTCCAGGAGGAATCAGTAGCAGAATAAATGAGGCAGAAGAACAGGTAAGTGACCTGGAAGATAAAATAGTGCAAATAACTACTGCAGAGCAGAATAAAGAAAAAAGGATGAAAATAATTGAGAACAGTCTTAGAGAATTCTGAGACAACATTAAATGCACCAAAATTCGAATTATAGGGGTCCCAGAAGAAGAAAAGAAAAACAAAGGGACTGAGAAAAGGTTTGAAGAGATTATAGTTGAAAACGTCCCTAATATGGGTAAGGAGATAGTCAGTCAACGCCAGGAAGCACAGAGAGTCCCATACAGGATAAATCCAAGGAGAAACATGCCAAGACACATATTAATCAAACTATCAAAATTTAAACAAAGAAAAAATATTAAAAGCAGCAAGGGAAAAACAACAGATAACATAGAAGGGAATCCCCATATGGTTAACAGATGATCATTCAGCAGAAACTCTGCAAGCCACAAAGGAGTGGTAGGCCATATTTAAAGTGAAGAAAGAGAAAATCCTACAACCAAGATTACTCTACCCAGCAAGGATCTCATTCAGATTTGACGGAGAAATTAAAACGTTTACAGACAAGCAAAGGCTAAGAAAATTCAGCACCACTTAACCAGCTTTACAGCCAATGCTAAAGGAATTTCTCTAGGCAGGAAACACAAGAGAAGGAAGACACCTATATAACAAGTGCAAAACAATTAAGAAAATGGTAATAGGAACATACATATCAATAACTACCTTAAATGTAAATGGATTAAATGGTCCTACCAAAAGACAGACTGGATTAAATGGTCCTACCAAAAGACAGACTGGCTACAAAAACAAGACCTGTATATATGCTGTCTACAAGAGACCCACTTCAGACCTAGGGACACACACAGACTGTAAGTGAGGGAATGGAAAAAGTTACTCAATGGAAATGGAAATCAAAAGAAAGCTGGAGTAGCAATTATCATATCAGACAAAATAGACTTTAAAATAAAGACTGCTACAAGAGACAAAGGACACTACATAATGATCAAGGGATCAATCCAAAAAGATAGGGCTCCCAGATTTCAGACTATACTACAAAGCTACAGTAATCAAGACAGTATGGTCCTGGCACAAAACCAGAAATATAGATCAATGGAACAGGATAGAAAGCCCAGTGATAAACCCGTGCACATATGGTCACCTTATTTTTGATAAAGGAGGCAAGAATATACAATGGAAGAAAGACAGCCTCTTCAATAAGTGGTGCTGGGAAAACTGGACAGCTACATGTAAAAGAATGAAATTAGAACACTCCCTAACACCATACACAAAAATAAACTCAAAATGGATTAAAGACCTAAATGTAAGGCCAGACACTATAAAACTATTAGGGGAAAACATAGGAAGAACACTCTATAACATAAATCACAGCAAGATCCTTTTTGACCCAACTCCTAGAGAAATGGAAATAAAAACAAAAATAAACCAATGGGACCTAATGAAACTTAAAAGCTTTTGCACAGCAAAGGAAACCATAAATAAGACGAAAAGACAGCCCTCAGAATGGGAGAAAATATTTGCAAATTAAACAACTGACAAAGGATTAATCTCTAAAATTTACAAGCAGCTCATGCAGCTCAATTTCAAAAAAACAATCCAATCCAAAAATGGGAAGAAGACCTAAATAGACATTTTGCAAAGTAGATATACAGATTGCCAACAAACACATGAAAGGATGCTCAACATCTCTACTCATTAGAGAAAGCAAATCAAAACTACAATGGGGTATCACCTCACACCAGTCAGAATGGCCATCATCAAAATATCTACAAACAATAAATGCTGGAGAGGATGTCCAGAAAAGGCAACCCTCTTGCACTATTGGTGGGAATATAAATTGATACAGCCACTATGGAGAACAGTATCGAGGTTCATTAGGAAACTAAAAATAGAACTACCATATGACCCAGCAGTTCCACTACCTGGCATATACCCTGAGAAAATGATAATTCAAAAAGAGTCATGTTCCACAATGTTCATTGCAGCTCTATTTACAAGAGTTAGGACATAGAAGCAGCCTAGGTGTCCATCGGCAGATGAATGGATAAAGATGTGGCTCATATATGCAATGCAATATTACTCAGCCATAAAAAGAAACAAAACTGAGTTATTTGTAGTGAGGTGGATGGACCTAGAGTCTGTCATACAGAGTGAAGTATGTCAGAAAGAGAAAAAAAAATACTGTATGCTAACACATATATATGGAATTAAAAAAAAAATGGTTCTGAAGAACCTAGGTGCAGGACAGGAATATAGAGGCAGACGTAGCTAATTGACTTGAGGACAGGGGAGGCGGAAGGGTAAGCTGGAACGAAGTGAGAAAGTGTCATGGACATATATATGCTACCAAATGTGAAATAGATAGCTAGTGGGAAGCAGCCGCATAGCACAGGGAGATCAGCTCGGTGCTTTGTGACCACCTAGAGGGGTGGGATAGGGAGGGTGGGAAGGAGACGCATGAGGGAAGGAATATGTGGATGTATGCACACATATAGCTGAATCACTTTATTATACAGCAGAAACTAATGCAGCATTGTAAAGCAATTATACTCCAATAAAGATGTTAAAAATATATATATTTATCTTAAAAAAAACAAAGAATCTACTTAAGGTATATTTCAAAGAATATTTAATAATTTAACATTATTACCCTTTTACTTATTTACAATAATTTACATTGAAAACCAAAATACTTTCAATTTAATATAAAAATTGTTTCTTAAAATTGCTGTTTAAATTCTTTTTAGTGTCTTAAAGTACAGATTTGTGATGTTTATCTTTAAAAAAGAAAATGCTCTGGATGTTATATTTTAATTTTCCAATAGATGAAACCCATGATTTGGAAAAGAGTCAGACACTATGTTGAAATCATCTAATAAACAAGTATATTCTAATGTTTAGCATTAAATCAATGTGCGCCTGCTGTACTTATCTTTTTTTAAAGTTAAAACTGCCAGAGCTGAGACATTAATTTCTAATTCATGAATACCTTATGGATTTAATTTCAAGTGTTGCACTGTATAAAGTTCTGATATCTTCCTATGAAACATATTTATGACAATTGTGGCCATTGATCACGCAGCATGTCATCTTCTCAGTTGTTACAGCTCCCCTCTAGTTTTTGCTTTCTTTCTATTCTCTTCCCTAGAGGCTCCTTTCTTCTACCTCTCATGGGAAGATTGAAAAACCTACTGCTAATTACTGCAGTTAAATTATTTAACACAGCAGGGTATATCCAAACACAATCCTTCTTTTTTAAAGAATTTGCTAGCTTCTTGTTAAGTTAGCAGCTCTTAGTTGGAGGCTTGTAACAGTCATGTAAAACTATTGTGTGTTTGTTGTAGAAGCATTGCAAACTGAAGGCAGAAGAAGCTACCACATGCACAGTATCTGATTTTTAAACTTGATTCTCTTGATCATCTGTGATTAAATTGTGGACTAACTGCTGTTCACATTTAAGTATTAAAATTGAAAACATGTTTGAAGGGCAGAAAAATATAAATACATCTCAGTATGCAAAGGTATTTAGTCTCTCTCCCTCAATTCTCAAAATTAAAAAAAAGCCCACATACATCAAATAACATAATCTTCATAATCTTCTATGTATTTTTAACTAAAAATGTAAATGATTAAACATGAAAGGAAAGGGACTCTAATATTTTTTTAATTCAACTCTATTGAATAAGAACTGTATTAACTTTAAATTTAGTCTGCAATGGCTTCTTGACTAAAATATTCTATTTGTGTTATTTCTAGAATATTAATAAGGCCAAATTTTAGTGGGTTTGAACTTTTTTTTTGATATGAACAACTATCTGGAATATTATTATGAGTTCTTCATTTTGAGTGGTCACTGAACAGGAACAAGTCAAAGAGCAATTTTAATTGCTGTGTTACCTAGAGATATTTTGCATTATATTCAGAAGCTTTTTTTTTTTTTTTTTTTGGCGGTACACGGGCCTCTCACTGTTGTGGCCTCTCCCGTTGCGGAGCACAGGCTCCAGACGCGCAGGCTCAGTGGCCATGGCTCACGGGCCCAGCCGCTCTGCGGCATGTGGGATCTTCCCAGACCGGGGCACGAACCTGTGTCCCCTGCATCGGCAGGCAGACTCTCAACCACTGCGCCACCAGGGAAGCCCTCAGAAGCTTTTTATCCGTTAATGTCCTCTGGTGTCTCCATATAGTTTAAGCCCTAAACTCTGATATATGAGCAATAATAAAATACTGCTATAAACTAATTTTATTATTGTAACCCGTGATATGACACTATACAGTGACAGTAATATCATACTGTCCTTTGCATACAAAGCTGACATTACTGAGTCACCAATATTACAATGTGTATTTTTAGTCATATTCACATCCTGACTTTTCTATTTAAGAGCGTTTATTTTTACCTTGAGAATATTATTTTTTAACTACCTGAACTTGACTTTTCTATCTCTAAAGTGGGAAGAATAACCTTGCATTGTGTTGAGGCTCTAAAGAGAGAAAGAGAACATATTTCCATATTTAATATTTTAGTTGTTTATGACATAGCAGTCTCGCAAATATTTTGCACTGCTCAATGTACAAGGACTGGTGCAAAGTATTTAAGAAATGATTTTTGCATCGAAAAACACACACATGTGTTTATAAGACAAGAAGTTATTTGTGCAAAGCTGCTTTTCTTGGTGACCAAAACTGTAACCTTCTTAAAAAGTGCTCTCAAAAAATAAATAAAAAAAAAAAAAAAAAAAAAAAATTAAAAATGCTCTTACCCACTGAACAGACCAAAGCCTCACCTGTATAAAACAGTAACCCAAATCTACTTGGAAGCAATTCCTACCTATTACAGTACCTTTTCAAGGACCAGTGGTTGGATTTCAGATTCCAACAATGCAGATACACTTTTTCTTTATGAATAACAGCCATTAAAATGGTGCTTAAGCATAAAGGTTTATAAATGGAATCTTATTATGATATGATGTTCTGTAGAATAGTGTTCATGATTCAGCAGCTAAGTCTTGGTATCAAGGTAAGAAAAAGACTACTTTTAACTGGTGCCTCCTACAGCTCAATTTCCTTAAACTAAATAAGACCAAGGTGCCAGTTTCAAGCATTTGAAGTCTTTGGGTCCCCAAATAATTGCTCTTGGAAGCTACAGGTGACAGATTATAGAGATAAAAAAGCAGTTTTTGAGGCAAATGGACTTGTATTTGGAAAATACCTGTATGACATCCAGACAAGATACTTAGCTTTACTTGGTTCAGTTTCCTTACCCAGGAAATGAGAGTATCCAACTTGCAAATTCATCGTCAAGATTAAATAGAAATATGTCAATGTAACACAGTCAGTAGGATGCCTGACATGTAATAGAGGCTAATAGTTGTTTATCATTACCTTTAAATACAAAGTCAAAGCAAGGGTAAAGTTACTAAATAGGAAAAGTTTCTGAATTTCTCTGTCCCTACATTATCAATGATTCACTTCTGCACTCCACATACCCACACTCCAAAAGAGAAATAGCCTCAGGGAAACTTTTTATTACACAGTGTCTCTGGGGCAGTTGCTCCTGCCCACCTTATGAGACTAGTAGTTGGTGTCAACATTAACTGAGATAAGGAATGCTCCTGACAGAATTTGATTGGGAGGGGTACAGAGAAGGGGTCCAGTTTTAATAAATATAAGACATGTAGACTTAGATATTTGTGAATGAAGTTGTAAGGTATTAGGATACATGTGGAAGCCTTAAGAATAGACTAAATTCTTCAGAGAAAGAATCTATAGAACATAGAGAAATAAGGACCAAATTTAAAATCTGGAGTATTAGATTAATGAAGATGAAAATAATTGTGAGTGTATGTGTGCACATATGTGTTTGTGCTATGGTGGGGAAGATGACTAACGACTGGAGTCAAGAAGAGGAGAGGGCTTCCCTGGTGACGCAGTGGTTGAGAATCTGCCTGCTAATGCAGGGGACACGGGATCGAGCCCTGGTCTGGGAAGATCACACATGCAGCGGAGCAACTAGGCCTGTGAGCCACAACTACTGAGCCTGCGCGTCTGGAGCCTGTGCTCTGCAACAAGAGAGACCGCAATAGTGAGAGGCCCGTGCACCGCGATGAAGAGTGGCCCCCACGTGCCACAACTAGAGAAAGCCCTCGCACAGAAATGAAGACCCAACACAGCCAAAAATAAATAAATAAATAATAAAAAGCCAAGCATTAAAAAAAAAAAAGGAATAATTGGTCTTTTGGGACTGGGGAAGTAGAAAAATATCATTGAAGGACTTCCCTGGTGAGGCAGTGGTTAAGAATCTGCCTGCTGAAGGGTGCTTCAAGATGGAGGAGGAGTAAGACATGGAGATCACCTTCCTCCCCACAAAAACATCAAATATACATCTACCAGTGGAACAACTCCTACAGAACACTTACTGAACACTGGCAGAACACCTCCAACTTCCCAAAAGGCAAGAAACTACCTATGTATCTGGCTGTGTGGCTGACAGGGTCATGATGCTCCAGCCTGGTGTCAGGCCTGAGCCTCTAAGGTAGGAGAGCTGCATTCAGGACATTGGACCACCAGAGAACTCCCGGCCCCATGTAATATCACTTGGCAAGAGGTCTCCCATAGATCTCGAAATCAATGCTAAGACCCAGCTCCACTCAACAGCCAGCAACTTCCAGTGCTGGACACCCCATGCCAAACAACTAGCAAGACAAGAATGCAATCCAGCCCATTAGCACAGAGGCTGCCTAAAATCATACTAAGTTCACAGATTCTCCAAACACACAACTGGATGTGGCCCTGCCTACCAGAAAGACAAGATCCAGCCCCACCCACCAGAACATAGGCACCAGTGCCCTCTACCAGAAAGCCTACACAACACACTGAACCAAACTTACCCACTGTGGGCAGACACAAAAAACAAAGGGAATTATGAACCTGTAGCCTGTGGAAAGGAGACCCCAAACACAGTAAGCTAAACAAAATGAGAAGACAAAGAAATATGCAGCAGATGAAGGAGCAAGGTAAGAAGCCCCCAGACCACACACATGAAGGGGAAATAGGCAGCGTACCTGAAAAAGAATTCAGAGTAATTATAGTAAAAATGATCCAGTCTTGGAAATACAATGAAGAAAATACAAGAAATGTTTAACAAAGACCTAGAAGAACCAAAGAGCAAACAAATAATGATAAACAACACAATAAATGAAATTTAAAATTCTCTAGAAGGAACCAATATCAGAATAACTGAGGCAGAAGAACAGATTAGTGACCTGGAAGATAAAATAGTGGAAATAACTACCACAGAGCAGATTAAGAAAAAAGAATGAAAAGAATTGCGGATAGTCTCAGAAACATCTGGGACAACATTAAATGTACCAACATTTGAATTATAGGGATCCCTTCAAGAAGAAGAAGAGTAAAACAAAGGGTCTGAGAAAATATTTGAAGAGATTATAGTTGAAAATTTCCTTAGAATGGGAAGGGAAATAGTCAATCAAGTCCAGAAAGCACAGAGAGTCCCATACAGGATAAATCAAAGGAGAAACATGCCAAGACACATATTAATCAAACTATCAAAAATTAAATACAAAGAAAAAATATTAAAAGCAGCAAGGGAAAAACAAATAACATAGAAGGGAGTCCCCATAAGGTTAACAGCTGATCTTTCAGCAGAAACTCTGCAAGCCACAAAGGAGTGGTAGGCCGTATTTAAAGTGATGAAAGGGAAAAACCTACAACCAAGATTACTCTACCCAGCAAGGATCTCATTCAGATTCGATGGAGAAATTAAAACCTTTACAGACAAGCAAAGGCTAAGAGAATTCAGCACCACTAAACCAGCTTTACAACAAATGCTAAAGGAATTTCTCTAGGCAGGAAATATAAGAGAAGGAAAAGACCTACAATAACAAACCCAAAACAATTAAGAAAATGGTAATAGGAACATACATATCAATAACTACCTTAAATGTAAATGGATTAAATGCTCCAACCAAAAGACAAAGACTGGCAGAATGGGTACAAAAACAAGACCTGTATATATGCTGTCTAAAGAGATCCACTTCATACCTAGGGACACACACAGACTGTAAGTGAGGGAATGGAAAAATTTATTCAATGCAAATGGAAATCAAAAGAAAGCTGGAGTAGCAATTCTCATATCAGACAAAATAGACTTTAAAATAAAGACTGCTACAAGAGACAAAGAAGGACACTACATAATGATCAAGGGATCAATCCAAGAAGAAGATATAGCAATTGTAAATATTTACACACCCAACATAGCACCTCAATACATGAGGCAAATGCTAACAGCCATAAAAGAGGAAATCAACAGTAAGACAATCATAATAGGAGACTTTAACACCCCACTTTCACTAATGGACAGATCATGCAAAATGAAAATAAGGAAACACAAGCTTTAAATGACAAACAAGATGAACTTAATTGATATGCATAGAACGTTCCATCCAAAAACAACAGAATACACTTTCTTTTCAAGTGCTCATGGAACATTCTCAAGGATAGAACATATCTTGGGATACAAATCAAGCCTTGGTGAATTTAACAAAATTGAAATTACATCAAGTATCCTTTCTGAACCACAACGCTATGAGACTAGATATCACTTACAAGATATCACTTACACTGTAAAAAGTACAAACACATGGAGGCTAAACAATATGCTATTAAATAACCAAGAAATCACTGACAGAATCAAAGAGGAAATCAAAAAATACCTAGAAACAAATGACAGTGAAAGCCTGACAACCCAAAACCTATGTGATGCAGCAAAAGCAGTTCTAAGAGGGAAGTTTATAGCAATACAGTGCCACCTCAAGAATCAAGAAAAAACTCAAACAACCTAACCTTACACCTAAAGAAAGAAGAACAAAAGAATCTGAAAGTTAGCAGAAGGAAAGAAATCATAAAGATCAGGTCAGAAGTAAATGAAAAAGAAATGAAGGAAACAGTAGCAAAGATCAATAAAACTAAAAGCTGGTTCTTTGAGAAGGTAAACAAAATTGATAAACAATTAGTCAGACTCATCAAGAAAAAAAGGGAGCAGACAAATCAACAGAATTAGAAATGAAAAAGGAGAAGTAAAACTGACCCTGCAGAAATACAAAGGATCATGAGAGATCACTACAAGCAATCATATGCCAATAAAATGGGCGACCTGGAAGAATGGACAAATTCTTAGAAAAGCACAACCTTCCAAGACTGAACCAGGAAGAAACAGAAAATATAAACAGACCAATCACAAGCAATGTAGTTGAAACTGTAATTAAAAATCTTCCAACGAGGGGCTTCCCTCATGGCACAGTGGTTGAGAGTCCACCTGCCAATGCAGGGGACACGGGTTCGTGCCCCAGTCCAGGAAGATCCCACATGCCGCAGAGCGGCAGGCCTGTGAGCCATGGCCACTGAGCCTGCATGTCCGGAGCCTGTGCTCCACAACGGGAGAAGCCACAACAGTGACAGGCCCGCGTACCGCAGAAAAAAAAAAAAAAAATCTTCCAACGAACAAAAGCCCAGGACTAGATGGCTTCATAGGCGAATTCTGTCAAACGTTTAGAGAAGAGCTAACACTTATCCTTCTCAAAATCTTCAAAAGTATACCAGAGGGAGGAACACACCTAAACTCATTCTACGAGGCTACCATCACCCTGATACCAAAACCAGACAAAGATGTCACAAAAAAAGAAAACTGCAGGCCAGTATCACTGATGAACATGATGCAAAAATCCTCAACAAAATACTAGGAAACAGAATCCAACAGCACATTAAAAGGATCATACACCATGATCAAATGGGGGTTATCCCAGGAATACAAGGATTCATCAATATACACATCAATCAATGTGATAAACCATATTAACAAACTGAAGGAGAAAAATCATATCATCTCAATAGATGGAGAGAAAACTTTCAACATCCGTTTATGATCAAAACCCTTCAGAAAGCAGGCATAGAGGGAACTTACCTGAACATAGTAAAGGCCATATGTGAGAAATCCACAGCCAACATCGTTCTCAATGGTGAAAAACTGAAATCATTTCCTCTGAGATCAGGAAAAACACAAGGTTGTCCACTGTCACCACTGTTATTCAACATAGTTTTGGAAGTTTTTGCCACAGCAATCATAGAAGAAAAACAGAATCCAAATCAGAAAAGAAGAAGTAAAGCTGTCACTGTTTGCAAATGACATGATATTACACCTAGAGAGTCCTAAAGATGCTACCAGAAAACTGCTAGAACTAATCAATGAATCTAGTAAAGTAACAACATGCAAAATTATTTCATAGACATCTCTTGTATTCCTATACACTAAGGATGAAAAATCTGAAAGGGAAGGAAACACTCCCGTTTACCACTGCAACAAAAACAATAAAATACCTAGGAATAAACCTACGTAAGGAGACAAAAGACCGCTGAAGAAAATTATAAGACACTGATGAAAGAAATTAAAGATGTTACAAACATATGGAGAGATATACCATGTTCTTGGATTGGAAGAATCAACATTGTGAAAATGACTGTACTACCCGAAGTGATCTACAGATTCAATACAATCCCTATCAAACTACCAATAGCATTTTTCACAGAACTAGAACAAAAAATTGCACAATTTGTATGGAAACAGAAAAGACCACGAATAGCCAAAGCAATCATTAGAAAGAATAACAGAGTTGTAGGATTCAGGCTTCCAGACTTCAGACTATACTACAAAGCTACAGTAATCAAGACAGGATTGTACTGGTACAAAACCAGAAATATAGATCAGTGAAACAGGATAGAAAACCCAGAGATAAACCCACGCACATATGGTCACCTTATCTTTGATAAAGGAGGCAAGAGTGTACAATAGGGAAAAGACAGCCTCTTCAATAAATGGTGCTGGGAAAACTGGACAGCTACATGTAAAAGAATGAAATTAGAACATTCCCTAACACCATACACAAAAATAAACTCAAAATGGATTAAAGACCTT